>NC_056661.1:100238767-100544878 GCF_018350195.1 Panthera tigris
ATTCCCTTTCTTTGACAAGCAAGTAATTGGCTTTCACGTATCTAAATACTTTAATGCATCTAACTTATTCTCTTTTTCATTACCTCCCTAAACATAGTTTCAGAAGTGCAGTTATTGGGTTAAATTCTGAGTATTTGAATACATCTTATGTAGTACCTAATTGCTTTCCAAAATGTGCCAAGTTATCTTTGCAATGAACAAACCGCCCATTGCTATCACTAGTTATTATTTTAATATCACTGTGCTAACTGCTATAAAAAAAAAAGACATTTTTTTAAATCTGAAATACACAAAAAAAACCCACCCCAAACTATGTGAACTAGAAAATTGCTCCCCTCTCCACACAAAAACAAACCAACAACCCTGGACTCCAAAGTTTCTAAAATGTGAATAATTAATATTGAAGGGTACCTCATTATCTCTTTTTAAGTATCATTCACTATACAGTGAAAATAAATATTCTTCTACTTCTTTATTTACTGGTTTTAATTCCTTTCTTGAAAATTGTTGGTTCCGGGCGCCTGGGTGGCTCAGTTGGTTGAGCGTCCGACTTCGGCTCAGGTCATGATCTCACAGTTCGTGGGTTCGAGCCCCACATCGGGCTCTGTGCTGACAGCTCAGAGCTCAGAGCCCGGAGCCTGCTTCCGAGTCTGTGTCTCCCTCTCTCTCTGCCCCTCCCCCACTCACACTCTGTCTCTCTCTCTCCTTCAAAAATAAATAAACATTAAAAAAAATTAAAAAAAAAAAAAAAAAAAGAAAATTGTTGGTTCCTTTTACCAATTAATTATTAGTGGTTTGATATTTCCTTATCTGTTTTATAAAGTCTTTATATACTATAGAAATTAACCCAATATCCATTGTATTTAAAGCAACTATTTCCCTGTTTTCTTCTTCATTTTAATTATTATTTTTCATTATATAGAATTTTGCCATAAATTTTCACATAGTTGTATCTCTCCTATGACTCTTTTCATCACTCTTGAACTTGGAAGATCATCATCTGAAATATTATCTGATTTTTAAAAAATTAACCTAGAATATTTTTTTATGGGCTCACAAATAAAAGAACTAGGGAAATGCCTGAAGATGGTCTGGGAGTAAGAGATACTTGTTTTTTCTATTATTGTCATAGGTCAGTTATACATAAAATGGATCTATAAAAAACATAAGTGCCAATATCAATTTCATATGGGATATGTATTAGTAATTCATGGAACAATGTAAAAATTAATTGGGTCACCATTATGTAATTACCAATTTCTATTTGTTCAGTATCCCTATGTTTCCTAGATTTATTAACTAAAATGGTCACATATTACTTAGAATTTGTAAATGCAAGCTAACACAAACCAGATAATATGGGAAGTAAACATCCTGTAGTCTTCACAGAAATCATCATATTTCCGGCAGTGACAAATAGTACAGTTCTCTTTTGTTTTCTTCAGTTTTGTTCTTTAAATGAATCTAGAAAGAGATACATTGGTTTATAATGAAAGCTGTTTATTTATTTACCGGGTTTCCTTTTGGTCCTCGTTCACCTTTGATACCTGGGTTTCCATGTGTACCCTGAAGGCAAAGGGAAAAATGATTGCATTAAGCAAGCATTATATTCATTTTTTACACATTACAATAATTTCTGATCAGTTTCATCCCATAAAATGAGGGAAGACTGTAAAAAAACTTAACCTACCAAGCAGAGATTTACCTGTATTCTCTCTTTTACTAGAAACAAGGAAGACTGCACGGTCTTGAAGAGGTAGATTCTCTAGATTTGCTCAAAAGAGGACAATGTCTCTCTCTCTCCCTAATATCCAAGGGATAATCTCAAAGATGAGAGAAGAGGGGCAACCTGGGTGGCTCAGTCAGTTAAACGTCCTACTCTTGATGTCAGCTCAGATCATGATCTCGCAGTTTGTGAGATCAAGCCCCATATCGAGCTCTGTACTGGCAGCATGGAAACTTCTTGGGATTCTCTCTCACTCTCTCGCTAACCCTGTCCTTCTCTCTCTCTTTCTCTCTCTCTCCAAATAAAGAAACTTAAAAAAGAAGAAGAAGAAGAAGAAGAAGAAGAAGAAAAGATGAAAGACCTGGCACAAAAAGAGACACTCAGATCAATGGAACAGAATAGTGAACCCAGAAATGGACCCACAAACATGTGGCCAACTAATCTTTGACAAAGCAAGAAAAAATATCCAGTGGAATAAAGACAGTCTCTTCAGAAAGTGGTGCTGGGAAAACTGGACAGAGACAAGTAGAAAAATGAACCTTGACCACTTTCTCACACCATACACAAAAACAAACTCTAAATGGATGAAAGATCTAAATGTAAGACAGGAAGCCGTCAAAATCCTCGAAAAGAAAGCAAGCAAAAACCTCTCTGACCTTGGCCGCAGCAACTTCTTACTCAACACGTCTCTGGAGGCAAGGGAAGCAAAAGCAAAAATGAACTATTGGAACCTAATCAAAATAAAAGACCTCTGCACAGCAAAGGAAACAATCAGCAAAACTAAAAGGCAACCAATGGAATGGGAGAAGATATTTACAAACGACATATCAGATAAAGGGTTAGTATCCAAAATCTATAAAGAACTTATCCAGCTCAACACCAAAAAACAAATAGTCCAGTGAAGAAATGGGCAAAAGGCATGAATAGACACTTCTCCAAGAAGATATCCAGATGGCCACCTGACACATGAAAAAATGCTCAGCATCACTCATCATCAGGGAAATACAAATCAAAACCATCATGAGATACCACCTCACACCTGTCAGATGGCTAACATTAACAACTCAGGCAACAACAGATATTGGCGGGGATGTGGAGAAAGAGGATCTCTTTTGCACTGCTGGTGGGAACGCAAACTGGTGCATCCACTCTGGAAAACAGTCTGGGGGTTCCTCAAAAATTTAAAAACAGAACTACCTTATGACCCGGCAATTGCACTACTAGGTATTTATCCAAGGGTTACAGGTGTGCTGTTTCAAAGGGGCACATGCACCCCAATGTTTATAGCAGCACGATCAACAATAGCCAAAGAATGGAAAGAGCCCAAATGTCCACCGATGGATGAATGGATAAAGAAGATGTGGCATATATATACAATAGGGTATTACTCGGCAATCAAAAGAATGAAATCTTGCCATTTGCAACTATGAGGATGGAACTAGAGGGTATTATGCTAAGCGAAATTAGTCAGTCAGAGAAAGCCAAGTATCCTATGACTTCACTCATATGAGGACTTTAAGACACAGAACAGATGAAGATAAGGGAAGGGAAGCAAAAATAACATAAAAACAGGGAGTGGGACAAAAACGTAAGAGACTCTTAAATATGGAGAACAAACGGAGGGTTACTGGAGGGGGTGTGGGAGGGTGGATGGCTAAATGGGTAAGGGGGACTAAGGAATCTACTCCTGAAATCACTCCTGAAAGCACTATATGCTAACTAACTTGGATGTAAATTATCTAAAAAAATAAATAAAATAAAAATAATAAAATTTAAAAAAAAAGAAGAAAATATGAGAGAAGAGAGTGCTCCAATCCTGTTCCAGAAAGGCGTTTTGTTTTCCTATTCTCAACCGCCATAAAGCTGGCTTTTCTGAGAGTTTTTAGGGAGACTCAGTAAATGCTAAATGACATAGTTTTATGTCTATCTCTATTAAAACATGGTATGTTACAGCATAGGGAATATAATTAATGGTATTGTAATAGTGCTGTATAGTGACAGATGGTAGCTGCACTTGTGGTGAACACAGCATCATGTATAAACTTGTTGAATCACGGTGTTGAACACCTGAAGCTAATATAACATTGTGTGTCAACTCTACTTCCGTTAAAAAAATGGTACATTAATCTCTAACAATTTTGAGTGACTAAAATTGTCAGATTAGCTCAGCAACTAGTAAATTTTCTTTACAGTTCATTCTAAAACATAATTGAATATCCCAAGTACACCTTCCCAGAAAACCTCTTGGTGTAATAAACATAAATGAAGACTTTATAAGAAGGGGAAGTTTAAACCTTTGCTTTGGCCAAAATCAGCTTCTACTGGCTGCCACATTATCCTATAACATATCTAACTTACATTTTGGAGAAAAAAAATAAAGGAAAGACCCTCCTGCTTTCTAATGCCTCAATTGATAGAATGGTTTGAAAAAATATAGTCTTTGGACCCAAGTCTCAAGAGAAAATGTGCACAGTCTAAGCAATTCATAGTACACATTCCGCTCCCTGCCCCCAAATACAAGCATTCGTTCAAAAACTGTATCAATGCATTTTTGTGAGATATGTCCACTAGGCTTATGACCTCAAAGGTTTGAAACAACATAAGTAAATGGAATACTGAATGAGCAGCATGGATGCATCAGAATGAAATGTATTAGAGAAATATATAGTATCTCTACCATTGTGATGTTTTTTCAAGTCCCTTCCCAGTGCCTAGATGGTACCTTCCAGGTGTTAGGCCAGAATATAAAGGAAACACTCCTTTTGGGATTATCTTATCAAGTATTGAATCATCATAGTAAATCCTGCCTTTAACCTTTAGTTGCCAAGTTCCATTTCACAGGATTCACTCTAATCCCCAAAGCTTCCTGACCAGCTTCCTCCCTGAGAGGCCCACACAGTGTTGCTCTTGGATACATGTGAAGTCACAGTTAGCTTCCAGAGAGATCCGTGTCACTTGTTCTTAGGTGGAGTGGGATAAAGCTTTCCCTAAAGCACCAAGGATTTGTATGACCTTTTTCTTTGTTTTCACTTCAGTGTTGAGAAATTCTGGCCCCAATTGTCACATCAGACGTGATCCTGAAATATCCTTTGTGAGAACAGCTTCATCATTTTAAACCAAATCTGCCCTCAGTTCAGTTCAGGTCAGGAAAATCCCAGGCCTGTTTGTAAGGACAGAGTGTATCCCTTTAGGAATAAAAGAAAAAAACAGCATTTCCGTGTTTGCCGCTATTTGCACACAACTGCTTTTCTTTCTTTCTTTCTTTCTTTCTTTCTTTCTTTCTTTCTTTCTTTTTCTTTCTTTCTTTCTTTCTTTCTTTCTTTCTTTCTTTCTTTCTTTCTTTCTTTTTTATTTATTCTTGAGAGAGAAAGAGACAGAGCATGAGCGGGGGAGGAGCAGAGCAAAAGAGGGACACAGAATCCAAAGCAGGCTCCAGGCTGTCAGCACAGAGCCCAACACAGGGCTCCAACCCATGAACCGCGAGATCATGACCTGAGCCAAAGATGGACGCTCAACCGACTGAGCCACCCAGGCACCCCACAACCTCTTTTCAACAGCATCAAACAGTCCTGCGATTTCAAGCGTCAGTAGAGCAATCATGACTAGGGCTTCCTGACTTGACCGTAAGTTCAAAGTAGAAACATACAAAATTTAAAAAAAAGTGGAAACATACTCACAGGAGGCCCTGGATCGCCTGGATCCCCTTTCTCACATTCACAAATCTTGTGTTCACACTGAGTCAAGAATGAAATCCAATATTAACACATAATGAAATGCAGCATTTCAAATCTTATTCCCTTGAAGAAATTTTACCAAGCAAATTTATGGAGCTTTTGCTCTCCCTTTTCAAGTCTTCTAGGCTAACTCAGATCTGGTAAGAGCCAGCTAATAAAGTATTACTAAACATTGCCATGGTTAGATAAATTAGACCTCCCACCAAAAATATACGTATAACATCTAGTTGCCAGTTAAAAGGGAAAATAAACATTTTCAGTGGATTTTTGGAATTTCTCTTCTATACAGTACATCAAAGCTCAATAACATACAAATATCAAATATTCCTTTAGTCAAAAAGGAAAACATGTGGCATACCATATTTTATCAATTCTAGGATGTACATTTCTCCTTATTTTAACATGTCTGAAATCAGAATGAGTCTTATTTGAATCAGGCCTGATCATAATGAAGGTGTTATTTTCTGCACATGTTCTTCAAAACTTACAGAATGAAATGGAAGAAAACTCCAGAGACACCACTGGAGCACACTCAAGAAATGCTGCATCACCAGTGTTTTTGATGGCGCACAGGCTGATATTGGGGGGAGGTGGGAGGAAGGGCATCAATGACTCAGAGACAAAAAGCCATGCAGAGGATTTAGACTCTGAATGCGAAGAACTTTTCGAAATAACCAATTTAGTTTGCTTCTACTTTTCCTTATACGTATGTACAAAAGTGATACAGGATTTAAAACTCTATGTCTAAATAAATCTAAAGGGACTCTTACCATAAGTATAAAATCAAGAATTGTAATTTATAAGAAGTTACTATATCACAGCTTAATTGGCAGGGTCCTTTCCTATCTCAGTGGTACACAAAACAATGGTGTCTCTGACCATTCGATGAAACATGGTGTTCTGCAGGGTCTGGTTGGCTCCTATTATCTGTACATTTCCTGATGTTTAATAAGCAGTTTATCAAACAAAATTCGCATGTTCCAAACTCTGTGTTAAGAAACACATATGCAGTATAGAAGTCCTCAGCAACATTGTGGACTTCGATTGTGCTAAGCACTATCCAAACGATATTAGCCAGCTTCCTTTGCCACTTGGTATGGTTGCCACCAGCAAGAAGGAGAATGAGCTTAAAGTCAATCCCTGGGCAGCAGCAGGAGACTCTGAGCGGTGTCTCTGGGCTAGGAATCTTGGCTAACACACCTCCCAAAGTGAAGGATCCCCACGAGTAGCTGGTATCAGAGACATGCTTAGAATAAAGGAAGTGTTACCAAAACAAGCAAAAACTATGCCATTTGGGGGGGGGGGCACCTGGCTGGGTCAGTTGGTGGAATGTGTGACTCTTGATCTCAGAGTTGTGAGTTCAAGCCCTGCATTGGGTGTAGAGATTACCTAAAAATAAAATCTTTTTAAAAAAATATGCATTTTGGCTACCACTGATTTCTAAAGTTACTCTCTAAAATCATATTAAATATTTCTTACTTTTTCTAAATTTTCCAATCTGCAGTAGATAGAGCAGCATAAAAGAAATCAGATGGCTGCCTCAAAATTGGCTCATTTTAGAAAGAATTAAGCATTTTTGTTTAGACACTATCTTCTAATGTGAATTACAATGCTGATTTGATTATGCAAACTTTTAGAGTTAATTCATAGTAATCAAAGCATGTGGTGCTTACCTTCTTTTCAAATAAGATATCCTAGGAGGGAAAAAAGAATAAAACATTAACTCGCTTCATGGTTCTGCTTCCAGCTTCTTATTAGTCTTAATTATTCTCTATGGGATATGCAATTTTCAAGAAGAATAGCAATTCAGTCTTTTTAACCTTATAAAAGCAGTAGAGCCTCCCAGCCAACCTCCCAAGGAGCACTCTGAGCCATATCACAAGAGACAGGAAGGGCACTAACATTAAAAATTACTCTTTTTTGAGGAGCTTTATCTTGTTACATCCTATGTTCTAGCTTTTGTTTTCTTAATCAGCTCTCTAATCTCCATAATTTGGCTACAAGCTTGATCAGTCATCATAAAGACTTTTCACTTTTACTTATAAAGACTTAGCCAGAATACATAATTGTATGTTTTCTCTACTTTTATTTTTCCATCCCTATCCATACATGCATTTTTTCAAACATTAAAACATTAAGTTTAGCGTGATAATTTCATGAAATACCAACAAGCCTTTGAAGTCAATCAGGTCCAGACTCTCATTTTGCCTCAAGGAAACTTGAGTCTGCTGTGCTGTCACTTGCCCAATGTCATACACTTGGCTGGAGCTACCTGAACAAGTTCAAGTGGTACTTTATACTTACCCACACAGTAATGAATTAGCCAGAATATTTTTCAAAATTCCTTTAAATTCACAATTTTAGAGAAATTCACAATCTAGTTTTTGTCTAACATCTTGACCTACTTCCGCTGAATGAGGTACTGTCTGATGAGGGCACTAAGGCCACGTCCGAAGCCAAACATGGGAAGGAAATTAACCAATGCTTACAGATGAGAGAATTGTTTTCATAATGTAGAAATGATGTGTCAGATTGATGCCTTACAACTGAACCTGAAGGGTTAATTTCATATGACAAAATAGAAAATGGAAATAAAAAGCCCTAGAATATTTGTTGCAAGATATTAAAAATGAAGTGGGCACCTGGGTGGCTCAGTTGGTTAAGTGTCCAACTCTTGCTTCTGGCTCAGGTCATGATCTCATGGTTCGTGAATTTGAGCCCTAGATCAGGCTCTGCACTGTCAGTGGGATTCTCCCTCTCCCTCTGTCTCTGCCTCTTCCCAGCTCACATTCTTTCTCTCTCTCTCTCTCTCTCTCTCTCTCAAAATAAATAAATAAACTTAAAAATAAAATGATAAGAAATGAAGAATGTAATGAGGAAGTTAAAGATAAGTCAGAGCTGTACCTTTATGGAGGACCCCACATCCCTTTAGTTTTATTTTTACTTTACCTTTATTTCCATACAAACTAATAATACAGAGTGAAGATGTACCAAAATGCTTTAAGCAGTTCTAGGGATCTAATAGGAGGACAAAATTAGGCTGAGAATTAAGCATCGTCTGGAGTTTTTACCCTGTGTCCACCATGAACTAGCTGTGTGGCTTTGGACAAGACACATAAGCCTTCCAGGTCATTTTCCAAAAATACAAAAAATAAGAAATTTTGACTATGGGGTCTCAGGAGCTGTAAAACTCTGGCCACACACCCTATTTACAAAACTCAGAGTCTCACCAATGGCCTTTTGTCCCTTCCTTCCCCCTCACTCCCCACCCTCCTGATTTAAAATAGCCAGCCAGTATAAATTCAGGCTGAAAGCAGATGAACTGCTTGTATCTTTATGAACTAACAGGTCATGTGGAGAAATGGGAATTCAGATATACTGACAGTCTTGGTGTAATTTCCCCTCTCCAGAACATTTGGCTGTGCCTAGAAAACTGAAGATGTGCATACTTTATTTCTAGGTTGCCCAGGACAAGTCCTTGTTTCCACCTGTTACTCTGACATCCCTTCCAGACATATCTTAGAGAAATTCTTGAAGTACTTGTATATTTCAGCATTCATTATTTTCAGTAGTGAAAATTTGGAAATAATGAAAATATCCATCAGTATTAGAATGGGTCAATAACTGAAATATTATTCAGCAGTTAAAGTGAATCCATTGGGGCTACATATTTCAACATAGAAAATTTCCCAAGGACAGGGAGTGATAAAGCAAGCTGCAGAGGGATTTATAGAATGTGATCCAAATTATGAAAATATTTTGAACACATGTCAGAAGTTTAGTTTTCCTGGGAAGGAGAGAGGGAAAGGAATTTGAAAATAGTTCAAGATATAATAAACAAGTAATAATTCAAGTCAAATTGTAATGTTTGAAAGCAACTACTGAAATAAAGAAAAATGCAAAGTTCTGTCACCTTACAACCTTTTTATAATAAGCAACACCCTTCTATTATCTAGCATCAGTTTTTAAGTTCATGAATTTAGCTGCCACTATGCCTGATGTATAATTTTACACTTTTTTCAGCTCTTCCTTTGAGAATTTAATTTCTGCTGTGCCATGTTAACTCTTTAAAAATATGTGCCATGAGGCTTAAAACCATAACAACATAACTAACTAATTTTGGAACTCATTTGATTTTGTGTTTGCTGGAATTTGTATTTCTATGGAAACAAAAGTAGACCAAAGACTACACAATAGATAAGACTGTTTCAAACAAAGAACAAAGCTCTATCCCTAAGGGCACTTATAGTCTATAAGCCCCAGTGACAGAAAACAGCACACAGCAAGCAGCGTGGGAAGGAGATCCCAGACTGGGTGGGGAGGTGGGAAACAAGACAGTTTCTGGAAATAGGTGGGTTTTCTGGATAATTTTCAAGAAGAATGCAAAGGACCAGCTCATTGATGGAATGCTCCTCTATATGTCAAAGTTTATGAGGAAAAAGTCATAAGGACTAGTGTGGGCAATAAGACAAAGGAAGCAGTGAGGAGGGACATTTGAAAGAGTGGACAAAAGGGCCCATGTGGACAGAGCTGGACACCTTGGGAAGTAGTGAGTGCCTTCCCTTAGCAGAGAGGCAGGTTATGTGGCATACAGCTGGGAGAATGTGGTCAAAGCCATAGGGAAGGGCATGTTCAGTTAAGATCTAGGCAGATGAGGGTGCCTGGGTGGCTCAGTTGGTTGAAAGTCCAACTTTGGCTCAGGTCATGATCTCACAGTTAGTGGGTTCGAGCTCTGCGTTGGGCTTTGTGCTGACAGCTCAGAGCCTGGAGTCTGCTTCAGATTCTGTGGTTCACTCTCTCTCTGCTCCTCCCCCACTCATGCTCTGTGTTTCTTTCTCTCAAGAATAAATAAACAATAAAAATTTTTTAAAAAGATCTATGTGGTTGCTCTAGTTTAAATGGAAGGGATAAATGGAGAAAAGCCCTCCCTGGAGCAAAAGAAGGTGCATTTTATTAATGGAGGCAGAGTTCTGTGATGGCATATATGTAGAAGGAAAAGACTAGAATGGAACTGCCAATTTTGTGAATGAGTATGAGGTCAATGCTCTGAGAAGGGGACAGAGGACATGTGAGGAAGGTGGCAAAGGTATTGGCACGGTAGCAGATGGGATCAGAACAAAGAACTTAATAGGCGAGGATTACAAACTCTGTGACAAAAAAATATCTACAGCTTAGTATAATGGCAAAATAGCCACCATAACATCTTTTCTGAAAGACCAACTATATGTATGGGATATTGGGTTGGAATTGTTTCCTTGATTTCAATACTGTTATGTAAATCATAATAAAATAGTATTAAAACATTTTACATATCCTCTTCAATGTGGAATCATCAGGTATCTCTTGGGTCATTCAGAGTTGAAATGTATTCATGGGGTTCTTACATGATACTTTCTACTAGAGGTACCAGGGAGTTGGTAATGATTCCTTGATTTGTCTTGCTTCCTGCAAAATCTGTTCATTGTGGGCACCCATGTCCATTAAATTCAACTGAAGTATACTCCTCAGTAAAAAGAAATAAACTGCTGATATAAAAAACAACCCAGTCGATTTCCAGAATTGTCATGCTGGGTATAAAAACCTTGACAGAAAAAGAGTACACACTGCATAAGCTTGTTTATATAAAAGCCTAGAAAATGTACACTAAACTAGAGTGACAAAAATCAGATCAGGAGCTAAGAGGCAAGGGAAGGATATTGTGCAAAGAGGCATGAGGAAATTTGGGCGTGGCAGAATGTTCTGTATCCTAACTGTGTTGGTGGTTTCATGAATGTGTACATCTATCAAAACTCATAGAATTCTGTACTTTAAGTAGATGCAATTTTTTACTTAAATTATACCTAATTAACTTCTTTTAGAAAGTCAACTACATAATCATTTCAAAATGAAAAGCTTAAAAATTCAACAAAAAAAATGTAATGGAAATAGATTAGATGAGGAATTTTTCCAATGGTCTGATCAAGAGTCAAGTTCTGCCTCCCACATAGTGGCAATTGGAAACGTTGAAACTTAGCATATTGTTCTTTGAGGGTCTAATAAGCACTTTGGTTGCTGGAAGTGTTTGGAAAGCAGCATCTCCTGAGAAGTAGCTTGTTCATAGAGCTTCCATCTGAACAAACAAGCTGAAATCACAGGATGCTAAGCAAGAGCAGGGTCATTGGGACACTTGATCATTTTCTGGTTTCCCCCAAAAATGGACAAATGGTCCTGTGTCAAGTCTACTGCCAAGATCCTGTGTCCTGAGTTGGGCAGGAGCTCTCAGCCAAGACAATGTGTCTAGAAGGAGTATGAACCTCCTGAGCCTACACAACTGGCCAAAGAGATGCCTCCCCTGCAACTTCTATAGTCAGCAACTAGCAACTCATTATCTCAATTCAAGTGTTCTCTCCAGCACATGCTAGAATCTTCTATTTTGGGTTCAGTGGTAAGGACTGTTTACACTATGGCACAGACAGACGTAGGCAGTTAGCCAGGTACCCCTGAACATTTCCCTTTCATGCAAAAAAGATGCTCAGGGTAAGCACTCCTCCTAACTCCCCTGGGGACTGAAATCACCATCTCCAACCTGGGCTGAGCTCTCTCTATCTACCCCCAATGCCCAAGGAAAAGAGACCAGAAACAATAGCAGCTTTGGAGGAGGGATGTTGCTTAACTGTTTCAAGGCAGCTCTGATTGAGAAAATCTTAAAACACAGTTTCTATTTTCCCCTTTCAAGATAACCTCATAGGGTTAACTGTGAAGACCTCAGGGCCTTTGCATGGCATTACATTTTCAACTATAAAATGAGGATAATATAGTACCTACATCATAATATTGTTGCAAAATAAAATAAATAAAATAATGAATAAAATAAAAGATGTAAGTAAAGTACTCAGAACAATGGCTAAGACAGAGAGCATTCAAGACATGATAACTATTATTTAGATAAAATAGTTTATGTCTCATGCTGAAAACAACAGTTATAAGAATAACTTACAAGTTATTATCTTAAAGTTAATATTTAAGAGAATTAACTTACAGAATAGTTATATAAATATAACAGAAAAATATAATAAAAAATATATAAATATAATATAAAAATAAAATATAAATAGAATTTAAGTTATTAACTTATAAGAATAATGTTAGGAAAAAGATTGGGAGAAGGGACAAAAGGGCAAAACAATCTCTGAAACAAGGCTGAGATTTTTTGCAACCTATAGAAAACAGCTATATGAAATGCTTAGTATAAGGGACACATGTGCCTTGCCCTCTTCTCAAGAAATCAGAGAAAATCAGTATTTGTAGGAAAATCGATTTTTAACACTTAACAAATCAACCTCTTTTTCTCTAGGAGTTTTCTTCTTGAGGAATACTCTGAAGAGGGGTTTTATTTTGATTGCTTTGCCTTGTGTTTTCCCAAGCAGAAAGGAAAGGATCTCATACACAGCTGAGCAATCAGCAAAGAAAAGCATCGACATAGCTAATCAGACCAATCAAATGGCACTCATTGATATGTGGGAGAAACTGTTGGGTGACTGAAGGTTGCAGGTGATTTTACATTGGGTGGGCTTGCTAACACCTAAGAAACAAGGACATAATGAAAAAATTAGAAGTCTATGAACTCTGCTTGAGTAGCATAATATTGCCGTAGGTGACATATTGAGTCTAAATGTTTCTGCAGATGTTAAATGGGGAAAAAACCCAACTTAGTACAAATACTGCAGACCACAAGTTGACCACAAATTGAATATAAGTCAGCAGTGTTCGTGATCCCAGGATGTATAAACAGGAGACTGAAGTGTATAACTGGAAAGTAATTCTTCCCAAATTCTCAGCATTGTCTAGCAATAAAGTTAGGAATGCAATTCCAGAGCAGGAACTCTGGTACTTTCCCAGTTTATCTGGTGTAAACTATCAAGGAAGTGGAGAGACTTCGGAAAGATTCTCTTAGCTATTTCCAAGGTGGATTCTTTTTCCTTTATCTTTCTGACCCAGTATCTATCCTCACAGAATTTATAATTAAGGTATCAATATTATGATTGGAAATATATATATAAGACCCACTCCTCAAGTACCTACCAGGCGATCTTGAATTTTATCTTCAAGTGTGGGATCACTCAACAGTAGAATGGGCTCGCTGGATGATTCCCCAGATATCAAACGAAGTTTGGCTTCATTGACGACAGTGGAAAGTCCAATGGTGATAAACAATATTCCTGCAGTTCTGGCGTCTTCAGAAATACTCTTGACATCTGGATTCTTTGGATGGTCAATGCCATCAGTCATCAGCAAAGCCACTTTCACACCATCTTTACGCCCTTCTCTCTTAAGCAAACTAGTGGCATTGGAGATTGCATAATAGGAGAAGGTGCCTTGCCCAATGAAATTCATAGATTTGACCCTCTGCTTAAAAGTCTGCAGATCCTTCCAAGAAGAAAAAGGTGGATCAATTTGGACAGAGGTGCTAAACTGAAGTGCTGCCAGTTTGATATCATATTTCAAGGAGCGAACCGGGGCCAGTTGGAAAACCTTGTCACTCAAGCTATACACAAAATCTTTCTGTTTATCAAAGAGAACAATTTTAGAACTTTCAGAGCTGTCCACAATGAAGACCACATCTATGAAGCAAGTAGAGTCTGAAATAGAACAAACAGGTTAGGCAAAATATTTGTTCCTAATCAGGAAACCACTTTGCCTAAGGAAAGCCCTGAGGTGGTGGGATGTGTGTTGTTTTGGAGAGGAGAGGGGAGTGCAAAAGAGAGGTGCCTTGGAGATGGGGCTTAAGTTGTGAAGAACTACATCTCTTTCCAAATCTAGAAATTCTTTGCCTCTTAAAATCATGCAAATAAAAAGCAAACAAATAAAATACCATGTATATTGAGCATCTCCTCAAAGTAAAAGCCGCTTAGAAATCCAGCAAATATTGGGCAAAGCTGTCTAGACGTAAACAACACTCTGCCTAAATCTCAGGTTCTATGTCACATTCATGAGGCTTCATCTTGTTCGGATAGTTGGTTTGGGGATTTTTTTTTTTTTTAGCTTTTTTGAAATCCAGGGAGAAAACAACTATACACATCACTTTAGCAATAAGGGGGAATCTTAAAAACAGAGAACTTGAGCTTGAATTCTAGCTCTGCATCTTACTAGTTCATTTGTCTATGGCCTGAGATATGCCATTTAGTCTCTCTGGGCCACTATTTCTTTATGAGAGTGGCACTTTCTGTCATTACTATTTTATAAAGCTACTGTGAGGCTCAAATGAGATAATGAATGTACAAGGGCTCTAAAACATCTAAAGTTTTTATAAGTATCCTTTGTATGTATACAAGGTATATTATTATCACAACATAATTATATTAAAATAGAATATTACATATGTTTTTATATATGTATGGTTTGATATTTATATCAAGTGTTATTCAGAAAAAAATATTCAGGCTAAAACTAATCATTAAAAAAAAACTTTTTTTTTTTTTTTTTTACCCTGGAAGTTATTTTTCTTTGCAAGTAAATTGGACTTTGATCCTTTCTTTCTTTGTCCATGTATTGTTTGACTCATAAAAGCTGGCAAAAGCAGGAGATAGAAGACGAAATGTCTGTTCCACATCATGGCAGGTGGTGAAAGGTCATCTGTCTTGTAGCACCTTTAATAGAAAAATCAGTTATAAATACTTTGGTAAAATAAAATGTTTGCTATTTTTTAATTTCAAGCCAGCAGAATTGAAAACCAGCATGTGACAAGAGAAAAGGGTTTTCATTCATATTTCCAGAAAAACATCTACACTGAGATTTTAGAAGATTTTAATTGAAATAAATTGTGGCACCACAAGCCAACACTTATTACTGAATATTTTATATAGTCAAAGAATTACAGCCACGTAATCTGAATTTCCCATTTTATTATGGGAAGCAGAGAGTGGGAAAAGCCATTTGAAAACACTTCAGTCCCACTCTGTATGATGACCATGGTTCAAGCATAGGGTCTGTTTTGACATTTCCACATTCTTCAAGGTGATATCAGATTGCTACATGGTTGTTTCATTATAACTAATTCCTGATGATCTCAATATTTTTACAGGGTTGTAGAGAACCACCATCATTCCAGTCTTAATAATACATGCACAACTTTAGTGACTTCAAAAGGCTAGTCAAAAATGAAATTGCCCTTGTATTCCCATAGAACATCATTTCTCTTTTATGCTCTTGCTTGGAAACTTCATCTACAACAGAGTTCCAAGCTGGACTACAGATGCATATCCAATGAATCAAAAGAGTATGAGAACAAAAATAGCAGATTTGCTCAGCAACATTGTTCTTCCAGTGAAGAACTGATGGACAGAAATAAGACTTGATATCAGAACACACTTCCTCTGAACATTCCTGTAAAACTATTTTTCTGGGTCAATTAACAATGAAAACCCTAATCCTGTATTAAATCTTCAGCCATCTTCATCCCTCAATATGCCCAGCTATCCGCTGGATGACTTTTAAACCCACAGGCTTCCCTGGCAAGAGAAGACTCACATGTAGCTAGCTCAGTATACTGGAGAAGGAACAAAAAGGCTTTTTTGAAACAATGTTCTGCATGGTTTGGAAATGCTCTCCTTCTTAAACTATACTGACTTCAGAAGTTCTGGAAAAGGAAATCACATTTTCCTTCACTTTGCCTTCAGGGAATGGGAACCAGGAAATCATGAGCATGACTTTTCCAGGCTCAAATAGGGGGTGGAAATATATGCAAAGGTAGTGAGGAATGGAACGGATCACTGACTTCTTTCATATATGCCAGATAGAGAAACCCAAAAAGGAATCAAAGCTGTTGGGTTGAGGATGAACCAATGGATGGCTCCATGCCATAATCTGCTCCTCAAGTAATATCGCCTAGCAGGAAGTTTATTAAGCTGACTCTGTATCAGTCTGGCCAAGCTTCTCTTTGGCAAGTGCATCAAGTGCAATTGGCCAGATGTCAACAGTTTTCAGATCAGGTATGTTAAGATGTGAAGACAGCTGAATGTTTAAAAAAGAAGAAGAACAAGAAGTTTCCTGAGGAAATAAAACACATAAAGGACATCCTTCCCTCAAGTAATCCCTTGTTAACCAAAGAGAAGAATGCAGAAGGAAGTACAAGTTTAACTGAAGACTAACGTAAAATAAGGTTGTGTAGCAAAACACAGCTGCTATTGCATTTTCAGGGGGGCAGGCCAGGGGAATAACACCATGTCCCTGGTGTGACATATGACCTTTCCCTTTCATTGAGCCCATTATTATAAGAAGCGTCTCAGAAGTTATAGGAATAAGAGACTGAGGATTTAATTTCATTGAAAATAAGAGGATTTTACAAGCTACATGATCAATACAACTCTTCAAAAAAATCTAAAGAAGATGATTCCCATGCAGGACCCTGAGCAGAAAACCACTTTCTTCTCATTTGTTGGCCTCATTTTGGGCTTTGGAAATGCTGTCTTTAAATAAAGACTTGTCTTCCCTAAAACTAAGAACTTACTCATACAGTTGTGTGTGTGTGTTTTTACTTGTTTTGTTTGTTTGTTTGTTTGTGTTTTTTTTTTGTTTTTTTTTTTGGGGGGGGGGTTGTCATATAACCATGAATTCGCACCTGAAGCTTTTTCTATACAATAGTCACCGTCACAACGTCTTCACTAGCAACAATCACAATGTCTCATATTTTATTACTATTTCCTCTGTTACTTTTTATCCAGCTCTCCCAAAGCAGTCTTGCTATTCCTCTCTCTTTACTGGAATTAGCCTGAGGATACCCTTATACGTTTGGTTTCTAGTTCCACAGCCTTTCTGAAATCTCTTTCTTTTTTATTAGTTTGGCATAGTAAGAGACACTCATTTTTAATCATTTTTGCCATGTTTTATTTTGCCTCAGTTTTCAATAATTCTTACATTTTGCTCATTTAGACATCATATACAAGCAAAATAGGCTTCAGGGGGAAAATGCCATTAAATAAAAGTTAAATAAAAGAAATTTATAAATTCAGATAAAAGAATAAAAGATATAAATAAATAAAATAAAAGTTAAATAAAAGAAATTAAGTAAAGAAAGAAAGAAATGAAAGAAATAAAAGAAATAAAAACCTCTGTGTTTACGATAAGTGGCATTCTATAAATGCAGAGACAAAGATTATCTTTAACCAAATGCTATATATTTGACTTTTTTGCCTAAAATTTATTTTGGGTAAATATCAGCATCAACAAATCCAAGAGACTTTATATTTTATGATGTTTTAAAACTAAAATTCTTTCAGCAGAGTTTACCAATTGCATTCACAGTGTTTGCATAGCATTTATTTCACATAAAGATAAAATTATCAAATGAGCACTTTATTCAGATTGCCAAACTAACCAAGGTATAAAACATTCTGTAATTAATACTGAGTTATAAAAATATGTTCCAAATTAAGAAAAAGAGATCCCAAAAGATATTAACATCATTGCTAACATAATGCTATGTAGTAGCCTGTGAATTAAAAATCAATTTTCAAATAATTTTGACATAAATTTTAAATGTCTACATTTTAACAATTATTTATATTTTTCTAATAATTAATTTAAAGTAATGGCAGAGGATAGAAAATTTTTCTATCAGCTATTATTTTCAGCTTTCTTCACATAATAAGTATGCACACCTTTCAGTCTTCCACAGTGCCTAGGTGGTCTTCTCTGATTTCAAGTGATTAAAATAAAACAGTTATGTCTTACCTTATAAAGTTTGTCAAACTGGAATTAAAGACTGATTAAGCAAATGCCAACAGCAAGGACCATTGTTGGGGATGGAGTTAGCTATTTGATATTGTTCTGTTCTGTGGAAATAAAAATTATCTTTGCTTTTGGAACTTTTGCAATCTTTTATTTGTGTTTATTAGCCTAAGTTAAAGCAAGAGTGGTCAGGCATTTGGCCAGGGTGCAAGATCTGGGTGGGATCAGTAAGTAATTTAAAGGAACAGTGTCCTCTTGGAACAAGTCTATGTTCTCCAAACTGTTATAAAAATAACTTGAGCAGATTTTCTACATTTTCGGCATTTATTGACAGCCTGCCTTTGTGTCTCATACCATATCCTCCTTCTATTTCTACATTTCTTTGCCTGGGGTGTGCTCTGTGTGATACTAGTTCCTAACTGCTCTGTGAGGGAGTGTAAATGACAACAGACTTAGATGCAAAACTGGTTTTTCAAGAGAGGCAATGGATTGAAATTATTGAAGCTGAATGAAGAGTATAGAGAAGTTCCTTATTCTAGCCTTTCTATGTCTGTGATTTTTGAAATTTTTCATACTACCATTGGTATTATATACAGTGAAAGAGTGATCTGAATTTAGTTCTGGTTTTGTCTCTAATATGGGGACCTCAGTTTCCCATTTATGAAATGAGGGAGTGAATTTAATTATTTATCAAGATCCTTCCAAAGTATAACACAAGAGCTAGGTTTACAGTGGTCATATTCTGAGTTCTCTGTTCCAGAAAGGTAGTCACTGAAGTGGCTCCGTTCTCTTTTTTCCTGTTTTCTACCTTCTGGTTACAACCCATATTAAGATGTTTATCAGTGCAAAACATACTGCCACGAAGCCACTCGACTCCTAGACAAGTAACAGACAGGCTTCTCAAGGAACTGCCTCACAGAGAGTAGCAAGATGATCAGAGATAGCAACACAAATCTTCACGTTATAATTATTTAAAAGTAGCCTTCTTAGGAAGGCATTTTGACATTTACAGATACACTTATTGTAACATAATAGCTTCTACTACATGAACATTTTACCAGGTGTGACGCACTGCACTAAATGCTTCATTCACATTGTGGCATTTAGCCCTCCCAAAGCATCACCACCTACGGTACAGTAAGTATTGTAAGAATTCATTTTGCAGATGAGGATGTTGAGGCAGAGAAGAGTGTGGTAAGACTTTCTCACTGTCATACTAATGCTAGAGAATGCCAGAACAGGATCTTAACTCAGATGTATCTGAACCCTGAGCCTCACTTACAACAACTAACGCATTATTAAATTACGTGTCTGGGTAAACGTTCATGTTTTCATGGTTTTTGCACCACAAAGCAGTTTTTGAGGAACCGAGGAAATTTTGTGAGGCTTTGGTAATAGAAAAACAGTGGGTAACTGTGCAGAAGTACAAATGGAATTTCCCAGGAAGCAACCATGTATATACCTTAAATAACCTGTGGATGTTTGCCACACTTATCACTTTTGTGAGATGAGAATCGTGGGACAAGGAAGTGGCTTTTTTTCAGGTCAACTCCTTTTTTTCTGGGGTAAAGTACCAACTTGCGGAATAATAATAAGACCTCTAAGAAGCAACCAGGCAACTCCTGGAGGGGAGAAATGGACTAAAGCCCTCCTGCTTCGGAACTGTTCTGACTGAAGTTGGTGACAGGTTGGAGTCCTGCCTGCTCATCGTTTTCCTTTCATCCCCCAAGGTCAAATACGGTAACCCACACCCAGGGTTTGCCACCTTTCATTCCCAGGTGTGGCAATCAGCACTACATTGGTTGATTGGGTAGATGACTCTGAAGAAAATCTTCTGTCCATTTACATGAAAAGGCTAGTTACATAAGGCAATTGGTTTTACGTACGGAGAAGCAAAATGGCGTGGGTGAAGAATGCAGTCTTAATCCTAATGGGTGGTCTTCAATTAGTGTGCAATTGGACATACACAGTCCAAATAAGGGAACATGGAGAATGATGATGACTAGAAAAGGCAACTTGGAGTCCATGACCTTCTGACAGTTGTTCTGTAGCAAAGACCTTTTTTTTTTTTAATTTTCATTATGCTTTTATTATTGCTTATAGGGGTGCTACCTCCTTTATACACCCACTAGACAACATCTACCTTAATATCTCTAATTTTTCTGTTACAGTGCACAGTGCTGGCTGTAGCAAAGTCTTCATAGAAGAAAGAAGCACACTATTTTTGCTATTATTACTGTAATGGCCTAGAATAAGCACTCAAGAAATATTTATTGAGTGATTACTCGAACTAATTTTTTCGTGTTTATCAATCACTTGAGAACTGTGATACAATAGCTTGTTCTCTTCCAGAGCTTTACTAGACAAGGAATCTTGTTGCATCTTTTTCAAAAATGTTTAATACTCTACCACGGTAGAATCTATGTTGGCTTTATTTGTTTTGGTACCAGTGCCGAGATGTCCATTTCAGTAGTGATGGTATTTGGGGTCCTAGAAACATTTAAAAGGAATCAAAGTCTGGGATGACTTGTGTATATTGGAAGGTTTTATCTGCTTGAGGTTACAGAAATAATGAAAAGGCTAAGTAACAGATCAGATCAAACTTGTATTGAAGTTATACATCTGGACCAAGACCAAGCTATAGCATAATGTTTCACAATCTTCTCCCAATTTCCCTGACCTTTCACAGCGCTGATCTAGAGTAGAAAAGAACATTATCAACTGAGAATGGAGAAGCCAAAGACTTTTTTGCCCAATTTGGAGTTATCTGTAATCATTAGAGGTCCCCTTCTATTATTTTTCCGTAAAAAATCTTGAGATAGTAGAGTTGAGTTTTTGGGGGGTTTTTTGTTGTTGTTGTTTTTGTTTTTTTTGTTTGTTTTTTTTTTGCCCCAAAGCTCTGAAGCTTCTGGGATTCACCATCTTTCTTGGCTCTAAGGGTATGACTTGAACATTCTCTCGTGTCATTCATCTGTAAATTAGAGGGACACCAAAATGGATTTGGTTCTGTTTATCAACTAAGGAAAGGATTAAAAATATTCAAAGACAACAAGGAAGTGAAAATTATCATTGGTAATAAAACATAGGCAATGTGTCATTGCTTCAGTATGGAGCAGTGTGACTACAGCGCACCTCCCCTCACCAAATGCTGATCGAGTTGACTCTTCTGCATTCTCTTTACTCACAGTTTGTATTGTTTGTTCCCTGATATATCTGGATTGTTTGTCATTTGGTCTTCAGCTTGAGTAATCATGTCACAAATGTAACACACAGTGCCCTAGACCACCGTGACAGCATAAATTCCCACTGTCCCAATCTCAATTGCTAAAATCTTTCTTTAAAATTTTCCTTCAATATTGATATTTTCTCTTTGCATTTATTCTTTACTAAGATCAAATTAATTCATGCCAAAAAACCAGAGTGCTCTCTGGAAAAATTTAAAATTTTCCTGTCTGATAAATATCTTAAAGTGCTTAGGTCTTGTGGTACCATAGGTTTGAATGTTCAGGTTTTTTTTATTTTTGTTTTTTCAAAATTATTCCCTTCAGTTAGTGGATAGGGCAGTATTAACTTTTTCATGCAGAGTGCACTAAAAAAGAAAGATCAGATCTATTTAAGCCTTGCCCAAACTCTTGTTTTAATGGAGAAAATATTTTCTATTTTTCATTTAGTTGATTTTACTTTCAGGTATTAGAAAGTATTATACTAGGATGCCTGGGTGGCTTAGTTGGTTAAGTGTCTGACTTCGGCTCAGGTCATGATCTCGTGGTTCATGAGTTCAAGCCCTTCATCGGGCTCTGTGCTGACAGCTCAGAGCCTGGAACCTGCTTTGGATTCTGTCTCTCTTGCTCTCTCTCGCTCTCTCAAAAATAAATAAACATTAAAAAAATTTTTTTAATGTTGTACTGTATTGGGGTGAATTATTTAATTTCCCACTAGATGGTATTGGAGCTTTTCTTGTATGAGGGGCAAAGAAGAGCATCGAATATCAGAACTGAAAGGAAACTTAGACACAACTTCTATTTGATTTTTCCATTTCACAGATGATAAACTAGAGGTAGGTGTTGTGACCCATCCAAAGGTCCTAGCATGAGTCGGTGAGGGAATAGAGTTTAGATCTTTGTGTGGTAGCTGGCCATCTTTCTTTAATCCTGAAGCCCTCAGGATTGCTTGGCCTTTGTACCATCCAGGTTTGTGCCACAGCAGGAAAAAAAGGATGCTGGTCTATGGCCAACAATATATGTTTGAAAAATATGGATTTACTTTAGGGGCCAATGGCTCAGGACAAATTATCATGAGCTAAATTCTTGCATGTAATCAGTCTCACATCTCACTATGTATGCCTGGACTATCAAAGGCAATGAACACCAGTCCTTGAAGAACTGTCTCCTCTGGGTTTGGGTAGGTGCGCCTGAGAAGCTGGGGATTATTACAAAGATTTCAGTGACCAACTATGCATATTACTGATTCCTAATCAAAATACATCCAGTAATATAAGAAGACATCATCATCTGTATGTGTAAGTTTCAGAAACTCAACATCGATCTGGATGTTGTGGTCAGTCCTTTTGGGATTTAATAAGAATATACCCCAAAAGGAAGTTTGTAAAATAATTCAAATTTCTGGAACTAAAATGCTTTAAGAACATTAAGTAACATTATGCCACATTATACCAACCCATGACAACTCTGGTTTACAGAATATTGTCCCTATTTGAAGTAATAGAGTCAACTGTTTGCATTACATCTAAATTATGTAGTTTCTCCTATATAGTTTCTGTCCTTTTAAATTCTGCAACAAGAGTAGATTATTCGTGGACAAAGTTTACAGCAAAAGAGACCTGAGGTGAGTTAATATTTTTACTATTTTAGGATATGAAAAATATTTTAATAAAATAACACTCTACACAAGTATAAGGTGTATATTATAGTCATTATTTATTATTTATATCCAGAACTATAGATTCTGAAATTACACATGTATAATTTTTTAGGGAGAAAGCTTTTTTACTTAAAAAATTCAGAAGCCAGTACACTAAGTGTCAGGACTTAAATAATGAAGCACTTTAAGTGCAAGGATTCTTTGATTTGAAGGTGTTCAGAGCAGATGGGCCAATGTGGAAAACAGATCACCAAGATTTGGGGATTTAGTGAGGCTTGAGAGGAATTTGCAGGGAGGGGAACACTTAGTAACCAGAGAAGTGAGAAGAGAGTCTTTTGAGTAGATGAAGCACCATGATGAGCAATGGTAGGGAGATGGGGTTCCACCCAGCAGGCCAAGGGATTGCTGTGGAAATTGGCAGCACACGTGTGTTCCTGGAGCAGCACAATTTCCAAGAACTGGCTACAGAGTGGGGACAAGCAGTCTGGAGAGCAGAAGCCAAGAAGGTGTTCCTGGCAAGTTGTCTAGCTGAGTGCTGCAAGTGTCAGCCCTGTTGAACCACCCTGGGAGGTTAGTACTATTTTATCATTCTCATTTTACAGATGGGGAAATTGAGGGACAACGGCATCTTGCAACTAGCTCAAGATCACATATGCAATTTCTAGAGTCCAGAATTAAAAACCAGGTGTGAGAGTCCACACAGCAAATCACAATGCAATGCTTCCTCCTACTTCCACAATGTGGCCTCTTTTCTCCCTCTCCTTGTGCAGTTTGGTCTCTCAGACCTCAGGTCGATTTCTTGGCTGTTCAGAATGATTTGATAATTATCCATCTATGTTCCAGGGATCAGGCAATCATAGGGTCCCCCTACTACTCTGCCATCTTAACTTCTCTCTTTATATAATTTTTAATGTAATTTTTACTTAATTATATATTTTCCATTATGTTAATTGACCAAATTCGGAAATGCCAAATACACAAATTAGGACTGACCCTGGGTCTTGAGGGACTATTGATTGAAAAAAGATATTTGGGCACCACCTTGTGGGGCTTTGTGGAAAGACACAGTGTGAGAGTCCGCTTGCCTACTATCATTAACAGATTAAAATTCTTAATTGCTTACGATGCTGAATGGGTAGAATGTAAATTGCTTTCTATAAAATTTTCTGGGTAAGGAAATAAGAGAGTAAGTCAAAGAGATGGCAAAATTACTTTTATGTATGAATCAAGAAACTAACATCTGATGAAATTCCAAGCGTATTTATTTAACAAACATTAACTCACATACAGTTCCTAGTATATGTGAGGCATTGGGTAAAAAATAAATAAGACCTAGTCACTTCAGCTCAGTGAAAGAGATAAGGAAGTAAAAGGCAGTGGCAAATTTTACCGAAAAAATATTTTTTAAGTAATCAAAAGACAAATGCTAGTTAATGATACCATACTGATGTGTTTGGAAGCAAAATACACTGTTACCCACAACTTAGTCTGAAACGCATCAGATAAAAAGAAGATGGATAAAGCCATGTGTAGATGGATAGATATATGATGGAGCAAATATGTCCATTATTGATCACATGTTAATCATGGAATCTAGATGGTGGGTAGTGAGTTTACTGTGTCATTCTGTCAACTTTTCTGTATGTTTGAAAATTTTCATTAAAAAATATTTAGTTAAAAAAAAACAGGTAATGACAATACAGTACGATAATATCTATAAAAGAGACCTGAGAAGAAGGCACCCTGTCCACACTGTGACACAGAAGTTGGAAGTCCAGGGAGCAGAAGATAAATAGACATTTCTCTGATGCCATGTTACAGGGTTTAGGCTTTATCTTGAAAGCAACAAGGAGCCACTGAATAGTTTTAAGCAGAGGAGAGACATGATCACATTTTCATTTTAGGAAAATCACTCTACTGGCTATGTGAAGAATTAATTGGAGGGAAGCAAACCTGGAGACTGAGAGACCTATAAGGAAACTTAGCAAAATACCAATGAAAGGTAAGACTCTCAAATACCAGCAGCAGAGATGGAAAGAAGTGAACAATTCTGAGAAATACTTAGGAAACAGAACCAAAGAGCTTACTACCTAATTGCCTTAGGAAAGGAAAGGAAATGAAAAAGCACAGCGTCCAGTAGTTTGCTGAAGAGGATTTAGCAACTGGCTCTCTGAAAAAAAGTGTGTATACATATGTACACAAGTTTATGTAAGCTTATTATAAATGTTACTGATATAAGGAGTATATAGTGTATTTATAGGTGTTATTTACAAATAATAACAAGATATACAAATTTCTGCATTATGAATTCCATATAGTAAATTGATTCTCATAGAATGCTTTCATTTATTTTTGCCAAATTCTTGTATCCTTAGTCAACCTCTGGTTGCAATTGATGCCTGACTATAGTTCTAACAGGGATGTTGACTGATATTTCCATTTTCTTTAGCAAATATTCCCCTTCTTTCATTTTTCTATGGTACTTATGTTAGTGTATAACTGTTGGTATCTCTTTCCTCCCACTATTCACACCTCCCCATAGGAGAAGGAGTTAGATTTATCCTGAATGATGGGCACGATAGTCTAACACACATTCGTCCAAGTTTCCTGTATCAACATCCATCATCACAAAATAATGTTCTAATAGCCTGAGCATTTGCCTAATTTATACACCATGTGTGAATGCTTCTAATGATACATAGTCCATTCCTTTTACAGTATTACACATGTAATATAGAGGATCATACCCCATACTAGAAAAGTGTATTTTTCTCAAGACTTTTACTGCCCGACAACTGTCAGAATAACCACAATGCAAATGGCCCTTCCAGAGGCATGTAATGCATAACCTGCAGAACTATAGGCTTCAGCCCTGTGTAACAACACACTTTTCATGCAATTAATATTTTGGTATAAAAAGTATAAATTTGTTTGCAATTTATTATATGTTTTTTCAATTTTATTATTTTATTATTTATTTATTTATTGAGAGAGAGAGAGAGAGAGAGAGAGTGCATGTGGATGAGTGGGGCGAGGGGCAGAGAGAGAGAGAGAGAGAGAGAGAATCTCAAGCAGGCTCCATACTTAGAGCAGAGACCAATGCAGAGCTTGATCCTACAACCCTGGGATTATGACCTGAGCCAAAGTCATGAGTCAGATGCTCAACTGACTGAGCCACCCGGGTGCCCCTATTATATTTTATCATTTGTATTAACTTATTAAAAACTTGAAATTTTGGATGCATACTGTTTTTTTGCTCATTTGATTCCATTTGAATACCACCAATCTGTTGAATATGCAGGACTCCATAGGATGCATTATAGAATAACTTTATTTTACTTCCCACCGTCCTTTTGTTTCTATTTTTGAGGCCAGGATATATATCATATATACATATGTATACATATATACATATACATATATATATATATGATATATACATACATATGTGTATATATATGCATACATATGCATATATATACATGTATATATATATATATTTTTTTTTTTTTCCTTTTTGCCACTTGGATCACAGGTTGGTGCCCTAAGTCTTTGGGTCAGTCTTTTATATAAAAATCATTTCTTTCACATTTAATTATAAACACTATCTTCTTCCCATAATCAAAATATCTATTCCCATATAGTAGTCCAAACTCTGAGCTTGAAGATTCTCCTCTCCTCAGCAGGGATTCACTTCAAGCTGGAAGCCTGCAATAGGAAAAGGGGCATAGTCAACTCTCCCACTTCCCCACTTTGTGTCTGTCTGTCTTTCACATGCTCACGAAGAGCAGGTAGACCAGCAGGAAAGAGCTACTTCACTGCCTTGCGGTGGTTTTGGAAGGTATTAAAGTGATCTCTTTCTCCACTGTGGAGTTCTCCCTCATTCTTTGGGAGACTGCGTCACTGGGGATCTCTCATCCCAAGTTCTTTTAAAGCCAGCTAGGTCTCTTCTGTGGGGGTGGGGGTGGGTGTGGAACTCCCCCTCCTCTCACCCAGCCTATTCCCAAAGGAACAACTCCAGTGTCTCTCAGCTGAGGTCACCTTACTCCCACCAGAAAGCCCTCTTATTGACTGGGTTATGCTGCCTCTCTTGCCCTTGTGGCCCTCATCCTGTCCACAGGGTACACTCAGGCATCGTTTATCCTGACAAACTCCAAGAATGAAAGTTCTTTCCAACAGATGCTCCTCTCACCTCTCAGCCTTTAGAACAACCAAGCTGGCCTTTAGAGTTTTCAGACATGGCTCAGACAACAGACCATCATGTTCTCTACCTGTGTCTCTGTTCCAGCTTGCACAGATCAAGCCCTCCATGGACAACAGCACTCTCAGGTCTCTCCTAGGGAATTAAGAGTAAGACTTTCTGGACATGAATTTCTCCAAAGAAATCTCTCTCAGATTCTTCAGTTTCAAGTCCCTTTCAGGAGGGTTTGGGGTCTTTAGTCTACAAAATCTATTCTAGCCCTGCACAGTGGTAGCATCTCACTTTGGAATGTGGGAGCAATCATCACCTATTATTCTGTCCCAGTCTAGTGGGGCTTTAGCTAGTTACTAGAAATGACAAATTCATTTTTAACATCTTATTACTCAAACAAACATGTTGTATGAGCATGGATAAATCCTGAAACAGAAACAGAGAAATGAAAACGGTTGTGCATGGTGGGAATATATGAATTTCAAGACATTTCCTTCAATACTGTTTTCACAATATTTTAAAATTTTTGAGTTGGAATGGAAGCATTCATATAGTTGTGTAATTTTTCATCATGCATTCCTTTTATCATGATTTAATAAATAATGAGGGGAACAATGATGACTTTAACGTATCCCACCCTCAAGGAATTCATAAACTATATAAATATATTGCAATATAATAGGTAATAGAATTATTACAGTATATAATTGTGTGTGTGTGTGTGTGTGAAGAGCCAGAGGATCTAACCTAGGCACAGTAGACAAGGTGCTAAGGAGTTTGGAAAGATAGACATTACTTCCAGCTATGGGAGACTTCAAAGAGGAACTGAGTGATATATTTTGTGGGATGAATAGAATTTAATTTTTCTAATTCTTGGAGAAGGACATGCCAGAAAAAAAAAAAAAAAGGAACAAAGGCGTATTCCTGGGCGGTGGATTGTGGAATTCCTCAGTTCTTGTCTTCTCAAAGAAAAGAATTCGGTTGAGAGACCCGATAGAGAGATAGAGAGTTAAAGTAGCAAAGGTCTTCTATGTAGCAGAAATACACTCCAAAGACAGAGGAGAGGGCTGACCCAAAGGTAGGGGTGCAGCATGCTGAGTTTCTCATTGTGTTCTTTTATGGGGTTTATTTGGTCTCCTCCCTCTCATCTTATTATTATCACTCCATCTTGGGTCTGCCTTGGTTTCCTCCCCTCCGACCTTTCTGGTAAGTCTGTGTTAGTCATCTTCCCATGAGTGTAAGCGTAACCCACGTTGGGGGCCCAAACCACATTGCACATGGTATTATAATGATATCATTACTGCCTCAGAATTACTAGTGCACATGGTCTTTCATAAGTGTGCATGCTCCGAAGTTGGGGAAGTCCCTGTAGCCAGTATCTTCTGCTTATCAGTCTGTGCTAGGCCAAAAAAGGGGTTGGTCTAAGGGAACTGGGGCAGCCTCTTGGCAGAGATGGGGTAGTCCCTGGCATTTGTCCCTCTGTTATCTTCCTTTCTCCCCTTCTGCTCATGTGTATCTAACTGCTTACGCTAGCAGGCATGTTACAGGAAAAGTGCTATATAAAAATAATTAGGCACAATTCAGTAGGGCTAGAGCTACTAGCTCTAAGAGATCAAATGGGAAAAACATATTGGGCCAGAATGGGGACAACTTCATGGTGATAACATTCCTTTTAATATCCCAGAAGCTTTCATGCATGTTACATGGAAAGGAGTATCCACTATTATATGTAATTTGTTAACCTTTAAATCATTAGTACATATTTTACTTCATTTATACAACTAACATATTGAAAATACATGAATTTAATAAGCTAGATTTCCTCAAACTCGTAAACATTGCAAACTGAATACTTCTTCTCAAGTATACAGTAGCAGATATTTCTTTAATGTTTTTCACAAGAAGAAAAAATACACTCCACTCTTCAATGACTATAAAACTGACTGATAACAAAAGTTACAAAAGGGTTAGACCTTAGGAAGTAGATTTTTTCATCATTTCTATCCTGATTCTAATTCTGATTCTCTTTATGCTTTTGGTTTCCTACCTCTTGCATTTCTTCCTGGGGTTGCAATTATACTTAATAAGAAAGTCAGGCTTAGCTTCTCAAATAAGCTGCTGATGGTCCAAGATTTTGAACATGAGAATCAAATTAATCATCCATTTAAATGTTTTATAGTCACTCATCATACATTACATCAGAAACATTCCAAATTATTGGCTTAGACCTATCAGATATGCTTTGGTTTTTCTGTGACCTGGTCTTTTGCTCAAAATTACACTGGTTCTGAATGCATCATCTTCATAATTAGATATATGTCTAACTTTCAGTGATGGTTCTGGGAATCTTTTTCTCATCTTACTACCAAGAGAAGTGTGCCTTTACGACTGCTTTGGGCTTTGTCTGGTTTAGGCAATTCTAAAATTAATTTGATCCATTGAAAACACAAATGTTCTTTCTCATCGACAGTTAAGACTTACAGTATTGATGTCTTAACTGTGGGCTGAGGAGTTTGGATGTTGGTCTGCAGGGACCATGAACCAATGAAGAGTTCCACATAAGAGAGTCACTTGAGATGTGCTTCAGGAAGATCAATCTAGCTACACAGAGGACAGGGTTTAAAGGAAAAAGGTAGGGACAGAGGCCAGTTGGGAGACTACTGTCTGGGTGAGCAGTAATTAAGACCAAAACTAGGGCAATGGCTGTGGGAACAGAGAGACGAGCAGAATTTAGCCTAATCATCTGTTTCAAAAGCCCAAATGTGATTTTCTCAAATCCCATCTAAGGAGGGGAAGAGACCAGGCAGTGAGGTGGCCTGTGTTTCACTAGAATTAACAGTGCTGCTCTGATAGTATTTTGCTGGCTACTGCTTTCATGCTTCCATGCTCATCAGAAGGGACAAGCCAAGTTTCTTAGTTCTGTCTCCTGTAACAAATCACCATAGGTTGCATGGCTTACAAACAACAGAAATGTGTTTCTCACAGTTCGGGAGGCTGGAAGTCTGAGATCAGAGTACCAGTGTGGTCAAGTTCTGATGAGGACCCTCTTCTAGATTTCAGAGTGCTGACTTCATTGTGTCCACACATGGCAGAAAAGGAGTGTGAGAGCTCTCTGGGGTCCCTTTTGTAAGGGCATTACTTCCATTCGTGAGGGCTCCGCTCTCATGACCTTATCTCACAAAGGCCCCATCTCCTATTGTCACCACATAGGTGTTAGGATTACACTATATCGATTTTAGGGGGGACACACACATTCATTCCTTAATACCAAGTTACCCACAAATGAAACAGAGACCCTGTGAAGAATCAGTTAGCCAAGCAGGAAATGTTAGCACCACTCATGTTGCAGTAAATGTCCTAGAATGGCTTCAGTTCCTGAAGCATTTAGTATGCTGCTTAAACTTTATTATTTCTGCCTTAATCCCATGGGTACAGGATTATGATGTATCTTCCTATCATTATGGAATTTAGCATCCTAATTCCTCCAACTATACTCTTTAAAATAATATTCATTGGGTTTTTTTCTCATTAAAAAATCTTTACATTTTTATTTCAGAAAACATAGAAAAGTATATAATAAAGAAAATAATGATCACTTTTAAGCCTATCACACAGAGAAATCTACCAATGAAATGTTGGCATAATTCCTTCCAGCCTTCAAAAAATAAGGTTAGAATTATTATGTTTACTCCATTCGGTACTATTTTATTCCTATAACAGTACACCATGAGTGTTTCCTCTATCTTTAAATGTTTTTCTAAAACAGGGTTTAACAGACTAATCCAAACTGCCACCTGTTTCTATAAATAATGTTTTCTTGTAACATAGCCACACCCCTTTGTTTATGTACTATCACAGCTATTTTTGCCCTGCAATGACAGAATGGAGTAGTTGTGATAGAGACAGAGTAACCTAAAAAGCTGAAAATATTTATTGTCTTGCGCTTTACAAAAAAAAAAAAAAAATTGCCAACTCCTGTTTTCAAAGATTATTTTAATAACACTTAGAATTAGGTTAAGTGGCTTTTCCATTTGATAAGTGCTTGGGCCAATAGTTAGAAGCACAATGCTGGGGCCACATTGTCCGGGTTCATATCCTCGAGGACTCCACCACTTAAGAGATATCTTGGGGCAATTTGTTTAACATTTCCATGCCTCCATTGTCTCATTTGTAACAGGGAAAAAAATAACAGTATCATCCTCATTATGAGGAAGATGTGATAGAGTCCATGGTGCACCTCCTAGATGTCCTCCTTCAGTAATAAATGACTTAGTCCTTGGGCTGCTGGGAGAGTTGGCAGGAGATGTCCTTCAGCAGCCAGCTGTGTTTGGGGACTGTTTGCCGGAGAAAATTGCCTCATTCAAAGTGACACTTCCTTCAAGGGACAGGTCACATCAATGACATATCCACATCAGTGAGGTGGTATAAAGTCCTGAGTCCCTTGTCCCAATTCAAGACAACTCCGGAGGGCCAATCCAGTTTCAAAGTTTCTCATGGATTGGCTGAGGCCTTTGTTGGTATTGGATCACAGCTCAACTTTTCCCTCTGCCCAGTCCTGCATCTTCTTTCTTCCTTCCATGGGTGCTGATCCCAACACTTCTTCACAAGTATCCTACATCCTAATCTCCATCTTGAAATATGGTTCCAGAGCACCTAACCCGAGACAGTGTTAAATGAGCCTTGTGTTGTAGAGCATCTGGTACGTGGTATATGCCATATAGTTGTTTGTTATCAAACAAAGAATTCTGGAAGAAAGTAAAAGGGAAGTACAAGATCAAGAAGAAAAAAATAGAATAATATAAAGTTTCTCACAATTAAAGAATAGCTTAGTCACAAAAATTTTAAATGAATGATTGTAAGAAACTCTAACATATTTAAATTTCATCAAATACATTTAAAGTGTGATGTAACAATTTTATTTATAATTTAAGTATTAAAAATGTACTATAAATCATATCCTTGAAGCTATGTAAGTTTATTATGACATTGTTAGCTATAACCCCTCAAAATATACAAATAAGTATACTGATTTACACACTGATTTGGGAGTATACTTGAATACTTTTTGAAGACCACTAGTTTAAGATCTCTCACATTGGGACACCTGGGTGGGTTTGTCGGTTGAGCCTCTGGCTCTTGATCAAGGCTCAAGTCATGATCTCACAGTTCAAGAGATGGAGGTGGCTGGGTGCTGACAGCACATAGCCTGCTTGAGGTCCTCTCAGGTACAGACTGATTTTGTGCATGTGCAAATAAAGGGAGCTGGGATTAGCCGGTCACAGACTCCACAGCATGTTCCAATAGTAACTGAATTCCTTCTAAGGGCAGTCGTAAATAAGAAGGAAATCTGGGGCACCTGGGTGGCTCAGTCGGTTAAGCCTCCAACTTCGGCTCAGGTCTTGATCTCACAGTCCATGAGTTCAAGCCCCACATTGAGCTCTGTCCTGACAGCTCAGAGCCTGGAGCCTGCTTCAGATTCTGTGTCTCCTTCTCTCTCTGCCCCTCCCCCATTCATTCCCGTGTCTCTCTCTCTCTCAAAAATAAATAAATATTAAAAAAAAATTTTTTAAAAAGAAGGAAATCAGCAGTTCTTCAGCTGTTGTCCTTTGTTGGTTTAAAACCACAACAAACAAATCCTACCCTGGATCGCCACACCATATGTAAAGGAGCTTAGAAGGATATCTTGTTAATGACACAGAAGTTCAAATTAAAAAACAAAACAAAAAAACCATGAGACTGAACTATAGCAACTCTGGCATCCATTACAAAATGCACGTTTGATAGAAACAACTAGTGTAACCTCAGAGCAGTCTGTTAAGTTCTCTGACACATTATAATCTTCAAAAAATACAATGCACTCTCCCACTCAGTAAATATTTTTGAATGCATATTATATAGCAGGAGCTATAGGAAATCCAAAGTTCTACACTACTCACAAGGAAATGCCATCTGCCATTTTCCAGATGGCAGGAAGGGAGAAGAGGAAGTGAATGGCAAGAAGCTTCTCTTCCAAGGGACTCAGTCCAGTTTTACTAACAAGGAACACCGTTTGGTGAAGAAGGAGAATTGATTTCCAAGTAGAATGTGAAAAGTGTCACTTATTCCTATTAGGATTTTAGAGTGCAAGAAACTGGTGGCAACACACTTTCACAAAAGCTTAGATGGAAAAGGAAGGAGAGAAAAATATATTAGCTGGAGGAGAGTGTAGAGAAAGGTATTGTTTTAGGATGTATTCAACAAATTTTTATTGAGCACATGCCCTATGTTTTAGGCTCTAGAGATTAAGTAGGAAATAAAATAGATAGTGTCCCTGGGTATCAGGAAATAGGCTAAGCCACTGTAACAAAACAGATCTAAACAAACAGTAATTTTTAAGAGAACACAGTTTATTTTCTCTTGTGTAATGGTCCAGAAATCTATGGTTGATCCAAGGGAGGGGGTACCTCTGCTTTCCGAATTAGGCTGGGACCTAGAGGAAGGGGACAGTTTTGTCTTCCTTAATACATGGCCTCCATTTCTATAGCATGTTTATTTTTTCCTATTTTCCAGACAGCTGGAAGGGAGAAAAGGAATGTAGATGTCAAGCAGCTTCTCTTTTAAGGGACATAATCCATTTCTACTTACATCTCTTTGGTCACAAATTTTTTTTTTAATGGTTATTATTCATTTTTGAGAGAGACAGAGTGTGAGGGGGAGAGAGGGACACAGAATCCGAAGCACACTCCAGGCTCCAAGCTGTCAGCACATGAGATCATGACCTGAGCTGAAGCTGGAGGACCAACCAACTGAGCCACCAAGGTGCCCCCACAATTTTTTGATATAACCACACTTAGCTGAAAGGGAGGCCAAGGAATTCTTCTCTTTAATTAGGTCACCGAGTGCCTTGCTAACATTTGGCGGAGGGGGAGGTATAACAGAATGAAAACTGGTGATGTCGAGCATATATTCTGGAAGCAGAAGACAACTATAGGCAAATAATGAGCAGTTTTGGTGGTGTGGTGACATGAAGACCTGAGAGGAGTGAATTCAGGGGAAAACAGGAAAATACAGGATTAGAGAGAGCCAGTATGGCCTTCACCTTTGAGGAGAAAAATGGGAGTGACTTGAACACATGTTGAAAGTAAAACAAAACAAAACAAAAACCCAGTAGAAATAGGGACACACAGAAAAGAAGAAAATTGTCCCAGAAGAGGAGAAACATCTAGTCCCTCCTCTTCCTTTGTGTCAACTAGAAGAAGGAAAGAATGGGAGTGAATGATGATGTTGGGGGAAGGAGAGAGAAAATAGTAGAAGGCTGTGGGAAATTCCTACCAAATACCTTAAATTCTCTTTCTGAAGTAGGAAGTAACATCATCTCCTGACCATGAGGGGAGATGTTTTCCTTGGCTATGAATATGGTAGCAGTGGATAAGGAAGAGACTTGTATTGATCTGGTGTTTTGGGTCCAGGGCCTAAACCATTGAGAAGATTGGCAAGGTAGTGTTTGAGGTGATGAATCTTGTGGTATCTCCCCACAGCAGTACAGTACTTTCTCCAGCCTCCACTTCTCCAACAGCAGGAATGAAAAGGAGCCTCAGACCACTTCAGGCAATACTCCTCCCAAACTCATCCTCTTGCCAAAACGATCTGCCTTGAAGATCATGGGGATTAAGCTCATTTTGCTATCTGTGCCAATCACTACAAGCCCCAAACCACCCATTTTTAAGCATGGTTGCCAGATATCTTGAGGAAGCCTGTGTCAGATTTGTGACACTTGTGGCTGCACCATTCACTCAGTTATGGGAACCAGAAACCTAGAACACTCTCTGTCCCTCACTCACCTTAGTCAACCCTCAAGCTCCGTTCATTCCATCTTCTAAATATTCCCCACACTTCTCTCCATTCCCACTCTCCATATCACTGGTAGTATGGATTACCATAATCTCTCGTGGGGATACTTATCCTACCCTTTCCTTTTCTCCTGGAAAAACCATCATACCACTTGCCTAGTTAAAAACATTCAATACTGCATCATTGTCTTTAGGAGACCCACTACCGTGGTTTCCAAATGCCTTTCTGATACAGCATCTTAATCTCTCCCCACTTCCTCTGCTCATCCATCCATACTTGACTGCTTCCCCATTGAGATGCCATCCCTCCTCAACTTTCACTCTTCCCCTGCCCTAAAAGGCTCTTCTCTTCCAACCCCCTCCTCTCCGTTCCCTTCCCCATCTAATTCCCCCAGTCTCACCCTAGGGGTCCTCAGGGAAGCCTTCCTGACCTCCCTACACTAAGGAGGCGCCCCTTCGATGGAGCACGGTATTAGCCTTACAAGGCATCCCTGTTTTCTTCCAGGACCACTTCTTTTTTGTTCACTTCAGTTCCCGAGCATTCCAGGACGGTGCTAGGTACACAAGGTCACTCAAGAGGTGTTTGTAGAATGAGTAAATTAATGAATAAATCGTGAACCAAACACCCTGGAGTTTCCACTACATGTATGGCCTGCATAAATTGTTAATGTAAATTTAACTGATCAAATGAGCTAAAGTGTGTGTAGTACTTGGGAAATTTCCTCTCCGAGAGTCGGTCCAGGTAAGCTTGCCGGCTTTACCTCTCGCAGGCCGCAGGGGCGGGGCCTCCGGGGGCGCAGGGGAGCGCTCGAGCGGAAGGCGGGGCCTCCTGGGCAGTGGCCCCGCCCCAGGGCGGGGCTATTCCGGGGCGACGAAGGGCGGGGCTCACGGGCAGGGAACTATCCTTCTGAGGCCGAGGCACGTCCGCGTGTGCCTGAGGCACGGCGGTGGGGTCGTGGGTCCCAGCCGGGTGGCCTAGGTTACTGACCGCGCCGCCGCGGCCGCCATCTTGCCCGCGCCCGGACTCCTGCGGCGGGAGGGGCGGTGACCAAGCCGGAAGTGGCTGTGCGGTGGCCGCGCTGCCTCATCAGGTCAGTGAGCGCGGCTCGGGCCGCGCGTCTCAGCACCCCCGACGGAGGCCCGGGTAGTGGGCTCAGGAATGCCGGGGCCGCCGCGAGGGGCCCGGGAAAGCCCGGTTGAAAGGCCCGGGCGGGGGCGGACCCGGGGGCCATCTCGGAGCCGAGGCGCAGGGCGTCGCGTTCCGCGCTGCGGGATAACCGCGCCGGGCGGCCGGTGGGGCCTAGCTGGGAGCCTCGGAGCTGCAGGAGGCCTCGGGGCGCGCTCGGACCTCGTCGGGGCCGCTGGGGCCGCGCTGCGGTCAGCCGCGCGGCGAGTTCGTGCGGAACGGCGTCCTCGCGTTGGACGGGCGGCTCAGCCAGGTGTCTAGAGCGTGGGAGTGGCCCTCAGATTCCTGATTTACCCGGAATAGCAAGAGCCTCGCTTTGGCTGTACTTTATTAAATACTTCCCAAAGGGCCTGTCACCCGGTTGGTTAGCTGTGTTCTGTGCTTGTATGAGTAGTGAAAATTCCGTAAGAGGATGAATAAAGCCTTTCACGTGTGCCACGAGCAGTGCTAAAATGATTTGCAGATGCCTGCATTACAGGCCCTTTGTATAACTATATTTTAAGGGAAATTTGTGTAGTGCATCTCCTTGAAGATGGTGAGGGTGAGAACTTCCTGAAACTGCTGCTGTTATTTGTTATGGTAAGAAAAGTAGAAGACAACAAAAGGATGTGAGAGGGTAGTTGGATACTTTGTACACTTAGTATTATGGATCTTCACTGTCCAGTAGCCACAGAGTTGAGATGTGCTCTAAGTGTATGATAAAATACCCATCGGATTTACAGGACTTGACACCCCCCCTCCCAAACAGACAAAAAAAAATTGAATAGTTTTTTACTTTGATTGCATGTTGGAAAGGGATTTTTTTTTTATATGTTGGGGAGAATAAAATATTTCATCTCCTTATACTTTTTCAGTGTGGCTACTAGAAACTTAAATCCTGTGGCTAACACTGTATTTCTGTCGGATAGTGCTGTTACAGATGTTCTGGTGAGGAATACAGGATCGGCATGGCTTTCCTGTGCTCAAAACCATTGAGGGGAAGTGAACGCTTGTAAAACTTGAAGGTGAAGATGTTAACATAAGCTGTAATTATTGCAGATTTCACCCCTTCCACTCCCACTTTTCAGTGTTTCCAACACTTGAAAACATTAACTTCAGGGTTGTTGAAGAAAATCATAGTGATACTAACAGCTGTGTGATATGAAGAACTCAGTTTGTCACAACTTTGTGACATGAAGGTAGGGTGTGTTCTATCTGTTCTATCTCTTACAGTCTTGGTGTATTAACAGACTTGTCAGTGTTTAGCCAGTGCGTGGCTGGAGGTCCCCTGACTCCAGGTTTAGTTTTCTTTGCTCTTCACCTTATTCCTAGTCATCTACGTTCATGAGCCAGGATCCATCTATACCATGTGTTGGATTGTAAAAAAAACATTTTTCTTAAAAGGGTGTTTATGGGTATATCTCTAGGTTGTTAATACAACCTATGCAGTCACATATGACCCGTTGTTTAGAAGGGCTGGCACTTGGTTTAATGTTCTTTGTCACCACCTTGAAATTCTTAATAATTTTTCAGTAAGAGGGCCTTGTTGTTTTCATGTTGCACTAGGCCCTGCAAATGATGTAGTTGATTTTTTTCTTATACAGTAATCTGGGATGGGAGTTGGGAGGTTTTGGACAAAAACCAAAACGTCTGGTCTTCACTTTACTCCAGTGTGAAATGAGAGGGGTTTGCCAGTCTAACTCTCAAGTTTTGTACAAAAATTACTGTAATCAGATTTTATGGATATGAAACATTTTATGGATATAAACGTTGTACATGCATACTTACATCAGAAGAAATGCTGATGGTCCTCCCTTGAGAGTCATGCAAATCAGAGTTTTTTAAATTATAGTAACGCTTTCTATTTTGTGTTTCTTTTAATTTTTTTTTTAATGTTTACTTATTTTTGAGAGAGACAGAGTGCGAGTGGGGGAGGGGCAGAGAGAGAGGGAGACACAGAATCCAAAGCAGGCTTCAGGCTCTGAGCTGTCAACATGGAGTCTGATGTGGGGCTGGAACTCATAAACTGCTAGTTCATGAACTGAGCCAAAGTTGGATGCTTAAGTAACTGAGCCACCCAGGCACCCTCTGTGTTTTTTAAGGTGGATTTTTCAGTTTGTCACCAAGTTTTACAGATCATCCATGTAAAGAATATGATTATGGGATGGAAGCCCAGATTGAAAGTGTGCTTAATAGAAGCACACTTTGAAAGTCCTATTGATAAGATAGGAAGATAGGCTAGATCTCCAGATACCTCCAGTTAAGAGGTTTCCTCTGTCCGTACAGGCATGAGCGTGAACCCTTGCTTGGTAGTATCTGTTCCGGCTTTCTGTTGTCTTACCTACGTCCTACTGCAGCTACGTCCTACTACATCCTAACTTCAGCTCTAGAACGCAGGCATTATTAGACCTTTATTAGTCTGCTTGGGCTGCCATAACCAAAGCCCCTAGACTAGATGGCTTAAACAACAGAAATTTATTTTCTTACAGTGCTCACAGGTTGGAGTCTGAAATCAGGGTGCCAGGTCTAGTTTTGGTGAGAGTTCTTTTCTTGGCTCACAGATAGCTGCCTTCTCACTGTGTCCTTCTTACTGTGTCCTCACTGTGTCTTCACATGGTAGGGAGAGAGCTCTATAGCTCTCTCTCTCTTCTTGTAAGGGCACCAGTTCTATCAGTTTAGCACTCTACCCTTATGACCTCATTTCACTCTGATCACCCCCTTTAAAGGCTCTCTCTAATTCTATCATATTGGGGATTAGGGCTTCAGTATGAATTTGGGGGAGAGGGCACAATTTAGTCCATAGCAATCAGAGAGTTTATCTGTCCCTGTTTACTACCATGTTAGCATTTAGAACAGTGTCTAGCACATACACTATGCCCAATAAATATTTATAGAATAAATGAAAGGTATTAGAATGATCCTTTCTTAGGATCATTGTGGCTCACTGTGGGCTCTTGCCCATCATTGGAACCAGTTATGACAGTGGGCACTTTGCTCTTGCCTGGAGCCAGTCTCTACTAGGAAGAGTATAGGTAGAAGCATGAGGAGATTGGTAAAACTTGGATATAACAGTGTGGGAAATGTCAGATGGAGCATTTAACAAATGCATTCATTTAACAAATAATTGTTAAGTATCTACTAAGTGCCTGGCACTGGGCTGGGTATCAGAGGTACAAATAGAAAGCAAAAGGTACTTTTCTTGCTCTTATGGAGCTTATAATTTAGTAGGAGAGACAGGGTGATTTAAAGGGAAGGAATACTATTCACTGAGAGTACATAACTAAGTAACCTGACAGACTGGGGAGGGGATAGAGGATGTTTGATGTCAACCATGACGGTTGAGAGATGGTCAAGTAGGTGTTAACTTGACCAAGAAGGGGGGGAAGAATGTTCTAACAAGAGGGAACGGCATTTGCAAGAGTGGTGATGGGGGGGTGATGAGGGGAGGGGACAGAGGGAGGTTATAATCTAGGAACTGAAAAGAAGACCATGTCGCCAGAACACAGCAAGGAGGAAAATGGTGTGCCTTGAGGCCAAAGCAGTAGGTAGAGGCCAAAAGATTTAGGACTTTATAGGTTATATTGAAGATTTTGGAACTCTGTACTGAGAACAATTGGAAACCATTAGAGGGTTTTAAGCAGAGATTGTATAACCTGGTTAAGTTTGCATTTTAGAAAGGTCCCTGTGATACTACATAAAGATGAATTTCATAAAGGCCTGAGTATACAGATAAGTAAAAGAATTGCAGAATCAGCACCATAGGCCAGACATGTTGTATACCTTAATTTCTGTGGAAACTGTCCTTAAGCTGTGAAACTTGGCAGCCTGAGTGGAGGAGAGAAGAATAAGGGTTGATCAAGGTTAGGGGAAGGCAAGCCTAAAGTGGCAAGGAAATGAAGAAATTGAGGGTCTGTCTAGTAAGAATATAATTGAAATGATTGATATTGAGCTTCAGAACCCGAAGAAAGGAAATAAGCCAGTATAAGTATTCTTAGTGGATTTTCCATTTAAATTGTATGAGTCTGTTGAATTCTGGACTAATAGTTCCTGACTAAAAGTTTTACAAGATCAAAAAGTAAAGCAAGTATGTTTGAGCTGAATTTCTTTAGTTTATCTATATTAGGAGTCTGTGCCAGGTTCTCTATCTGGAAGGGGATGAATGAACGAACCATAGCTTTACCTTTAAAAAACTGACACTATAGGGGCACCTGGGTGGCTCAGTTGGTTAAGCATTGGACTCTTGGTTTCAGCTCAGGTCATGATCTCATGGTTTGTGAGTTGGAACCCTAGAGCTCTGCGCTAAAAGCACGAAGCTTGCTTAGGATTCTCTGTCTCCCTCTCTCTGCTCCTCCCCCTCCAAGAATAAGTAAAAGTTAAAAACAAAATGAAACAAAACAAAACCTATTAAAAAAAAAAAAAACTGAGAACATAGTTGTGCAGATACCATTTGCCATAAAGGTACTAAATGTCTTTGTTCCTTTTTTTTTTTTTTTTTATGTTTATTCATTTTTGAAAGACAGAGCACAAGCAGGGGTGGGGTGGACCCAGAATCTGAAGGGGGACACAGAATCTGAAGCAGGCTCCAGGCTCTGAGCTGTCAGCACAGAGCCCGATGCGGGGCTCGAACTCATGAACCGTGAGATCATGACCTGAGCCGAAGTAGGATGCTCATCCGACTGAGCCACCCAGGCGCCCCATGTTCCTTTTTAATCCAGACTATAACCTCTAGCCAGAATTGGTTAAAAACAGACATTTACATTTTTGTTAAGTAGCTTTTGTTTTTAAAATAACATTTTAACATAGTTATTTTTAGTTTGTGCTTAAATGACTGTCATATTTATCTTTTCAAAATCCCATGTCAATATTAATCAAAATGCATAGAATTGAAATCTGAAAGAGCCTTTAATGATCACTTAATTCAGTTTTTCTCAAATGCAGTGTGTACTGCTGGTTGTAAACAGGATGATTTTAGGTAAAACATAAGCATTTTTTAAAAATTCCAGTATAGTTAACATATTAAGCATTTTAATAGTTATACATTTCAATGTATATTAGAAAAATACATTTAGCATACCATGCCCATGATTCATGGATTTTATGATAGGTTAAAATAGATTTTGTGATTTTAAAAATAGTCAATGTAAATAAAAATATTAAATAAAAATAGATGGTATGTGAATGAAATTTGGCAAACACTAAACCAACTCTTTGGTTGTATAGACGAAAAAACAAAAGGACGCCCAGTCACAAAGGCCTTTCCCAGGCGTATAGCTAATATACGTCAGGGGTGGGAATAAAAGTCAGCTCTGCTCAATACATGCTGCTATTTATTCTGCCATATAGAGCTGCTTGTTATTGTTGAACCTTGAGAAAGAGACCTCTGTCTTTGTAGTGGCATTGTATTTTAAATCTTCATTGTCTATTATGCTGGCAACCTGTGGCTATTTATTAAAAATTAGTTAAAGGTAAATAAGATTTAAAAATTGTACTAGTCACATTTTTAGTGCTTGGTAGCCACATGTTGCTAATAGCTACCCTATTGGACAGCAGTATAGCTAGAGAACATTTCTGTCACTGTGGAAAGTTCTGTTGGATAGTGCTGCTCTAAACTGTTGCTTAAGAACATGATTCATAATTCTTTAAAGTTTTATCCCCTTCAAAGGGATGATGCTTATTAATTTGCTCACCATGCTGAAGTTATATTAATTCTGAGGTTAATGAAGTTAGTAGTCACAGTGCAATTAAAATACTTGATCATGGGGAAAAAGGCCAAAATGTAGTTCTCAGAATCTTACCACCTCATTTTATTGGGAGAAGTTCTTTTTCCTTATTTCTTCCTTCCTTCTTTCCTCCCCTTCCCCTTCCCTTCAAGCAGGAGAGAAGGGCAGGGGGACAGAGAGAATCCCAAGCAGGCTCCACACCCAGCACGGAGCCCAACATGGGGCTCAAGCCCACGATCCTGGGATCATGACCTGAGCCTAGATTAAGAGTCAGACACTCAACTGACTGAGTCACCCAGGCACCCTTCTTTTTCCCTCTTTAATTAATAAACATGATCATGAATTCCTAGCAGTTGGAAGAAATATATTGAGAAACAGAGTACCTATATAGAGAATTTCCTGACTTTCCAAATAGTTTATTCATCTTAGATTTGTATTTTGTTAACATTTTAAAACTTTTTATTTTTAAACAGATTTTCAGTGAATGGACCTGACTGGACTACTTGAGCACATCACTAAACATGAGCGGTACCAAACCTGATATATTGTGGGCACCACACCAAGTTGATAGATTTGTTGTGTGTGACTCAGAACTGAGCCTATATCATGTGGAATCTACTGTGAATTCAGAACTCAAAGCTGGATCTTTACGTTTATCTGAAGACTCTGCAGCTACATTACTATCAATAAATTCAGATACACCATATATGAAATGTGTTGCCTGGTATCTCAATTATGATCCTGAATGCCTCCTAGCAGTTGGACAAGCAAATGGTCGAGTTGTACTTACAAGTCTTGGTCAGGATCATAACTCAAAATTCAAAGATTTGATAGGAAAAGAATTTGTCCCAAAACATGCCCGACAATGCAATACCCTTGCGTGGAATCCATTGGATAGTAACTGGCTTGCTGCTGGGCTAGATAAACATAGAGCTGATTTTTCGGTGCTGATTTGGGATATTTGCAGCAAATATACACCTGACATAGTTCCCATGGAGAAAGTGAGACTTTCAGCAGGTGAAACTGAAACAACATTATTGGTAACAAAACCTCTTTATGAATTGGGACAGAATGATGCTTGTCTGTCTCTTTGTTGGCTTCCACGAGACCAGAAACTTCTCCTTGCTGGTATGCATCGTAACCTAGCCATATTTGATCTTCGGAATACGAGCCAAAAGATGTTTGTAAATACAAAAGCTGTTCAGGGGGTGACAGTAGACCCATACTTCCACGATCGTGTTGCTTCCTTCTATGAAGGTCAGGTTGCAATATGGGATCTAAGGAAATTTGAGAAGCCAGTTTTGACTTTGACTGAGCAGCCAAAGCCCTTAACAAAAGTAGCATGGTGTCCAACTAGGACTGGTCTGCTTGCCACTTTGACAAGGGATAGTAATATTATTAGATTATATGATATGCAGCACACACCCACTCCCATTGGAGATGAAACTGAGCCCACAATAATTGAAAGAAGTGTGCAACCTTGTGACAATTACATTGCTTCCTTTGCTTGGCATCCAACAAGTCAAAATCGAATGATAGTTGTAACTCCCAACCGAACAATGTCAGATTTCACTGTTTTTGAAAGGATATCTCTTGCCTGGAGCCCAATAACATCTTTAATGTGGGCTTGTGGTCGTCATTTGTATGAATGTGCAGAAGAAGAAAATGATAATTCTTTAGAAAAAGATATAGCAACGAAGATGCGCCTTCGGGCTTTATCCAGGTATGGACTTGATACAGAACAGGTGTGGAGAAACCATATTTTAGCTGGAAATGAAGATCCACAGCTCAAGTCACTCTGGTATACTCTGCACTATATCCTTTTCATTGTGAATTTCATGAGCTGAATCAGGTAGAAATGTTCTGAAAGTTTGCTGAAAAGTCAGTCTTTAAATTTTATTCCGAATGTTTTATGTGCAAATATGAGTTACATAATGCTAAAATTACAGAGTAAAATTATTTAAAACTTGAGCTTGAAATACTGCTTTATAGATTGTAGAGAAAGAAGAAAAGTATATCTACGATAAAGTAGAACTATCACTGATGCCTATTATGAATTGGCTCCATATCAAAATAAATTCAGCTCTGACGTATTTTATTATACATCATCATTAGTATTTCCTATGCGTTTAAATACTTATGAAGCAGTATACAGAAGATATGGATCAGAAATCTCCAGGAAACAAAGGATCATTGGTTTATGCAGGAATTAAATCAATTGTAAAATCCTCTTTGGGTAAGAAAATTCAATTTTATTTTTTAAAGTTTTATAATTTTTGTACTCTATTTTCTACTTTTTCCTCGTTACTTCAGAATAGTGTGCATACGTACTTTGTTTTTTATTTTTTGTTGGGGGGGGTTCTGATTAGATATTTTAGTTGAGTTAAACGCATAATTGTTTTTATATCCAGAATTCTTTTTGGAGGGAGTCTTATTTCTTTCAAGTGATACTGTCTTTCTAAATCTGTTCATTTATCCCATGTTACTTTTTTGAAGACCCTGAGAGGTATTACATCCGATGACTTACAGGGTCATGGTGGTTGGTTTGGATTTTATCACAGTATTTTGCTTTTATAAAAACTAAATAAAAAGATGTATAATTGAAGGAGTTCCCTTTTAATTCTGCTGTCCAAACATTTTGTCTTAGCTATCTATGGCAAGATGTAAGTAACTATGTCAGGAAGTGTGGCCTTGCCTGAAGGAGCCTTACCTGAAAGAATCCTTGATAATTAATGCATGAATTAACACAGGGTTGAAATTGATCAACTATTTAAGAATAAGATAAAGATGACAAAAGAGCCAAACTTATCTTTTCGTTGAACCGTTGTTCTTACTGTTTTTATTGGAATTGAATTGTGCATTATACTATGATACTTCCCCCAACCTAGTATTCAGTATCTAGCTTTTGATGGCAGTCAAATTTGGGCCACAAAGTCAGGCTGCTCGAAAAGTAGTTTGTATTATTAGTCAAAGAGTGGCAATTCAAATAATAAGTTCAACTTGGTCTTTAATAGGGTTTTCATAAATACTGTACAAATAATACCAAATAAAATATTATTTTTTAATAAGAATAGGTTAAGCATTTAAACTGTTACATTATTAAAAAGAAGCTTAAAGGACTTTCATGTTACTTTGTTCCACATTGCTGAACATGCAATAGACTATTATCTGATCAGTTCCATTTTGGTATTTTCTCACTAGCTTTCCACCAAAAAAGTAACTTTTTAAATTTCTTTTTTTATTTAAAAAAAATTTTTTTTTAAATGTTTATTTTTTGAGAGGGAGATTGACAGAGTGTAAGCAGGGGAGGGGCAAAGAGAGAAGGAGACACAGAATCAGAAGGAGGCTCCAGGCTCTGAGCTGTCAGCACAGAGCCTGACATGGGGCTTGAACCCACGAAATGTGAGATCATGACCTGAGCCCAAGTTGGACGTTCAACTGACTGAACCACCCATGCACCCCAGAAGTAACTTTTATTATAAATAAATTTATTATTGGGGTGCTGGGGTGGCTCAGTCAGTTAAGCATCTGACTTCGGCTCAGGTCATGATCTCACAGTTCGTGGGTTCGAGCCCTGCGTCAGGCTCTGTGCTGACAGCTCAGATTCTGTGTCTCCTTCTCTCTCTGCCCCTCCCCACTTGTGCTCTGTCTCTCAAAAATAAATGTAAAAAAATAAGTAAATTTATTATAAATAAAATGAGTCTACTTAGAAACTTCCATTTTTATTAATATAAATAAAAGGGCAGATAATACTATCGTATCCCTGTAGATGCACCTGCGTACCACGGTTCATGACTTTAGAACTGCTGCTGCAAAGACTTAAACACCGAGTTTATAGAATTTTTAGTATTTTTGCTATATGGTAGGTGAGGGCACATTGCATTCTTAGTTATTCTGAGGTTTATTATTGTTGTTGTTGTTGTATTTTGACATATTTTAGGGAAAAAACTTACAAACTACCTCTGAGGAAAAGCAAGGGGAAAAATAGACCATCATTATATATTTCTGGTGAAGTAGAAACCGAATGTCTTGAATCAAAAATAGTCTTTACCCACATTAAAAAACTATATTGGAAAGAGTTCCTCATTGTTAGACTTTTAACTTTTTCTTTGTTTTGGTTTTGATATTTTTGTTTTTACAGCCCCAAAGTAAAAAGTAGAGAAACAACTGTCAAAGATGGCACTTGTGGACTTCAGTTTTTTATCTGGCCGCACTTCTTTCTCTAATTGTATCCCTAATGATTCAACACATAGTCAGTCAACATACTGAAACTTCTTGCTCACAGTAATCTCATATACAAGTTTATTAGACCACACAGTGAAATTTTAACTTTGGTCACAAATAATAGATACTGAGTGCTCTATGAATTCGGCATCATGCTAACTGCTTTCCCCATGTTACTTTATGTAATTCTTACAATTACAGTATGAGGTAAACTTGTTTATTCAGCAAATGCTTATTATTTGCTTGTTATATGCCAAGAATTGTCCTTGGAATAATAAAGGCATAACTGTCAACAAGATAAGTCTCTTCCTTTGTAGAGACTGAACAAAGTAGATATTACCCCTATTCCTGGGAAGTTTACATTCTAATTCAGAATATGGACAAGTACATAGGCAATTTAACATAAGGAAGAACAAACAGTTATGTATAGAAGAATGCTAGCCTGGCTGTAAGGATTGGAGAGGGTTCCCTGGAGGAGGTAACAGCGAAGACAAGGTCTAGACATGGAGCAGCATATGCAATTAACTCAGAGGAGAGGGACTGTAGCACATTTTAGTATTGCTGGAACAGAGTGTGAGAGAAAAAAAATGAGGAGAGAGTGCTGACTAGAAAGGTAAGCAGTGGGGCAGCTCAGGACTTAGAAATCATGGTAAGAATTTAGGGAGACTTACCCTGTAACAAGGGGAAGCAAGGAAAGATTTCAGAGTATTGACAAAATTAGATTTGTGTTTTAGAGCTGTCGCTATGTGTGGAATGAATTGGAAAGGATCAAACAGGAACCTCAGATAAAAGCTACAGTTATTAGGCAAGATATGAGGGTGTTCCTACCAAAGTTAGTGGCAGAGGAGTGAGAAATGTGGGTAAATTAGAGAGCATGACAAAATTTAATGATTGAGTAAAGGAGACGGAGGGGAAGGAAAAGTGAAAGCACACATATTTACCTTAGGAAACTAAGATAATGCTGGTACTAGTTGATTAGATAGGAATAACCTAAGAGTGCATTTGAGAAGAAAAAGTTCATTTTGGAGAAAGTTGAATTTGAGATAGCTAGGTGGAGCTGTGCAGTGGGCAAGAAATTTAGGGTAGGTTGAAGAAGTAAAGTCATCCATTTTAAATAATTCTTGACCACATGAAGGAGGATAAAAAGGGATACAATAAAAGCACAGCAGGTGAATCCAGAGTCATAGGAAGGTTTTTGTGTTGCTTTGTTTTTAACGTGGGATTGATTTAAGCAAGTTTAAATGCTAATGTGAGGAAACCCATGCAAAGAAGTGATGATGCAGAGAGAAGGGAGTGAAGAACAAAATTCCTAGGAATATGAAGGAATAGGATCCAGAGCACAGGTGAAAGATTAGCTTTAGACAGGATGTACACTTTCTCCATACTGCCAGAGGGAAAGGGGAAAGGTATGTAGGTTGTATAAGGTTGAATGACTGGAGGCTGATGAGTTTACCACGCAATGGCTCTCTTTTCTCAGTGTGGTAGGTTTGCTTGTTGAAAAGGAGCAGGAAGGTGGTAGAAGACATGGAGAAAAGGAGCCAGAGTTGTTTTGAGAAACACGAGAGGATTGTGGGGCAATTGTTTTAATCAGAAGATAAAATAAAGGACAGTATGGTGAGAGAATTAAGGGTACTGGCAAGAGAATGATTCATTTGTTGGTTTTGGGGAGGGAAATGACAGGAGACTGGTAAGTAAAAATAAGAGGGGCCAAGAGATTGTAAGGTTGAAAAATTTAGAAGAGAGATTTCTGAAAGGCGATGAAGTTGTGGTAGGAAAGTGGCTCTTTTCTTTCTTTCTTTCTTTTTTTTTTTTGTAACTTTCCTTTTAATGTTTATGAGAGAGAGAGAGAGAGAGAGAAAAAAAACGTGAGTGGGGGGTGGGGCAAAGAGAGAGGGAGACACAGAATCTGAAGCAGGTTCCGGGCTCTGAGCTGTCAGCATAGAGCCTGATGTGGAGCTCGAACTCACAAACTATGAGATCATGACCTGAGCTGAAGTCAGACACTTAACTGACTGAGCCACCCAGGCGCCCAAGAAAGTGGCTCTTTTGAAGGAGGATCAGTTTGGATGTGTTCACTAAAGGAGTGGGTAAAATCTTGGAGGCGTGAACCACTGGATATAAGGAAGCAAAGAGACAGACTGATTTATTGGACAGACTGAGTGTTGAAGTCAACCAGGATGAGAAGGCATGCTCTAAGGGAATGTCTTGTACAGTCTTGTGGAGCAGTGTTCATAATGTTAATTATAATTTCTTCCTTTTAAGATGGCAGAAAATTGTGTAATAAATACTGGTCAGCCTTCTATCCAATATGATGAAAATATTTTTCATACTTAAAGGGTAAATTCTGATCTATAGAACTTGTCTATTCAGAATTATTTTAACAGACAGAATAGCTAGGACTTAATGTTTTTAACAAAATGTTCTTATAAACACTTGATACTTTTACTGCTTTGTTATACAGATGTATAAATGCAACAAATTACTATCTGCAAATAGCATGGTGTCTGATTGCTTGGTGTAGTGTTTGAAACCAATTTTTTAAAAGTGTTTTTTTTCTTCCAAGATTTTATTTAAATTCAAGTTAGTTAACATATAGTGTAATAATATTGGTTTCAGGAGTACAGTTTAGTGATTCATCACTTACATACAGCACCAAGTGACCTCCTTAATGCCTATCACCCATTTAGCCCATCCCCTCCCACTCATCTCCCCTCTAGCAACCCCTAATTGTTTTCTATAGTTAAGAGTCTCTTATGGTTTGCTTCCCTCTTGTTTTTTTGTTTGCATTTTTTTGAGAGCAAGAGAGAGCACACGTGTGAGCAGTGTAAGGGCAAAAGGAGAGAGAGAGAGAGAAAGAATATCTCAAGCAGGCTCCACAGCCAGCATGGATCTCAATGCAAGGTTGGATCTCATGACCCTGAGACCATGACCTGAGCCAAAATTAACAGTCAGATGCTCAACTGACTGAGCTGTCCAGGTGCCCTCTCCCTCTCTATGTTTATCTTATTTTATCCTCCCTTCTCTTCCCCATGTTGATCTGTTTTGTTTCTTAAATTCCATATATGAGTGGAATCATACAGTATGTGTGTGTGTGTGTGTGTGTGTGTGTGCGTGTGCGTGTGCATGTGCGTGTGTGTGTGTGTGTGTGTGTGTGTTTTCCACGTCTTCTTTACCCATTCATCAGTCGAAGGACTTTGGGCTCTTTCTATAATTTGGCTTGCTGTTGATGGTACTGCTGTAAACATTGGGGTGCTTGTGCCTCTTCAGATCAGTATTTTTGTATCCTTTGGATAAATACCTACTAGTGCAATTGCTGAGTTGTAGGGTAGCTCTATCTTTAACTTTCTGAGGAACCTTCACACTGTTTTTTAGAGTGGCCGCACCAGTTTGCATTCCCACCAACAGTGTAAGGTGAATCCTTGCCAACATCTCTTGTTTCCTGGGTTTTTATTTTAGCCATTCTGACAGGTGTGAGGTGGTATCTCATTGTGGTTTTGATTTGTATTTCTCTGATGGTGAGTGATGGTGAGCATCTTTTCATGTGTCTGTTAGCCATTTGTATGTCGTCTTTAGAGAAACATCTCTTCGTGTCTTCTGCCCATTTCTGGTTTTTTTCTTAAATTTTTTTTTAATGTTTATTTTTGAGAGAGAGAGAGACAGAGCATGAGTGGGAGAAAGGCAGAGAGAGACGGAGACATAGAATCTGAACCAGGTTCCAGGCTCTGAGCTATTAGCACGGAGCCTGATGCGGGGCTTGAACCCATGAACTGTGAGATCATGACCTGAGCCGAAGTCAGATGCTTACCCAACTGAGCCACCCTGGTGCCCCGTCTTCTGCCTGTTTCTTAACTGTATTATTTATTTTTTAGATGTTGAGTTTGATAAGTTCTTTATAGATTTTGGATACTAACCCTTAATCAGATATGTTAGTTCCATATATCTTCTCCCATTCCATAGGCTGCCTTTCAGTTTTGTTGAATGTTTCCTTCACTGTGCAGGTTTTTTTCTTGATGAAATTCACGTAAGTCATGTTTGCTTTTGTTAACCTTTCCTCCAGAGATGTGTCTAGTCAGAAGTGCTACGGCTGAGGTCAAAGAGGTTGCTGCCTGTGTTCTTCTCTAGGATTTTGATGGTTTCCTGTCTCACATTTAGGTCTTTCATACATTTTGAGTTTATTTTTGTATATGGTGTAAGAAAGTGGTCCAGGTTCATTCTTCTGCATGTTGCTGTCTAGTTTTCCCAACACCATTTGTTGAAGAGACTGTCTTTTCTCGATTGGGTATTCTTTCTACTTTGTTGAAGATGAATTGACTATATAGTTGTGGGTCCATTTCTGGGTGCTCTATTTTCTCCCATTGATCTTTGTGTCTGTTTTTGTGCCAGTACCATACTGTCTTGATGATTACAGCTTTGTAATATAGCTTGAAGTCTGGAATTGTGAGGCGTCTCACTTTGCTTTTCTTTTTCCACATTACTTTGGCTATTTGGGGTCTTTTCTGGTTCCATACAAATTTTAGAATTGTTTGTTCTAGCTCTGTGAAGAATGCTGGCATTGTTTTGATAGGGATTGCATTGAATGTATAGATTGCTTTGGGTAGTATAAACATATTAACAATATGTATGTATTGTATGTTTAATTTATTGTCAAATTGGCTAATATACAGTGTGTAAAGTGTGCTCTTGATTTTTGGGGTAGATTCCCATGGTTCATACAACACCCAGTGCTCATCCCAACAAGTGTCCTCCTCAATGCCCATCACCTATTTTCCCCTCTCCCCCACTCCCCTACTCCCCCACTCCCCTACTCCCCCACTCCCCTACTCCCCCACTCCCCTACTCCCTCAGCAACTCTCAGATTGTTCTCTGTGTTTAAGAGTCTCTTATGGTTTGCCTCCCTTCCTATCTGTTTGTGACTATTTTTTTCCCCTTCCCTTCCCCCATGGTCTTCTGTTAAGTTTCTCAAGATCCACATATGAGTGAAAACATATGATAACTGTCTTCCTCTGACTTATTTCACTCAACATAGCACCTTCCAGCTCTATCCCCATTGCTGAAAGTGGCATGATTTCATTCTTTCTCATTGCCAAGTAATATTCCACTGTATATATAAACCACATCTTCTTTATCCATTCATCAGTTGATGGACATTTAGGCCCTTTCTGTAATTTGACTGTTGTTGAAAGCACTGCTATAAACATTGGGGTACTTGTGCCCCTATCAGTGTGCACTCCTGTATCCTTTGGATAAATTCCTAGTATTGCTATTGCTGAGTTGTAGGGTAGTTCTGTTTTTAATTTTTGAGGAACCTCCACACTGTTTTCCAGAGCGACTGCACTAGTTCTCATTCCCACCACCAGTGCAAGAGGGTTCCCGTTTCTCCACATCCTCACCAACATCTGTTGTTTCCTGAGTTGTTAATTTTAGCCACTCTGACAGGTATGAGGTGGTTGTCAGTGTGGTTTTGATTTGTATTTCCCTGATGATGAGTGATATTGAGCATCTTTTCATGTGTCTGTTGGCCATCTGGATGTCTTTGGAAAAATGTCTGTTCATGTCTTCTGCCTATTTCTTCACTGGATTATTTGTTTTTTGGGTGTTAAGTTCTTTATAGATTTTGGATACTAACCATTTATCCGATATGTCATTTGCAAATATCTGTTCTTCTAACCCATGAGCATGTTTTTCTATTTCTTTGTATCATCTTCAATTTTTAAAAATATTGTTCTATAGTTTTTGGAGTACACATTTTTTACCTCTTTGATTAGGTTTGTTCCCAGGTATCTTGTGGGTTTTAGTGCAATTATAAATGGGATTGATTCCTTGATTTCTCTTTCTGCTGCTTTATTATTGGTGTATAGAAAGGCAACTGATTTCTGTATGTTGATTTTATATCCTGCGACTTTGCTGAATTCATGGATCAGTTCTAGGAATTTTTTGGTGAAGTCTTTTGAGTTTTCCACATAGAGTATCAGGTTGTCTGTGAAGAGTGGAAGTTTGACTTCTTCCTTGCCAATTTGGATGCCTTTTATTTCTTGTTGCCTGATTGCTGAAGCTAGGACTTTCAGTACCAGTGGTGAGAGCAGACATCCCTGTTGTGTTCCTGACCTGAGGGGAAAAGCTCTCAGTTTTCCTCCATTGAGGATGATATTAGTTATGGGTCTTTCGTTTATGTCCTTTATGATGTTGAGGTATGTTCCTTCTATCCTTACTTTCTTGAGGGTTTTTTTTTATTTTTTTTTTTTATTTTTTTTTTAAATTTTTTTTTTTCAACGTTTTTTATTTATTTTTGGGACAGAGAGAGACAGAGCATGAACGGGGGAGGGTCAGAGAGAGAGGGAGACACAGAATCGGAAACAGGCTCCAGGCTCCGAGCCATCAGCCCAGAGCCTGACGCGGGGCTCGAACTCACGGACCACGAGATCGTGACCTGGCTGAAGTCGGACGCTTAACCGACTGCGCCACCCAGGCGCCCCTCTTGAGGGTTTTTAACAAAAAAGGATGTGCTTTTTCTGCATCTATTGAGGGAATCATATAGTTCTTATCCTTTTTTTTATTAATGTGGTATATCATGTTGATTGGTTTGTGGTTATTGAACCAGCCCTGCAGCACAGGAATAAATCCCACTTGATCATAGAAAATAATTCTTTTAATGTACTATTGGCTTTTATTTGCTAGTATCTTGTTGGAAATTTTTGCATCCATGTTCATCATGGGTATTGGTCTGTAATTCTCGTTTTTAGTGGGGTCTTTGTCTGGTTTTTGAATCGAGGTAATGTTGGCTTCATAGAATCAGTTTGGAAGTTTTCCTTCCTTTTTGTTTTTTTTTTTTGAATAGGTTCAAAAGAATAGGTATTAACTCTTCTTTAAATGTTTGGTAGAATTCCCCTGGAAAGCCATCTAGCCCTGGACCCTGGATTCAGTTTCTTTACTGGTTATGGGTTTGTTCAAATTTTCTATTTCTTTCTGTTTCAATTTTGGTAGTTTATATGTTTCTAGGAATTTATCCATTTCTTCCATATTGCCCACTTTGTTGGCATATAATTTTTCATAATATTCTCTTATAATTGTTTGTATTTTTGCAGTGTTGTTTGTGATACCTCTTCTTTCATTTGTGATTATATTTATTTGGGTCCTTTTTTTAATTAAAAATTTTTTTTAATGTTTTTATTTATTTTTGAGAGAGAGACAGAGACAGAGTGTGAGTTGGGGAGGGGCAGAGGGAGAAGGAGACACAGAATCTGAAGCACGCTCCAGGCTCTGAGCTGTCAGCACAGAGCCCGATGCAAGGCTCGAACTTGTGAACCACAAGATCATGACCTGGGCCGAAGTCAGACACTCAACCAACTGAGCCACCCAGGTGCTCTCTTTTTGATAAGTCTGGGTAGAGGGTTATCAGTTTTGTTAATTCTTCCAAAGATCCAGCTCCTAGTTTCATTGATCTATTCTGTTTTTGTTGTTGTTGTTGTTGTTTCTGTATCATGTGTTTTTGCTCTAATCTTTATTATTTCCCTTCTGCTGGTTCTGGGCTTTATTTGCTGTTCTTTTTCCAACTTCTTTAGGTGTAAGGTTAGGTTTGTATTTGAGACCTCCTTCTTGAGGAAGGCCTGTATTGTATTCCCTCTTATGTCACCTTTGCTGCCTCCCAAAGGTTTTGGACTATTGTGTTTTTATTTTCATTGGCTTCCATGTATTTTTTAATTTCTTCTTTAATTTCCTGCTTAATCCACTCATTCTCTAGTAGGATGTTCTTTAACCTTCATATATTTGTGGTCTTTTCAAATTTCTTCTTGTGGTTGACTTTAAGTTTCATAGTGTTGTAGTCTGAAAATATGCACGGTATGATCTCAGTCTTTTTGTACTGGTTGAGGCCTGATTTATGACCCAGTATGTGATCAATTCTGGAGAACGTTCCATGTGCATTTTGCTGCTTTAGGGTGAAATGCTCTGAACGTATCTGTTAAGCCCATCTGGTCTAGTGTGTCATTCAAAGCCATTGTTTCCTTGTTGATTTTCTGCTTAGATAATCTCTCGTTTTGGTAAGAGGAGTATAAAAGTCCCCTACTATTATTGTATTATTATCAGTGAGTTTCTTTATGTTCGTTATTAAATGATTTGTATATTTGGCTGCTTCCAGTTTGGGGACATAAATATTTAAAATTTTTAGATCTTCTTGTTGGATAGGCCCCGTTATTATAATATAGTTCTCTTTTTCATCTTTTATTATATAGTCTTTGGTTTAAAATATAGTTTGTCTGATATATGTATGGCTACTCCAGGTTACTTTTGATGTCCATTAGCATTATAGATGGTTCTTCACCCCCTCACTTTCAATCTGGAGGTGTCTTTGGGTCTAAAATGAATCTCTGGTAAGCAGCATATAAATGGGTCTTTTATATGTATGTGTGTGTGTGTATACATACATACATACACATTTTGGTACCCTATGTCTTTTGATTGGAGCATTTAGTCCATTTACATTCAGAAGTAATTATTGATAGATATGAATTTAGTGCCATTTGTATTACCTGTAAAGTCACTGTTCCTGTATATTGTTCCTTTATCTTTGTTGTTTTTGGTCTCTCTTTCCTGCTCAAAGGGTCCCCTTTAACAGTTCTTGCATAGCTGGTTTAGTGTTCACAAACTCCTTTAGTTGTTGCTTGTTTTGGAAACTCTATTTCTCCTTTCTGACTGACACCCTTGCTGTATATTCTCAGTTGATGGGGCGGCTGAGTGGCTCATTTGGTTAAGAATCTGATTCTTGATTGGTTGAGATCCTGATCTCATGGTCGTGAGGTTGAGCCCCATGTTAGGCTCAGTGCTGACAGCATGGAGCCTGCTTGGGATTGTCTCTCTCCATCTCTCTCTCTCTCTCTGTCTCTCTCTCTCTCTCAAAATAAATAAACATTTCTGGAAAATGTGAAGTTAAAAAAAAAAAAAAATTCTTGGCTGCATTTTTTCCTGACTAGCATGTTGAACATATGCCACTCTGTTCTGGCCTGCCAAGTTTCTGTGGACAGGTCACCTGGTACTCTTATGTGTCTACCCTTGTAGGTTAAGGACCTTTTGTCCCTAGTTGCTTTCAGAATTCTCTCTTTATCTTTGTATTTTGCAGATTTCACTATGATATGTCTTGGTGTTGACCTGTTTTTTTGTTTTGTGTGTGTGTGTGTGTGTGTGTGTTTGACGGGAATTCAGCATGCCTCTTGGACTTGAATGCCTGTTTTCCGTCCCCAGATTAGGGAATTTCTCAGCTATATTTATTCAAATAAACCTTCTGTCTTTTTTCCTACTCTTCTTCTGGGACTCCTATGATATGATATTATTGCACTTTATAGAATTGTTGCATTCCCTAGGTCTGTATTCATGATCTAATAGTTTTCTTTCCTCCTTTTCAGCTTCATTATTTTCCATAGTTTTATCTTCTATATCACCTATTTGGTCCTCTATTTCTTCCATCCTCATGATTACATCCAGTCAGTTTTGCATCTCAGTTATAGCATTTTTTATTTCAGCCTGAGTAGTTTTTAGGTCTTTGATTTTTGTAGCAAGTGTTTCTCTGGTGTCTTCTATGCTTTTTTCAAGCCCAGCTAGTATTCTTATGACTCTTGTTCTAAATTCTTGTTCAGTTAAATTACTTATATCTGTTTTGAGCAAATCCTGGCTGTGGTTTCTTCTTGATTTTTGTTTGGGGGACAATTCTTCCATCTTGTCATTTTGTCTAGGTTCCTGTCTTTTGCATGTTATGAAAGCTTGTTATATTTCCTGGTCCTGAGAGTAATGGGTATATCAAGAAGGGGTCATACACTGTCCAGGGCCTGGCATTTCAGGAAGTTTTTCAGGTATATGCTGTATGCACTGTGCTGTTGTGATATAGCTGCTTTTTCCCGCTGGTCAGTCCTTGGCAGAGTTCTTCCTTGCTTGTAGTGGGGAGTATTTGACCTTTAATTGGGTGTGCTTTGATCTATTAAAATAAGCCTACTGGAAAAAAAAAAAAAAAAGGCCTGATCAAAAAAAGAGAAAAGAAATAAAACAAACAAAAAACTATAAGGCTGATTTCAAAGGAATAGAAAACAAAAAAGAAGAAAAAGAAAGAGAAGCCTGATCCAAAAAACAAGAAAAGGAAACAAAAAACCAAAAGCAAACAAATGAACAAAAAACTAAGCCTGATTTAAAAAAAAAAAAAAAAAAAATGTCTGGTCCTGTTTCCACCAGAATTGAAGCTGATGCTTTGGAGCACTCTATGATCAGTGGACTTGTGCACTTGGGGGTGGGGGAGGGGGAAGCTGTGTTGGTCCTTGGGGAAGAGGCCCACTGCACTGGCTCACAATCAGACCTGCCCTCGTAAAGATGTCCCTGCAGGGTGTAGGGGGGCAGGGTTTGGTGTAAACAGCTTCTGCCTTGACTGGGGGAGCTGTGTTATTTGCTGAAGTCAGACCCTGTTGATGGTGGGGGAAGATGGCGCCACCCTGCTCTCTCCTCTATTCCTGGGTAGGAGAGCTGGCGCCCACCTCTGTTCTGGTAGTCCTCACAGACAAGCGAACAATTTCTCCTCCTGTGTCCCAGGCTTCTGTCAGATCCATGCCCTCAACCCTTCTGTTCCCGGGGCCATAGACATGCTGGGCACCATAGCTTTCCAGTGTTATTGTTTGTTTGTTTTAATATTTCCCATTTATTTTTATATATTTTTTAAGTTTATTTATTTCTTTTGAGAGAGAAGAGAGAGGGAGAAGAGAGAGACAGAGAGAATGTAAGTGAGGAGGGGCAGAGAGAGAGAGAGGGGAGAGAGAGAATCCCAAGCCAGCTCTGCACTGGCAGGCTGGAGCCCAGTGCAGGGCTCAAACCCACAAACCACAAGATTATGACCTGGGCCAAAATCAAGAGTCAAACACTTAACCAACTGAGCAACCCAGGTGTCCCTTCAGTGTTTTCATCTTTGGTGCAGGACTGAGATTCAAAACTCTGAATCTTAAAGGGCTCACCACAATGTGGACCTGCTGCCCTCTGAAGGAGAGGCTCGCCGTGCTGTGCCTTCTGTCCCAGTAAAGCAATTGCAGGGCCGTACAGGTGCCTGGAGTTTATGATGATGCACAGTGAAAAGCTGTGACCACTTTACCCACCACAGTGCACACCTCTGTCTCCTATTGAACATTCAAAGGCGCCAGCCTCAGCTTTTGTCCTTGGAGAAGCAATATATCCTTGTCCGAATGCACTCCAGGAAAGGAACATTCTCTCCTAGTGCGACCCAGGGGATCCCCACATCGCACTGTCTATTCTGGGGCCTCCCCTCCATCTCCCTAGGAGCACCACCACCCTCTTGGATCTACTGCAGCAAATGGCACAGACTGTCAAAAACCCAGAATTTCAGCTCCACTGTTTGCAAAAAGTTGGGATACTCAGTTCCTCAAGATTCCCCCATCAGTGGTTTTGGGGGAGTGCTTTTCTTGTGCGAACCCAACACACTTCTTTCTCTCCCCTTCTCTTTCTCCTCTTTGCAAAAAAGGCTCCCACCCCTGTGCAGCACCATGGCTTTCCTGTCCCCCAGTTTGCCTCCCTGCACCAAGTACCTGCCACGTTCTATCAGATTATGCAGATTGTTCTCTTAATCCCCAGATCGATTTCCTGGGTGTTCATATGATTTGATGTTGATCTGTGTTTAAGGGACGAGATCCCCAAGCCTAGGGTCCCCTTACTACTTACTCCACCATCTTAATTCCTCCCTCACAAACTAAAAATGTTTTTTAATGTTTAAGTGAACTTGTTTCTCTTGCGCCTGTCAATAAAACATCGATTCTATTTATATATATAGGTTAGTCTTAAATTTAAGGGATACAGTTTTGTTCTTTTAGTATTGAAAGACGTGTAAATACATTTTAATTCTTTTTCAGAGATAAAATCATAAATTTTAAAATTTATATGTGTTAAAAAGAATGACTATATACTTAAAAATGCACAATAATATCACGCTGCTTATTTGATAACCCTAATAACCAGGTACATAGTTATCAAGCCATAAGAAGGCCAAAAGATCAGGCAAAATACATGACGCGGTATCCATGCACTTGACTTACAGGACATATTTCCACTTTGTAGTACTGAACTCTTTGGAGTTGTACGTATTCATCTTTATTTATTCCATGGCACAATTTCTGTAAAATAAAAACTCTAAGAAACTCAAATATTATTAAACTGTGAGAATTTGTTTGAAAAATAAATTGCTGCTTTTTGTTCACCTGTTTAAAATAATCCTTTTTTGGGGGGGGGGGTGCCTGGGTGGCTCAGTTCATTAAGCGTCTGACTTCAGCTCAAGGCATGATCTCACAGTTTGTGAGTTCAAGCCCACATCAGGCTCTGTGCTGACAGCTCAGAGCCTAGAGCCTGCCTGCCTCAAATTCTGAGTCTCCCTCTCTGTCTCTCTGCCCTTCCCCTGCTCACACTGTGTCTGTCTGTCTGTCTCTCTTTCTCTTTGTCAAAAATAAATAAACATTAAACAATTTTTAAATAGTCTTTTTTTATGTTTGTTTATTTTTGAGAGGGAGAAGAGAGAGTGTGAGTTGGGGAGGGGCAGAGAGAGTGATGAAGACACAGAATCTGAAATAGGCACCTGGCTCTGAGCTGTCAGCACAAAGCCTGACTGGGCTCAAGCTTGGGAATGGTGAGATCATGACCTGAGGCAAAGTCAGATACTTAACCAACTCATATGGTTGGTTACCCATGTGCCCCTAAAATAGTTTTTATTTATTTTTTTAGAAAAAGTTTATTTTTATTTATTTTGAGAGAGAGATAGCAAGCAAGGGAGGGGCAGAGAGAGAGGTAGACAAAATCCCAAGTAGGTTCTGCACTGTCTATGCAGAGCCTGATGCAGGGCTTGAACTCCAGAACCGTGAGATCATGACCTGAGCCGAAGTCAAGAGTTGGATGCATAACCGACTGAGCCGCCCAGGTGCCCCTGAAATAGTCATTTTTACCATTTAATATCCTCAGCATTCAATCCAAAATTTATAGGAGAGATACAAAAATAAATACCAAATGGTACATCTACAGCTTATTCTTAAAATTTAATAGCTGCATTTTATCTAAATGTAAATTTGTTATTCAGAAAAATGTTGTGTTTAGCTTTTTTTAAGTTTTTATTTGTTTATTTTGAGAGAGAGCATGGGAAGAGCAGAGGCAGAGGGAGGGAGAGAGAGAATCCCCAAGCAGGCTCCGCACCATCAGTGCAGAGTCTGACGTGTAGCTCAAATTCATGAACTGAGAGATCATGTCCCAAGCCAAACTCAAGAGTCGGATGCCTAAGTGACTGACCCACCCAGGTGTCCTTGTTGTATTTAATTTTTAACGTGTTTTAACCTTATTATTCAGAATTTTATAACAGTTCTTAAAAGTTCACTTTCATAAGCTAAAAGTGATTTTGTCATGACTAACTTTCTTCATGGTTGCAAATAGAGCAGCATGCTTGCTTCCTCTTTTCAATGGGCAGGTGGTTCTCTTAAGGGAAGAAAACTTTTCAGAAGTTTCCTCCTGACCCCTTGACTTAACAGCAACAGTTTTCAGCAGTAAGGTTAAAAATAAACAATTTCAAGTGTAGATATTTAACTGTTTTTTTAATTTCCAGATTTACAAATAACTCATCTTGAAACTTTTTTATAAAGCAATGATATATAGCTTAAAATATGTCCTACCATGAATAATATTATGAGCTTTTGCCATGGCCTAACATCATATAATGAAGGAAGTTATTTAAAAGTGTGAATTAGGTTTGGAGAGTTTAGACTTTTGCTGTTATACTAATTTTACTCTTTACTCATGTATTTAGACATTCACTATATACTAATTTTACTCTACCCATGTATTTAGATTAAATGGACTTTAAGAAATAATGCTTTGCATTATTTATATATGTATTTGATTTGCAAATGGCAATTGATGCAGTTTTTAATATTTTCCCAATTTTGCTTGTGTTCATTTCTTTAATTCTTTTCTCAGAAGAGTATAAAGTCAACTTTGGACAGTATATTCATTTTTATATTATGCAAATATCATCATTTCCATGGTCTAAAGTCTTGGCATGGCTTCACTGGGTCCTCTGCTGTTGGTTTCACAAGGCTAAAATGAAGATGTTAGCCAGGCTTTGGTTGTTTCTGGAGGTTGGAGTATTGTTCCAAGCTCATATGGTTATTGACAGAATTGTTTCCTTGAACTTGTAGGGCAGAATTGTCCTTGCTGGCTGTCGCCAGGGGCTGTCCTCAGCTCCTAGAGGCTACCCACGCTTCCTTGCCACACAGCCTTCTCACAACGAAGCAACTTTTACTTCTAGTATAGCTGGAGAACCTCTCTCATTTTCTCTGGACTCTTTTGAAGGTATTAACGTGGTTAAGTCAGGCCCACACATGATAATTTCCCTTTCATTGACTCAGAGACAACTAAGTAATGACCTTTTATTACATCTGCAAAATGCTTTCACTTGTACTATATTGTGTAATTTAGAAGCAAGTCACAGATTTCACCTGTACACAAGGGGAGGGGATTATATACTAGGGGGCAAGAATCATGGAGCCCAATTTACAATTCTGCCTACCACAGACAAATGGAATTATTTCTTAAAACCTATTGATCTAGTTATTTACAAAGGTATAATTATGTATTATATGTAAGTATAAAAGTTATAATAAAAGATGTTTATAATGTTAAACATTCTTGCTGCCTAACTCATAACTGAGTTTATTCTGAAAATCCTTTTTGTTAAAATAACAGATAATTCTATAATGACAATTTTGATGGTACAACTTTCTAGAACATTTAAGGATTTGATATGCAATAGGAGTCAGGTTTTATTTCTATTTGTTTCACCTTTATTTAGTGCCATTAGGATCATCTGCCTTGATTACAATGTAATGCTCGAAGAATTAGATTCCTTCTGAAAAGAGAATGAGAATATATAAAATCTTTTGATTTAGTGAAGGGGAAGAAACCTTCAAATAATTCCCATTCTGTTTTAGCTTTAGTATTTACTTCAAACTTTCGGAGTACTTTGGTATTTACGATCTCATTTTTTCATATATATGTATATAATTTTTTTAATGTTTATTTTTATTTTTTTTCAACGTTTTTTATTTATTTTTGGGACAGAGAGAGACAGAGCATGAACGGGGGAGGGGCAGAGAGAGAGGGAGACACAGAATCGGAAACAGGCTCCAGGCTCCGAGCCATCAGCCCAGAGCCTGACGCGGGGCTCGAACTCACGGACCGCGAGATCGTGACCTGGCTGAAGTCGGACGCTTAACCGACTGCGCCACCCAGGCGCCCCTTTAATGTTTATTTTTGAGAGAGAGAGAGAGAGAGAGAGTCAGAGCATGAGTGGGGAAGGGACAGAGAGAGAGGGAGACACAGAATCTGAAACAGGCTCCAGGCTCTGAGCAGTCAGCACAGAGTCCAATGTGGGGCTCGAACCCACGAACGATGAAAATATGACCTGAGCCGAAGTCAGACACCTAACAACTGAGCCACCCAGGTATATATACACACACACACACATACACACACACACACATACATACATACAAAGAGAGAAAGTCGGAGAGGGAGAGTCAGTCTATTGGATTCTAAGCACTGGAGATAATCTTTCAAGTAGAAACAAGACACCTGCCCTTTTGAAGCATATATTCTAGTAGGAGAAGAGAGAAGACTGAAAACTAATAAAATATGGGAGCTAACATTAGGTCTAAGGGAAATTGAAGAAACAGTGTTACGTTAGAAAATAGCAGGTGGCACTCTTAGATTAGGTGGTCAGGGAAGCTTCTCTGAAGCAGCAGCTCAGCCCATCAAGCATTAATTGTTCTTCCAGTAGCTCTTTTGGTATCTCAAGGAACTGTTGTAGTTAACAACATGTAATGTATGTTTTGTTTGTGGCATATTTTACATTTATGCTGTCATGAATTTGTGGTTAAGAAGTCAAATATCCAGGGGCACCTGGGTGGCTCATTTGTTAAGGGTTCCACTCTTGATTTCGGCTCAGGTCATGATCTCATGGTTCATGAGTTTGAGCCCTGTCAGGTTCTGCACTGACAGCACTGGAGCCTGCTTGGGATTCTCTCTCTCCCTCTCTTTCTGCTCCTTTCTGTGTTCGTGCTCTCTCTCTCTTTCTCTCAAAATAAGTTTAAAAAATACACTTAAAAAAGTCAAATATCCAGAGTGTAATATTGAAATATTTCTGTGTAAAATGGACTTACTTTTTTTTTTTTTTTAATGTTTGTTTTTGAGAGAGAGAGACAGAGTGTGAGCAGGGGAGGGGCAGAGAGAGAGGGAGACCCAGAATTCAAAGCAGGCTCCAGGCTCTGAGCTGTCAGCACAGAGCCTGATGTGGGATGCAAACTCACAAGCCATGAGATTAGGACCTGAACTGAAGTCGGATGCTTAACTGCCTGAGCCACCCAGGCATCCCCAGACTTACTTCCTAAATATATTTCAAAATATAGTAATAAAGCAACTAATATAAAAATACTTATCTTTTTTAGGAATGGTGGAAAGTAGCAGACATAATTGGAGCGGTTTGGATAAGCAAACTGATACTCAGAATTTAAATGAAGAGAGAATTTTAGCTTTACAGCTTTGCGGGTGGATAAAGAAAGGAACGGATGTAGATGTGGGGCCATTTTTGAACTCCCTTGTACAAGAAGGGGAATGGGAGAGAGCTGCTGCTGTGGCATTGTTCAACTTGGATATTCGACGAGCAATCCAAATCCTGAATGAAGGAGCATCTTCAGAAAAAGGTATTAGGTTATATTCTAAGATGACTGCAGTTCATAGAATCCTTTAAAGTAAAGATGCTGATAACTTTAAGATATTTAATCAGTATTTTTAGATAATTTTTTTTGAAAGAGTAATGAGCACAGAACTGTATCTATGAAAGTAGATATCCCATCTCTTTTGTTTATGCTTTGGTTTATATCTAAAAAAGAAAATGTGTCTTAAGTACCATTTTAATGATGTTACAGTAAATGCTCAAATGTGTCCCTTTTAATGTTTTTTTTTTTTTTCTTTTAAAGATGGTTCACATACATTTTTAAAAATGTATTGGAGATTGGGCTACTTCAGTTTGCAGGCATTCTTATGGCAAACATTTGTATTTTATACATCATCTTTCGGATGGTTATTGGTTGACTTTTAGGAAACTAAGTGACACTTTAGTTAGACTAATACAGATTCTTATAAAAATCATACTTTGATATGCAAAAATGCTTCTACTGGAGTCTGGTGATTTAAACGTAGTTTTCATGTAATATTTTTTAAAAGGAAGAAACAGTGAAATGTAAAGTTTTTACTCCGACATTTTGCAAGAGAATACGTGGGCAAATAAATTTCAGTCTAGACATGCAGTTTTTTCCTTATCAGGAATATTTCAGTTGAAAGTAACTAAGATATATATAGCTTTTGATTTTTAATACACCTAGCAAATTGTTTCTGAATATTCAGAATGTGTAATTCTTATTTGATGGTCCATTTTGAAAACATTACATTTCTATTGTACCACAGAGAAAAACATGCAAATAATTGTAATGTATTTGCTTGCAGTAAAAAAAGTTTAAAAAACTAATGTTTTGCCCAGATTGGCCTCTTTTCCTTCACTTTTGCTCCAGTGTAAGTCTTCCCCATTTGGGAGAGCAATAGAAGATAATGTGGAGATGAAAAAAAGAATCGATATTTTAAGCCATTTGTAATTGTAATTTTCGTATAACCTGAGAGCTTGATGCCTCCCTATCATGTGTACCTGGAAAATTTGGTGTTAGATTTAAACACCCATACTATCAATAGGGAAAGTATATTTCCTGTGATTTTAATAACTTGGTTAAGGACTAAAGAAAAGATTTTCTGAGTCAAATATTCCTTTCCACTTGGAAATAAATTGTTTTAAGCAGGATTCACAAAGATATTCTTTGGTTGTGAGGGTGGTTGTTTTAATCTCAAAAGACTTTAAATCTAATTTAATAGAGTAGGCAGAGGAAGCAAGTACAAAGTAACTTGGGGAAAGTGTTCATAGGAATGAAGAGCAAGGCTATTTAAGAACATAAAGTGGGAAATGCTGTTTTATTTGGAAAAGAAAGAAAATGATCAGTCTCAAGGAACAGAATAAGAAAATTGCTATAATAAATATAGAAAATATTCAAAAGTTAAAGGTGAATTTAGTTTTCTTTTCTGAAGCTGAACTTAGATGGCCAAGCAGTCATAGGGCTAACTGCCAGTTTAGCAGCTTATCCATGGCTGTGTGAACTGCTAAAAACTGCCATTTAGAAGACTATTGGTAACAAATGCTTTGTTGCAAATGTGTCTAAATACAATGTTACTTTGTTAATTTTGATAGTTAATTTTGCCCTAGAAAAATTAAAAGTATAATACTATAATAAGAATGCTAAAATAATGGCTTTCAGAACATATACTTAAGTATGTGCATTCTGTATTTAGGAATAGGAAAACAAAATTATTTTGAAAATTGTAGTCCTGAGGTACAGTAATGTTTATTATCAGTGTTCTGAAATATCTGTATATAAATGAACATGATAAGGCTGGCAATGATTCTGGTAGTATGGCTTCACTTCTCTTCATTTAGACCCTACACAATAACACGGTATAGGAACCTGCCTGGAATGAGAACTTGAAAATTTAATGATGTGTTTGTCCTGCACAGGGTTAGCAATATTGGCAACAGTTTTATAAGAATAGAAATTTTTGCTTGTGGTCCTTGCCAAATTTTCCAATCTGGACCAAAACCCCTATTCTAGTGGGCTTATTTTTCTGTAGGTAAATGTTGCCTTCCAGTCTATTGGTTTATGGTTTAAGAACTGGAAGAGGAGATATTAAGCTTTTGATTACTTTGATTAGCTGACTGTTTTTAACATGCAGGCGATCTGAATCTCAATGTGGTAGCAATGGCTTTATCGGGTTACACAGATGAGAAAAACTCCCTTTGGAGAGAAATGTGCAGCACTCTACGACTACAGTTAAATAACCCATATCTGTGTGTCATGTTTGCATTTCTGACAAGCGAAACAGGATCTTATGATGGAGTATTGGTAAGCTAATTTCTGTTTGACAAGGTTCCTTTTAAAATAAAAGTTTTTATCCAGCCTTGTTAAAATGTTCAAATGTCTGTTGCATGAAATATTGTTATATTTTGATGTATTTTGTATTAGTTAAAATAAGGTATCTTAAATATCTTTGGGCGGCTCTTGAATGTCATTCTACAGTTAAGTACCTGATAACAAACTTGATTTTTTAAATAGTTTTAACAATATAATTTGCAGATATAGAGGGAATAGGATTTTATTCTTTAGTTTAAGAACAGCTCTAGAATTATACAACTATATAAACATAAATTTCATATTGAAGTGCATTTTTTAAAGTTTATTTATTTTGAGAGAGAGAGAGGGAGAAAATCTCAAGCAGGCTCTGCACTGTCAGCACGGAGCCCGGCACGGGCTCAAACCCATGAACCATGAGATTATGACCTGAGCTGAAGTCAAGAGTTGGATGCTTAACGGACTGAGCCGCCCAGGCACCCCAAAATGCAAATTTTTAAAAGTTTGTGTTTTTGTTTTTAGTTAAGTAAACAAACACATGATCAATTATGATTAGAATAACCATGTAACTTATCTGAGTTAGTATTTGCGTTCTCAGACATACAGACAGTTTGGAAGATCTATGATCACATTACTTATACTGAACTGTTTCATTTTTTCATTATTTGGTCTTCTCTATCACTTTTTTCTCCTGCTTTACCCACATGTCTATCTAACCATATCACCAAATAAGTTCTTTACACAAAGTGGGGACAGAAGAGTGAAATGAGATGTACTTATCAGTTTCAGTTATAGTGTTTTAAGCTTCACATTAGTACTATAACTTTTTTTTGCATTGTTGGATACTTTTCTACCACTGAGAAGAGATTTCTAACATGGAACTTATTTCTGTGTTTGCTATTATAGCACTTCATATAAAAGACACATTGCTTGGATGATTGATTTAAGGGTCAGGCCCTAAGAATTTAAAAAAACATGTATTTTATTGAGGTATCTTAATGAAAAATTTAATAAATGTTGTTAATGTCCACTTTGGCAATTCCTTAGTTTATGGATTTTGTCCATTAACTTCTAATAAAAGAACTATTGAACTTTTCTAACCACTTCAAATTAATATCCAAGAGTGTTTTTTTTTTTTATTTGTTTTTACTGTAATTACTCTTTTTTGTTAAACAGAAGACTTTAAAATGTATTTTGGAGAAATAATACTTTCAGGAAGTAGTAAAGTATGGTAAAGACAAGAAGAAGAAGTGGATTGTTCAATTTTATGTTTATTTTTGAGAGTGATAGAGACAGAGCATGAGTCGGGGAGGGGCAGAGAGAGAGGGAGACACAGAATCTGAAGCAGGCTCCCAGCTCTGAGCTGTCAGCACAGAGCCCGATGTAGGGCTCAAACTCACCAACTGTGACATCGTGACCTGAGCCAAAGTTAGATGCTTAACTGACGGAGCCATCCAGGTGCCCCAGATTGTTCATATTTTAAATTGATAGAGAAGTATTGTTTAAATACTCAATTTCTGTATTTTAAATTAAGTGATCTATTACAAATACCCTTATTTTCTTATATCTAAATTTGGGTTATTAAGTAAGATATATCTTGCCTTAAGTAGAAACTTCATATTTCCAAACTGTTTTGAGAGTGTGCCTAATTATTCTTTATGTATTAATAATTATAATTAATGTGTCCTTTGTTAAAAGTTGTTAAGTTGCGGTAATCTAATGAAAAGTGCTGAATTGGGAAATCGAACCTAAAGTCCTTGCTCCAGCACAGTTACTTCAGCTAGTCAGTTTACTTTTGGGGTTTTCATTTTCTCAGCTGTAAAATGGGACAGATAATATTTATAATTCTTTTCCAATCAAAATTATACACATGTGCTGAATCTAAAGAGTTAAATCTAGTTTGCATGAGACATGTTCCATCTTAAATGCAGCACCGTAGTTTATACTTGGAAGTGCACGTTAGGATAGGTATCAGTTGAAATGGTCTTATGTTTAAAGCAGGAAAACTATATCTCATAGGATGATTTCAATGGAAGTCACTTTTAAACTTTTATATTTAGCACAAAGTTAATTACCTTCCTACATTTATAGAAATTCAAAATAGTATTTTACAATATTGACAAGTATACAAAAATTTAAGTATCACAGTACCCCTGAAATTTTTGCCACAAACACCAATATAGCAGTATTTTACTATGGCCAAAAAAAAGTGTATCTATTTATTTATAAGGGTATGTTTAAAACTTTCTACTTTGTATTTAGAAACATGTATTGATAGTCTTTTTAAATTCTGTATTGGTATATTCACTGGTAATTCACAGATTTCCTAGACTTGTTGATTAACTTAGCATCCCAGAAAAGATTTCCTCAGTTTCCCCCAGATGTATTTCTATAATGGAAGGATTACATGGCATCTTAAATTTGATAAACCATATTTTATTGCTTGCATTTTATGTTGGAGTTATGTAAAACTGAACTGGAATATTTTTAACCTGAATTGGTCAGTATTTTAGGCATAAATTTTTACTTTGCAAGAATAATAACCTTAGCATGGAGTTTCCTGAGGGCTACATGAAGAAAGACATCTTAGGGGCACCTGGGTGGCTCATTCAGATAAGTGTCTGACTCTTGACCTCAGCTCGGGTTATCATCTTATGGTTTGTGGGTTCGAACCCCGTGTCAGGCTTTGCGCTGATAGTGCAGAACTTGCTTGAGATTCTCTCTCTCCTCTCTCTCTGTTCAACCCCTCTGTCTTTCAAAATAAATAAATAAACTTAAAAAAAAAAAGGCATCTTAGGCAGTCAGTGGCTCTGCCAGTATATACTCAATAACTTACTAATACATTTGAAAATTAAATTGCATATTAGATATGTAAAATAGTCTGCAAAAATATAAAACTCATAGCACCTACAAGTAACTCCTTGCTCTTTCCTTTTCAGTATGAAAACAAAGTTGCTGTACGTGACAGAGTGGCATTTGCTTGTAAATTCCTTAGTGATAGTCAGGTAAAAACTGATACAATTCTATGTTTGAAGTTATTAATATTTACTCTTACTGCATTAGGAAATTAATCTTTTTGTATAGATATGTATATGTGACATTTATATATGAATTATTCTAAAAAAGTAAACTAATAATTCTTTGTTAGGTCAAGATATTGTAAACCTGTGTATCATAACCAAAATTGCTTGTGTAAGAATGCTGACTTAATATTTTAGTTTATTTCTGCTTTTGGCCTATAGATAAAGATGTTAAACTCACCCCTTAGGGATGTCATAAGAGAATTCCTTCATTTCCTAATACAATAAACAAGTATTAAATGCATATGCTATGTGTATAGTGAGAGAGAAATGCACAGAAACAATGAGTAACATAATGTGCTAAGTGCTACAATAATGAGAAAGTGCTGAGGGAAAACGGAGGAATCTTGGCTACAGGTTGGGGTGGGATGACGCCAGGGAACACCTTACCAAGAGATGTTATTTTTGATAATCTTAAAGTTCCCTTTCAACTCCAATTCTGTTACAGCAAGAACTTGGCAGAATAATGAGGACAGTTCTCTTTAAGTTTAAAATAGTAAACTCTGTAGTTCTTTTGTAGAATAATTATTAAAACAATAAATGTCTTGCTGTTTTGAAAAAGTGTTTTAAACGATCTTGGATTCTGCATTGTAGTTTATGATAGATGCAGACTTCTTAGAGATCATATCTAGATTTTTGCAAGGGCTTTGGTTTTAAAATGTTTTCCATAAATATAGCACTATTTTAAAAGTACAAGTTTTGAAGGTACAAAGTATATAGTGAAACATATTAATTCAGAAAAATCACTTTGAATTTTCCAGTTAAATAGGTATATTGAAAAGTTGACCAACGAAATGAAAGAGGCTGGAAATTTGGAAGGAATACTGCTTACAGGCCTTACTAAAGATGGAGTGGACTTAATGGAGAGTTATGTCGATAGAACTGGAGATGTCCAAACAGCAAGTTACTGCATGTTACAGGTTAGTGCAGTGTGGTGGCAGCTTAAAGAAAAATAGTGCTTAACCACCTTCCTCCCTCATCGAATGGTTATGCCTTTTGCTTGCTTAGGATCTTTAGGAGGCATTTCACTTTAACCCAATCTCTTGATCTATAGAGGACTTCTTAGTGTCCCTCACCCTCCTGCTTTGGGTTATCCAGTTATTCCTTTCATTTTGGGAAGTTTCAGTGTTGAATTTATATAAAGTTCAAATGGAGCAGAGAAACCTCTCTCCAGTTTCTCCAGTTGACAGAATTATACCTTATGTGAAAGAGATGGTCTTTCCCTGAACTGTAGTCTCCCTTGAAGTCCTGAAGGCAAGTTATATCACAACTCTCTTAACTCGTCATTTTCGCTCTTTGTTATCAACGGGCATGATTTGGAGTAACAAGTTCATCACTTTACTTTCAGTTTTTACTGTTAGTAGTTTACTGTTAGCTGTTAAAAACAGATTTCTGGCAAAGGTTTCCTTCTGCTTTACTTTTGATAGACATGCCATGAAAATTTAGAGCATTTCCCTGAGATTTCCTATAGCTCTCCAACTCTTCTTACCCTTTCATGGTGTCCTTTTTCCTGTCCCCATCCCTTCATACAATATGATGGCATGCTGTGTACTGGGCAAACGTAATAGAATGCTCCCTTCCCCACCCCTACCATCTCAGGAACAAATATAGATACTGGCCCACAAACCACACTATAATATACTTACCAACATATCAGGCCACTGTCCATGGAAGAAAAGGTGTCTTTCTGTAACATAATGCATAATTTTGTCTGACTGAAATGAGATTACATCTGTTAAATTACACTGGAGAAGTATGACTACCAAGTACAAATGAGTTGATAGCTTCTTAACAAGATTTATAAAATACAGTTAATATGCAGACAGTGTATAATAAAAGACAGTGGATCTTGCTTTTAGAAAATTCATTCTGATGTTTCCCCCATTTGTATTTATATGATCAAGGTTAAGTGTACCATCATGCTGTTTGTTCTCTATCTTATTTTTCCTTCTTCTTTTTGTTCTTCTGTCCCTTTCCTCCCTTCTTTTGATCTAATTGAACATTTCATTGTTTCACTTCACCCACTGGGTTTTTAACTATTAACCTGTCATTATCTTTTTTATTTATTTATTTTTTTGAAGTGGTTGTTCTTGGTCTAACAAAAATGCATCCCTACCTCATCAGTTAACATTTTTACCCCCTCATACTTCACATTTCACACCTAACACATCATGTTTCCTACTTTTTCTCTTTTACCTCACACCTGACGTTTCCACTTTTTATCTTCATACTTCACACTTTTCAGATGTTACAACAGTGTAATTCCATTTACACATCTCCTTCCTTTGTCTTATTATTTTACTTCTATATACCTTATAAACTTCAACTAACAGTGTTATTGTATTTGTTTTGAACAGTCACTTGTCTTTTACGTAAATTATGTGAAAAATGAAAACATGGACTTTTACATTTATTTATTTATTTATCATTCCTGGGACTGTTTACTTCCTCCAATAGACACAATTTTCACGTTGTATTATTTCTCTTTGGTCTTTCTCTCTAGCATTTCTTGTAGTACAGTTTCATGGATGACAGATCCTCTCAGCTTAATTTTAACTGAAAATGTCTATTTCACTCTTGCTTTGGTTCAGCACTTTAAAGGTGTCATTTCATAGTTTTCTGGCCTCCATTGTTTATGAAGAAAAGTCAACTATTATTATTAATGTCTCCCCTGTGTAATGTTTCATTTTTCCTTGGGCTGCTTTTGGTTTTCAGCAGTTTACCCTTGATGTTTAGTTGTAGTTCTTTTTGTCCTGCTTGTGGTTCACTGATCTGCAAGTCAGTGTTTCTCATTAGATTGTGAAGTTCTTCAAATTGTTTAAATGCTGTGATTTGTTCATTGACTCTTAATGTCACCTGAGGAGAAGATTTTCAGCTCTTGTACTGTTTAGTTCTAGAGTCTTAATTTTTATATAGTTTACATTTTTCACTCAGATCTCTATCTGTACGCTGATTAAAACATTTTTCCTGGGGCATCTGGGTGGCTCAGTCAGTTAAGTGCCTGGCTCTTGATTTTGACTCAGGTTATGATCTCGCCGTCCTGAGATTGAGCCCTGGATTGGGCTCTGTGTTGAGCGAGGAGCCTGGTTGGGATTCTCTATCTCCCTCTCTCTCTCTGCCCTTCCCCCACTCACGCACACGCGTGTGCTCTCTCCCTCTCTCTCAAAATAAATAAACATTTAAAAAAAAAAACCAAAACACACAAAAACCAAAAACTCTACTTTTCCTTTAAGTCTTTGAACATATATTTAATGGTTGCATTTATTATTTTTCCTGCTAACTCTCTTAATGTGGGGTATTTTAGATTTGGTTTTTGTTGACTGCCTTTTTCCTTGACTTTGAACTATACTTACCTGTTTATGTCTGGTGGTTTTTCATTTGAATACTGGATGTTGTGTATAGTACATTATAGAGATCTGGGTTCTTTTACCTTTTCCTGAAGAATGTTGGTTAATGCTTTTGGAAGTTCAGTTACTAGCTGCTCACTTTGGTCTTAGATTTTCTTACTATGGATTTTTGGAAAGCCCGGGGTATTTCTCAAGCCTTTCCAGTCATAATCTCTGAACTGTTTACATTGCACATTTTGTTGGAGATTAAATTTAGATTTTTTGGGGCAGATCTAGAGAAGACTTATCAAATATGAATTGACCAAATTGGGGAAGCGTGGGATATGAAGATTTATTTTTCTGTGAATTTTCTTTTTAAACTAGGGATTATACTCTACTTTAGCACTTAGTTTTGGCTAGTTGGTCATTATTAGGACTAGAGGAGATGTTTACTTTTTTAAGAAATGAAATTGTCAGCCAAGAGTTTTTCACATATTTTTTGCTGAATTTAACCCTGAATTTAATTGAAATTAATACCTAATTAATAGGTGAAAGATAAGCTTCTTCTGTTTTGATAGAATGTTAAAAGATAGATTGTCTATTAGCTGTTACAGGTTTCTTCCCTTTTTCCATTAGTAAGATGCTAAGTTCTCTCTAACATTTTACTTTTCTATCTGGCTCCCTAAAACTGGGAAACCTGGGCTTCATTACTGATGCCCGTGGCGTCATTGGAGGCTGAGACTTTCTCTACTTTCTTCATCATGTGAACTTAAGGAAGATATCCTGGACAGGGCTAAAAGCATTCTGTGCAAACCCAAAATAAGCACAGGTGAAATGTGAAATGTCACAGCTGCCAGGGAGAATACAGCTTTAGGAAGAGCCTTACTGGCAAGAAATTGAAGTTCGTAATGAGAAGAAATCTAAGTTTAAGGTAAAGAAACTGTTGCTTTTCACTGTGGCCTAGGGGCAAAAGAATGAAGAACATTTTTGGTTTGGGGTTTTTTTTGTGTTTTTTTTTTATTTTGAAGGTAGTAAATGTATGTTTTGATTGAGGGCAAGAGAGAGAATAGACAGGTTTAACTTTCAGATAAATAGGTATACAAAAAATACAGCATCTGCATACACAGTACACTGCTAGATCCAAAGGACAAGACTCAGTATTATTTTATATGTGATGGAGCTATTTTGGTATGCTTTTAGATTAAACAGTAAACAGATTTTGTGAAGGCAGAGGTTTTAATTTTGGGGACAGAGTATTCACATCACTTTGTACTGTATTCAAGTAGGAAAGTGAATTGTTTCCTCTTGGATCCTTCAACTTAAGTAAGAGATACAGAATTATACTTTCCTGGCCAGGTATAATGATAATATATATAGTACATATTTATGTCATTAGTAGAGGCCAGCTTAAAGTAAATTAAAGAAGCTTCCGCCAATTATTTTGTCCGTATCCTCATTAGGAATCAGCTTTTGGCAAAAAGGGAGCCTATTTCATCTGTGCGACTCATACTCACATGTTACCTGCAATTTTCTGACTTAGCCAGGAAGTTTTTAAACAATTGTATTAATTCATGTTTTCATTTTAGGGTTCTCCTTTAGATGTTCTTAAAGATGAAAGAGTCCAGTACTGGATTGAGAATTATAGAAATTTATTAGATGCCTGGAGGTTTTGGCACAAACGAGCTGAGTTTGATATTCACAGGAGTAAGTTGGATCCCAGTTCTAAACCTTTAGCACAGGTAAGTACAATATTTTGGAGAGAATCAAATTATAACATGTACTTAATAACCCAGCCCAAAATAGAAGTGTTTTTTCAGCATGTTATATTGGGTAAATTTAGAGTTCAATTTAATAAATTATTATTAGCTCATCCTTTTGCTTATATTAAGTTCCTATTGATATATGTGTAATAAGGCAGGATTTCCTTTTTTCTCTAACAGTATATACATATGTCTAATTAGACATGGACTTTTTTTCTTTTAGCATTAGTTTAAAAATCCTTAGCTCAGTTATCACATAAAGCATATTCCATGAGATCACTGTATCTAAATTCAGACATTAGATATCAGGTATATCCTCAATGTGAGCACTGGATGGTGCTATTTTCTTATTTTAGAAAGTTGAGAAATTAGTGATTATATTAAAACAACCAAAGTATTTGTAAAATAACATTGCATGGTAATATTTGTTACTAATCTGTGTAAGTGTTTAAGAGCTTAGGAATTTAACGTAATGGCAAAATGAACACTTTCTGTTGCTATTATTCTAAAATTCTAACTATTTGACATTTTAGGATCCTTAACTCCTTTTGTCTTAGGAAATGAGTGCTTTCTTTATAAGAAAATTTTGTTCAGGAGATCAAATCATTGAACTGTGGATCAGAAGTTAAAATGGGTTATTTTGTAATGTTCAAAGTGAATTCTAAAGTCTTTGTTATTTCTAAAATGTTATTATCTAATATTTCTGGGTTTTTCTACAGATACTAGTAGTATTAGGAGAAATATAACTAAACAGAGGTAACAGAAGAAGTATTCATATAACATAACTGCTAAGTGGAAATCTCAAATGGGAGCTGGTTAAACTTCGCAGATAACAAATTATTTTATAATATAAAATAAAGTTTAACAGTTATTTAAGAGTAATTTGTTAGGATCAAACTTTGAATTTATTTTATTTGTAAAATTTGCATGATATTTATCCCTCCTTTCATTTTGTATAGGTGTTTGTGAGTTGCAATTTCTGTGGCAAGTCGATCTCCTACAGCTGTTCAACTGTGCCTCATCAGGGCAGAGGTTTTAGTCAGTACGGTGTCAGCGGTTCACCAACAAAATCTAAAGTCACAAGCTGCCCTGGCTGTCGAAAACCCCTTCCTCGATGTGCACTTTGCCTCATTAATATGGGAACACCTGTTTCTAGCTGTCCTGGTATGACATAATTCTATAATTTTCTGAGCTGAAATTGTTCCTACATAATTGATTTAATGTTGTAAATAGAAGACATACTAGATTGAGTTTATATTATTTCTAGGAGAAAGCCACTTTGCTGGCTTAAAGGTTTTGTATTTCCTGTAATTTATAAAGTCTATACATTAAAAGTAAAATCTGTATTCATGATATCACAAGTAATCTCACAAATGCTGGCCAATTTAAAGTTCATGAAAAGGGCTTAACTATTAAGTAGCCCTATAATTATACTATTTTCTTATCACTTTTCTAAGAGGAGTTCCCTCAAATTTTATATTTAAAAGTCAGTATGCCCTCATCTAGTAACAAGTACCTTGTATGCATAAAGAGCTTTTGATAGTCCCAAAGCACTTTTACATTCTATCTTACATAATCTTCAAAATCTACCTGTGAAATACATAGAGGAAGTGTTAGTCTAGAAGTCAGATCCCTTTACTTCCAGGTTTTGGTGCTGCTTCTGCTAGATTTGTCAGTTACCTAGTAAAAACATGTGTTTTTTAATGGTTAGAAGTATTAGGATTATTGTTTACTGCTTATAGTAAATACATAGAAAAACTTTTTGAGAACAGTAGATAATTGAATATAATGTATCCAATGACTGGAAATATTCAAGCTGTTTATGTAACTTGAAAATTATACTATGGCAAAAACTTAAATTAAAAACATTTGAGTATTTAGCACGCTGGTATAATAAAGAACTGGATATGGTGTCAGAATGCCTGTTTTATTCTCCCTCTGTGACAGTCTGACATTCAGTTACTCTAGCCTCTTTCATGTAAGGTGTTAGACGGAGATCCTTTCTAGTTAAGAAATTTTATAATTCAACTGTGCAATTGGTTCATGTAAATAGTTCATTTGTTACATTAACATTTGTGAAAGAGATGTGCTGGTATCATTGGCTGAGTAATTATTTTTCAAGTTTGGTACCTTTTTTTTAAGCAAATAAAGGCAATACATAATATTTTCAAATTTACATATTAGTTTTGATTGAAATTTCAAATTTTGATTTTCATTTTATACATTGCATGCTGACCATTTTTATGGTCCTGATACGGTAAATAGAAAATAGTTTGGACTAAAAATCTACAGTGAAAGAACAAGGAGGCAAAATATTGCATAAAGAAGTTCTATATGAACTGGGATACATAAAAATAGTTAAATTTAGGGGTGCCTGCCTGGCTCAGCCGGTTAAGTATCCGACTTCGGCTCAGGTCATGATCTCCTGGTCCGTGAGTTCGAGCCCCATGTCGGGTTCTGTGCTGACAGCTCAGAGCCTGGAGCCTGCTTCCGATTCTGTGTTCCCTCTCTCTCTGCCCCTCCCCGCTCTGCCCCTCATGCTCCCTCTGCTCCTCACGCTCTCTCTCTGTCTCTCAAAAAATGAATAACATTAAAAAAAAAATTTTTTTTTAAAGTAAATTTAATACATCTTTCACAACATAGCCTCAAGAAGCCATAATGGCCCATTATTTTTTGCTAGATATTTGCTTTTCAATCTTTTTAATTTTTGAAATAGATAAGAAAAGATAAAATCAATTTTCTAAAATTTGAAGGAAGCTCAAAACATTTCACCCTGTTATAGAGATCGTTAATTTAATGAATATTCTACACTCAGGTTTATAAAATCTTAACATTTTTCCATATTTGCGTCAGAAATTTTTTTTTTGTATTTTGCTTCAATAATATATATTTTTATATAATATATATTTGAACAGTTGAAGGCTGTATATGCTGAGTTGAATCAAAGATCCTTGTGGAGCTAATAGTGTACAATGAGTATGGATAAAATAAGAAATGATATGTTTAAGAAAAGAAATACTGGTCCAGAATCCCTTATCTATCATTCCAGAATCTCTAAAAAGATCTGAAAATCCAAGTTTTGTAAATGAATTTACAGTAATCTCATATGGTAAAGAAACCTGTTCAGAACTGGCAGAAGGCTGTTAAGGTCTTTGATTACAGGATGCTGCCTCTGACTTTCCTGGAGTTGTTATATAATATTTGCTCACTATTTTCCAAAAATCCCAAGCATTCTGTATTCTGAAACACATTTAGCTTTCTGAGTTAGATAAGGAATATTGTATAAAGAAAGTGTTATACTTCTGTTTGAAGGACATCTGGAAATTTTCAGAAAGAAGATACCGTTTAAGGTGGTCGTTTAAAAAAGTTTGGGAGATTTAAATATGGGAAGATCTTAGAGAGGCCTTACAGGTTGGAGACGAAGTGTAAAAAGCATAAACAAGGGTAAAGAGATTAGTGAGTGTTAGTACAGAAAGTGTATGGTAACTAGCAGCTGCGTCTGTATGACAAGAGCCTCAGAAGTAGATTAATAGGAAATAGTGTGGGGAAATTAGGGAAACCTGGTCTTTAAGTGATTGTTGTGCTAATTACAAAATACAGTTGACCTTTGAACAACATGGGGGCAGGGGGTTAGGGGAACCAACCTCCAGACAGTCAAAAATCCAGGTATAACTTCTGACTCCCCCAAAATTGAACAATTGGTAGCTTATTATTGACTGGAAACCTCACAGATAAGCTAAACCATTGATTAACATACATTATATGCTTTGTGTATTATATACTGTATAGTATATAATACTAGGGAAAATAAAATGTTAAGAAAATCATAAGGAAGAGAAAATATATTTACCATACTGTAAAAAATCCACATGTAAGCAGATCCATGTAGTTCAATCTCATGTTTTCCAAGGGTCCGCTATAATACGCATATTCTTTTTTAGTATGTAAAATCAGAAGACTCTGAGTTCCAAAATAAGACAGGACCTAATAGAAATAAAATGCTAGCTCAAGGTAGTTTAAAGATTGAGGTGTACACATCCCTCTGTTGCTTTGCCTACAATTAGAGATACCATCCATTCATCATGCTTTGTGATCCAAGTGGCCAGGATTTCCATAAGCTTATTTAACGGAGGGTTGCATATCTTTACACTCAGTTGTGCTTTAAAGATTGGACTCTGTTGAAACTCAATAGAGTTTATAATTATAAGCACAATTATTTATAAATGTTTATAATTTTATATTTATAACTATAATGTTTAATTGTAAACATATTTAGCAGTATGAATTATAACCGTTATTTAGTCAACAAATGTCTAATTAGCACTTATTCTTCTAAGTGCTGGGAATAGTACAGTGAACAAAACAGAAAAATCCCTGCCTTTATAGATGTTAATATACGGATGTGATACCTTTTTTAAAACTAGGTTACATACTAGTTTCTCTCTTACTCTTCTTTTAGTAGTAGCAGCAGTAGTAGTAGTTAGTGACTATGTGAAACTCTAGTTTCCCTTGACTATTCTGTAGCACTTATCTTTGTAATTCACTATGAATATTATAAAAGTTACAACTATTTGATCTTTTTTTGAGTATAGTTGACACACAACATTACTTAAGTTTCAGGTAGGTGTACAGTTTAGTGCTGTGACAAGTTTATATGTTATACTATGTTCACCACAAGTGTATCTACCTGTTACATCACTATTACACTATCACTGACTGTATTCCTACATTCTGCCTTTTATTCTTGTAACTTAATCATTTCATTACTGGGAGCCTGTATCTCCCTCCCCCCTTCCCATTTTGCTCAACCCTTCCCATCCCTCCCTCTGGCAACCGTCAGCTTTATTCTCTGTATTTATATGTCTGATTCTGCCTTTTTTTCTAATTTTTTAAAAATTTATTTATTTTGAGAGAGTGAGAGCAGGGGAGGAACATACACACACACACACACAGAGAGAGAGAGAGAGAGAGAGAGAGAGAGAGAGAGATTGATTGAGAATCCCAAGCAGGCTATACATGGTCAGCACAGAGCCTACATGGGGCTTGAACTCATGAAACTTGTGAGATCATGACCTGAGCTGAAATCCAGAGTCAGACACTTAACTGACTGGTCCACCCAGGTGCCCTGATTCTGCTTTTTGTTTGTTTATTCATGTTTTTTAGATTCCATTTACAAGTGGAGTTGTATGATATTTGTCTTTCTCAGTCTGACTTGTTTCACTTAGCCTGATACCCTCTAGGTCTATCCATGTTGTCTCAAGTGGCACAATTTCATCTTTTTTTATGGTTTTGTAATATTCCATTGTATATGTACACCACACTTTCCTTATCCATTTGTCTATTGATGGACACTTAGGTTGCTTCCATGTCTTGGCTATTGTAAATAATCCTGCAATAAACATAGGAGTGCATGTATCTTTTTGAGTTAGTGTTTTCATTTTCTCTGGGTAAATGCCCAATACTGGAATTACTGGAATTACTGGATTTTTAATTTCTTGAGGAACCTCCATATTGCTTTCCACAGTGGCTGTTTCATTTGCATTCCCACCAACAGTGCATGAGGGTTCCCTTTTCTCTACATCCTCACCAGCACTTGTTATTTTTATATTTTTGTTGCTAGCCATTTTGAGAAGGGTCAGATTTCATTGTGGTTTTAACCTATATTTCCCTGATCTTTTCATGTGTCTGTGAGCCACCTGTATGTCTTCTTTGGAAAAACAACTGTTCAGGTTCTCTGCCTATTTTTTTAATAGGACTGTTTGTTTTCTGGCTCAGTTATAGAAATTTCTTTTGTATTTGGTTATTAACCCTTTATCAGATATATCATTTGCTAAAGCTATTTGATCTTTCAAAAGCCTTTTCACATGGCATTGAGGTAGACCTTAATATTTTCAGCTTCATCAGAGGAACATAAGGAATAAACTGTTCTGGATTCAGTCTGTTTTCTGCATCTTAGAAGTTATAAAAATAAAGTGAAAATCACTAATGAGCTATTACACAATATAAAATGGTTATCTTTAAAAGGTCTATATTAAAAAAATAAAGGTCTGTATTTTCTTTCTTTTTGTCTTCCTCTCCCCTTTCATTGTTAATCATTTTTATGAAGCTTTTAGGAAGAATTTCGGTGTATTTACATCTTAAATTCTTCAACCACCTGTACATCCTTTCACCTTATATCATTAGCAAAAACAGATGGATATTTTAAAAAACTATTTGTAAGACTATCCCTTTGGTCATTAAAGTGTTACTAGCACAGCGTCATATGTTAATAGCACAATTGCTCGATTAAACTAATATTTTTACTTAATCATTTTTCCTATTGCCTCTAATCATATACAATCTTAAAATATTTTAATTTGATCTGTTTTAGAACAACAACAATAAAAATATTAAGGTGGCCAGGATTAATAGAATGAGCATTTTTTGAGTACTAAAAGTTATGTGAATATGTGTGTGAAGATATACATGTCTAAACATGCATGTGTAATAAAACATTTTTCTTAAACTTTTTTGTGAACTGTAACACAAATCGAACATCCCCGAGACCTCTAGCCTGCTTAAGATAACATTGTCTATACCAGTGCCTTTGCTCATTATTCCCTGCCTAGTCCTACCTCTTTCCTCTTCCCCAGAAGTAACTACTGCCATAAATTGTGTGTTACTTGGTTTCTTGCTTATCTGTATGTTCTATCACATGTTTGGTTTTGTCTGTATTTTAAATTCCATATGAATGAATCTTCAGGAATATATCCTTTGACTTACCTTTTTTTGCTCAACACTGTTTTTTTTTTTTTTTTTTTTTAGTTTTAATTGTGCTAATGAATATAGCTGTAGTTTATTCACATTTCATTAATATTTGATATTCCATTCATGACTCTAACACAGTTTTTCCATTCTATTATTGATGGATGCTTTGGTTGTTTCTAGATTTTTACTATTACAAACAATACTGTTACGAACATTACTGCATATGACTCCTTTGTGCATGTACATAAGTTTCTCTATGTACCTAGAAATAGAATTGCTAATTAATACTGTTTGCTAATGTTTTCCTTTGGATTTTTATGTCTGTTCAGGAGAGAGATTGTCCTATAATCTTCCTTTCATACATTATCTTGGTCTGCTGCTTTTAGCAAAGGTATACCAGCATCAGGAAGTACATTGAGAAATTCTCTCTTTTCCTGTTCTTTGGAAGAGTTTATATAGATGAAAATTACCTGTTCCTTCAGGGTTTAGTAGAACTCACTTGTAAACTGGGCTTGGTAGTTTCTCTGTGGGAAGATTTTAAACTGATTGCTTTTCTGAGGTTAATTCAGATTGCTTCTTAGTGGGTTTGGTAATTTATATTTTTCCTTTTTTTGGACTATTAAAAATGTAAGGAAACTTTTGTTATTCAGTAGTTTTTCAGTCTAAACTGGGTCGTAGCATTAAAATAGCTATTTCAATATGATGTATGATTTGTATTTTAACATAGTTTTAGAAATAACTTTCAAGTTAAAGCTTTGAATAAAATTTTGTGATAATAGTTAATGAAGATGATTTTCTTTAACCCATAGGAGGATCCAAATCAGATGAAAAAGTAGACTTGAGCAAGGATAAAAAATTAGCTCAATTTAACAACTGGTTCACATGGTGTCACAATTGCAGGCATGGTGGACATGCTGGCCATATGCTTAGTTGGTTCAGGTAATCAGCACATTTCTTCTTTAATAGGCTTGGAGTTAGAGGTGATAGCGCAGATGGCCTTTTAAATAGTTCAGGCTTATGTAGCCGAAGGATGAATTTCTTTTTTGCTGTCATTGGAGTTAACAAAGGTGGTGTCAACATTTCTATCATTAGATATCCTATGTAATTTTAAACTATAAGATTAATACTTATATAAGAAACAGTTTAAATATTATGTATGGGTTAAATGTGTGAATTTACAGTTTTTACAGCTAACCTAATATCCAGTCTTAGTGTGTAATTGTAGAAATTAAATGACAGAGTATACATATCAAACTACCACATCAGTTATCTTCTAAATAAACTTGTTATATAGTAAGTATGCATTCGATGCACTGGAGACTCAAGCCATGTTTAACTTCTGCTTTGAATAGTGCCAGTGGCCCTTTGTCCTCATTGCTGTAACTTTTATACCCAGTTTGTCACATTGGCTTTAATTACAACTCTGAGCACATCCCTGTCAACTTCGTAACTATAAATAAGGTGTCTATTGTATATTTAAAAGGTAAAGCTATTCACTTTTTAGTAACTTTCTTCCCAGTTCAGCTTGTCAGTCATTTTTTGTTTAATTCTTTGGGTTTTAATTCCTGTATTTTTTCAAATACCATTCTACATACAGATAGGTATATAGATAAATGTATGTATGTATATGCTTAATTTAGATTTTTAATTTTTACTTGACCTATTTTTTTTAGGGACCATGCAGAGTGTCCCGTTTCTGCATGCACATGTAAATGTATGCAGTTGGATACAACAGGAAATCTGGTACCTGCAGAGACTGTCCAGCCATAAAATGTTACCATCTAAAGAGAAACCTTCAAGTGTGGAGCTTTCTAATCGATGTCCTTCATAGCTCAAAACGTACCTCAGAACAAGTCACTCGTGACTTTCCTGTAATGGGAAAATAAATCATTCTATCAAATCAGCAATTTGATGTTTGAGTGATTTTGATGTGCTTCACAGAGACAAACGCTGCTCAAGTGAACAGAGTGTGGGCATGAATTCTGTTCAGTAGGTTGAAAAAGTTCATTGTGGAAGAGTTTTATAGGGTTTGTCAAAATTATGAACACTTTGCAAGCAGAGTTTTTGGAATAGCCAAGAACAGACTTTGAAGCTGTATCTTCTATGCTGAAATTGGATCTGTATATCTTTTAAAATAGAATAAAGTGACCAATTTTTACCTTTAGAACTGGAGAGCCCTTACTCCACACTGGAGAATAAATTTCATCAAGGTATGGTTGGTATATATGTTTTAAAGAGTCCATTCCCTCGTACACTTTCATTTCAAGATAAGAAATCTTCTGGCACAGATCATTATTGTCTTCCTAAGAAAAGCCAGAATTGAAAATGCATCTTACAACTTTTTCTCATCTGAAGAGAAAAATATGTACCATTTCAGGGGAACATGTTCTGAAATTTTCAGTTTTTCAGCCTTTTGTTTTCCAGTGTTCTCATTTGTCTTCAAAGATTCTCTCCATGTTAATTCATCATCTTATGCCCATGATCTGCAAACGTTTTGCTGAACACAAAGTCTATGCAAGATTATTATATGTGACCAACCATTCAGCTTCACCTACTTCAGTATGTCTTACTGTCAAATCCCTCCTATTTTGGAATACCCGGTTTTTTCTAAGGTTGTGGAAAGCAGAGTCACTTTGGAGATGATTTTACTTTAAATGTAAGTTTCTAAAAGTATATTTGGGCAAATTCAGGAGCTTTATTTAAAAATTTTATTCTTTCCCTTTTCATAGCTAGATAGTTGGGAGAGAAATAGCAAAGGGTTTGTAGCATGCTTCTCTGTTATCTGACTTATGCAGAGTATTGAACTGAATTTCGTAGTTGAAGTTGTATTCATAGATAAAATAAGCATAAATCTTAATTATTATATAGATTTTGGAGAAAAATATCTTAAGCTAAAGAATTTTCAGAGCTTTCATGCTAGCAGTTTTACTTGGTAGAATTAATATATTTATTTTGAGGTGTGACCTAAATACTGAACAAAAGTGGATTCAATTTATTTTTTACTTTGAGATCTGATACAAAAGACCCTTTTTAGGGAAAATATTGTATATCTATTGCATATCTACTGTAAACATCTCACCTAGATGACAGTCTTCTTTTAAATTGAAAGAATATATATATATATATATTTTTTTTTTCAAAGATTTCTATAAAGGGGACTTTTTCCAGTCTTCTTTTAAGTAAATCTTCCTGACTTTATTTGACTTAAATATAACCTTTATCTGTACCTTTAAAATTGCTTCAGTTGAAGTGTTCCTTTCAAATTTACTATGCCAAATCAGCTTTAAGTAATGTCAAACTATCGTAATACATTTTCATTTCTCCTTAACTAAAGTTAAGATAGAATTACTGAATTTATATTTATAATAGGGTTATACCTAAAATATTTATAATTTTGGGAAGTACAGTATAATAAAACAAAATCTAGTATATAAATCTGCTTGTAATCATATAGGATGACATTTTTAAGATTCCTTATACCTGTGTCAGTCTCCTGATATTTTCTCTGAAGCCCAAATATTCATATGTCTGTTATATTTGTTTTGCATTTCAATGTATGTGGACCATGAAAATAGATTCAAATTATTTTTCCATTTTTATTCTTAGTCACTGGTGTTTGGGATTATAAACTCAAGGTATTTTACCTAAACATGTTCAATAGAAGTGTTTAATAAAAATGTTTTTATTACTTTTTAAAAAATTGAATAAATTTGGGTTGAAGTCAGCATGTCTGATCTAGAATTTATCTTTGACTCCTTTACACATAATCCAATAAAATAATATTCATACTTATTTTGATGGCAAACTTGATAACTAATCTTGGAAGTAACATTTCTTTAGGTTCTTTTTCAGTTTAGTATGCTTTCCAGGATGGTTATTCTGTAAAATGGTATATTTTAAAGGTACCTTTCCATTGTCAGTGGTAGGTATTAGAGTTAAAAGAAATACGATTCTGAATGCAATTATATGGCCAAATTTAATTTCGCCTATTCATTTGACTGCAAATATTAAAAAGGAAGAGCTTTGAAACTTAGATTATAATCCTAGCCCCAGTATAGTGGCCAAATGACTTACCCTTTTTGAGCCTCAATTTCCTCCTATGTTAAAAAGTAAAGAAATACTTCATAGGGTGATTAGGAGTGTTAAGTGATGAAATAAACATGAAGTACTGTATCCCTGTCACATACTAAGTGCTCTGTAAAAGGTAGTGATTAATACTTATTGTTATTTTCATCTTTATTGGTTACTTGTCTTACTTTTTAATTGAATATGGTATAATTTAAATGAGGTATAATTTTACTCTTAAGTAAAAATTTCCCAAGAGTTTATTTTCTGAAATCTGGATAAATTATGACTTTTTTTTTTTTTTTGAGGTAGGACTTACTTACTTTTGTTTATACTGTATTTAGAATAATACTTTTTGCTTTTTGAGGAGAGGAAATCCTTCAAACAACCATCTAGGAGTTTGATGTAATACAGGAGTGAACCCAAGGATTGAAATTAAGTTTTCGGTACCTCTGGACACACCTGACTGGTAATTCTTGAAAACTTGAGGTTTTTGTATTCATATTCAACTCTTAAATCCCGGTCTTTATTTGTCTAGGAGAACATATTTCTGTGTAATCCTTCCTTTTCTGCTGTTTCATTACACTTAATACTCATTTCAGTTAAAATGTTGGGGTGGGTAGTAGTAATAAAACAGAAGTATACTGTGAGGTTTTTTTCTCCATTGGGATAGATGTAATTAAAACAAGTTGGGGGAACTAATTAGTTGTATATGTCAGACATCTGCTCAGAGGCATCACAGAGGTATGAGAGACGTGTTAGGTGTTAGTTCAGCATCCTCACTGTGTCCTTGCGATCCACATGGCCATGGCAGAGATGGGGCTACCCAGACAGCTGATCTCCTATCTGCTACTCTGACTCCTTCCATGACATCGTCTGCCTGTTTTCCCTCTTGCCTGAAAATTTTGTAGGTTATTTGGCTGATATACAAAGCAGCATTTTACAAAAATACTTCTGTAAACTGTTAATTTTTCCTGAGTATGGAGACCGAAGGAAGGCTTCCCAAATATTTTTAAAGCTAATGTAATCCAGAGATCAAATAACATGGATTGCCAAAACAAAGAACTGATTTCACTTAGGAATATAACATGATAAATTCATAATAAGTAAAGTGAACATCAAGTCCAACAGTGTATTAATAAGAATAATAGATACTGTTGGTACTTATTATGTGCCGTGTTCCATGCACGTTACCCTATTTGATCCACACAGTAGCCCTGTAAGGCAGGTGTACTATTACTGTTCCCATACTGTACATGAGGCAGTTGAGGTATAGGGACACGATGTCACTGTGGTAGGTTACACAGCTAGTAAATAGCAGAGCCACGATTGAGGTAGCAGCAATCTGACTTCCTAGTCCTTTTAATTACTATTTTATACTTCTGTGTACTACTTTATGAACTGAACAAGAAAGGTTTTATTTAATATTAGTACATCAAAACACACCAAAAAATGTCAATAGCTCATTCAGTGTAAAAGGCATTTGATAAAATTCAAAAATTCATTTCCAATTTGTTTTTTAGATTTAGTTATTATCATGCAAAGGAACTGTTTTTCCTCCCTTGTTTCCCTTCTATTATGCTGTCTCAAACAGCTGGCCTCATGCCTAGTGGAGAACTACTGAAATCCTTCCCATAAAACAAGGATCCTAATGTTACCACCAGTTTTGTACATAGCAGCACAGAAGAAGAAAGCACAAGGAGGCACACCTTGTTTCTTTTCCAAGTCCTTAAAGTTTGGTGTGGCAAAAATGCCATAAATAGTTAAAAGGCAAGCAAACTGGTAAACTACAACATGCATGACAAATACCCTTAATTCATAAGGAGCATTCTCAAATTCATAGAAGACCCAACCAATAGATAATCTTGATCAAGAACTTGTATAGGCAAAATAAAATGGCCAGTAAATATACATAAATGTTGAATCAGAAACTAACACTAATTAAAACAATAGGATACTGCTCACCTGCCTGCATAGATTAAAAAGAATAATATGCATTTTCATGGATGTGGAAAAGGAATATTCTCAGATAACAGTTTGTGAGAGTATATATCACTACAAGTGTTCTTGAGGACATTAGAGCAGTATGTATCAAAAGCCTTAAGGTTCACACCCTTCGACATAGATAGATCGAATATATGGGAATATTTCTGAGGGATAGATAAGGGCACAAAGATGTATGTTTCTAGGAAGTGGTTCATAACAGTATTGTTTATGATAAAAAAAAAACAATAAAATTAAGAGTGAAGAAATTGCTATGTCCAGGGAATACTAACAAATTATTCAAATAGTATAGATACTTTTATTGACAAAGGAAGATTCATGAAGTATTAGCAAAGAGAAAGGCAAGTTACAGTATGTATAACATATAAATATATTTGCATGGAACATGAATATTTACAAAAATTTTAACAGTGGTCATTACTCAAGAGTGGGATTTTAAGTGTCATTTTTTCTTCTTGCTTATCTGTCCTCTAGTTTTTCTATAATAATGATAAATGTACAAGTAAATGAATGTGCATATCACACACACATTACTGCCTTTTTATAAAAGTTACCCATGATATGGTATCTTACTATGATAATGAACAATCAAATATGGGGAATCATTCTGAGAATTATTCTGAGAATAACACCTTGCTGCAAGCTGTTATGAAAATTAGTATTGAAAGCATTTTTTTAGATTTCATATTTTATGGTAATATATAGGAATAACATGAAGATGTGGATTTTTCTCTTAATCTTATCTCTCTTATCATATTTGGAAATAGTGCATTTTGCCCTCCATTTAGCACATTGGGAAATAGATCCACAAAATAATTCTGATTTCCCTGAGATTAGTGGTACGTAGTCAGTGACTTTCAGTATTTTCTCTTCTAGATCTTTCTCATGAGATTTCCTAACTCCTCTGTTTTGGCTGTAGGCCTGTAGCAGGAAACCATCCTTTATGCTTTTTGTGTGCCCCCGTGTACCGGACACTGTTAAAGGTTATGATTTCAAAGGGTTGATGGGCACCATGGGTTGCCTTGGAGGAGCTGTGTATCTAATGGAAAATGGTAGACATAAGCATAATTTTCTACAGACTCAAATCTATTCAGGTTAATATTGTTGCTGTGAAGTATTTTGGCATCTTATCTCTTCCTACAGGCCAAAAAAAAGGTCAATTTATTTTGTTTTCTAATTTGGACTTTCAAAAATGGTTTTCTAATTAGAAATAATTTAATGAAGTAGAGTTGGTCTATACCATTTTTCAAAAATGTAGTTTTCGTACTGATCTATTAACAGTCCAGTGTTTTGAAATGCTTTGCTAAAAACAACATTAGGATTAAAGTAATAGACAAGAATAAAACAAGGATCCTGTTGTTGTGCTGATTCTGCACATAGCTGTGCAGAAGAGGAAAGTGGAAGGAACCACCCAAGTCCTTGAAGTTTGGTGATGTATGTAAGTTATGTAATGTCAGAAGTCACAGCAACAATAGTAATTCAGTACATGTGGACTTTCATCATTCAATTTATGAAAAGCATGTTGCCTTAACATAATTTCATAACTGGAAATTCAGATGTAGGAATCTAATTAGGTGGGCTCTTAAAATATAAAGTCATAAAGATAAGGTAGTCTGGAGCATTTGAAGAAATTAATGTCTCAGAAACTTGAAATAGGCACTTGTGTAAGAATTCATGCAAACTGTCAGTCTTACATTTTTTTATTTAGAGAATAGCTAAATTATTAGCTATTATTTACATAGCTCCATTTATATATGCAAACATATGTGTGGGGGCTGGTGGTGTGCATGGGTGTATTTGCAAGAAAGTCAAGTTTGAAATAGCAAATGTCAGAAATCAGGCTTAATTAGATTTATATCACATTGCAGCCACACATTTTGCTGATGATGGTTTAAGAAGTTGCACTATTAAACGTGGTGAAACTATCTTTTTAGTAGCAAGTAATTTGATAACTATTTCATAGTAAACATTTGAATGGTGCAAAGTTCTTGTATTACATATAATTAGTTATGTCAAAAAGTTATTTTCTTGGGGTGCTTGGGTGGCTCAGTCGGTTAAGCGTCCGATTTCAGCTTAGGTCGTGATCTCACAGTTCGTGAGTTCAAACCTCATGTCGGGCTCTGTGCTGATAGCTCAGAGCCTGGACCCTGCTTCGGATTCTCTGTCTCCCTCCCTCTCTGCCCCTCCCCTGCTCGTGCTCTGTTTCTCTCACTTAAAAAATAAATAAACATTAAAAAAACTATTTTCTTTATCAAGGTGGAAATTTGTATTCTGTATTAAGCGGGCATACTTAATATTTGTTAGTTGAACAATGGGTATGTATCTTTATGATAAATAAAATGTTCCCAAAATAGATGAAGATGTATAATTAATGGAGCAAAACATTCAGCAGCTTGATGTGAGAGAAGTATCTCTTGCAAAAGTAATACATTTTCTCATCTTAAGTCTTATCTTTCCCTTCCATTCTTCAAAAATGGAATGTAGGATCAGTTGTGACTCTTAGAACAAATTGCCATTTTTTAAGATATATAGATTTCTGAAATACATGAAATTCCTTTTGGAAAAGTGAGTATGACTCAGTGAATGCAGAGAGACTGCTGGCTTCTAAAAAAGAATACTCCTCTAGGCAGGGAACATTATTTTCCACTGGAAGGATTAGACACAAATTGGAGATTTGTGGGGGGAGATCCTTGAGGTCATTTGCTACAACTATTGTTTTGGTAACATCCTTCACCTAACTTAGTGAACAAATACTTTTTTAAGTCTATTTTATTGAATTCTGTTATCTCTGTTTCAGAAACTGTTCTGTCAGTTATAGAATATGTTCTTTCTGGGGACCCGAGAAATTAAAATCATGTATCATCCTTGCTGATAAAACACATCCTATGGGAAAAAATTAGCCAAGAAGTTACTCAGTACCTCTCCTGGTTTCCCTCTTGTAATTCTCTGTTCTTTTAGAGTTCATTCCCAATATGTGGAATTCTACAGATTTCTAAATAACTTCAAATACCTCATGCTAGATTTTGAGTGGTGTATATTTTCTCAAGCAGAGACATCTGAACGCAGTGAAAATGAATTCTCATAGAACAAAATTGCCAAGCATATGTGACAGAACTGTAGGGAAAAAGAGCATAACTTTAATCTTCAAAGAAGCTTAAAAATAGCTCCACTGTTATTATGCATGAGGCCTGACAATTGACATTTCTCATTTTGGCAGCATTCACCCACAGCCCCGTATCAGCAACTGAACACATTCATCTCTGGGATAAATGATTAATGAGCTGCCTATCATCTCCACTTCTTTTGTACCAAGTGGCACAGGCTTCAGTTGATCATATTGCAGCCATCAGCATCATTATTGAAATTGATTCTGCCACTAGAAGGTTGTGCTTGGACAATCGATTAGCATTTAAGTAAAATAATTAAGTTACGACATTAAAAATAACACAAAATCATCCCTTCTCACTCACTCTGTCACACCTGGTAAAGTTGTTTTGTTTTGTTTTTGCTTGTAAGCTAGTATCATACAACTTTAGATTGAGGAAGGAAACATGGTAGGCATCAAAATTCAGTTCTTGTTTTGAGTGGAACCCACTAAGAGAATAAACCCATTCTCTTTATTAATCACTGTTGCATTGTGTGAAATGTAAACTTACAAAATTGTGTAACTTGTATGCAATGGTGAGCAATGATTTTGCCAAGTTACTGACGTTAGAGAAAAAGTAAAAGGGTAGAGTTAAGACATTTTTGAAAGGCCAGAATTAATCAGAAAGGAGAGAAGATGAAGGATGTAGATTGACAAATGGCACTCTGATACAGTGAAATGAAACTTATTTTTCAGCAAGCAGATGTGAGAATGGGGAAAAAAAAACATCATGTAGATGTTTTTGGTGATGTGGTCTGCATGTCTAAAACAGATGGCAGAGAGTGATGGTCAGCACAGGCCTACAGAAAAGTGATGGACTGCAGTTTGGGTGAAGTGTGATACACCCAAGGGAAAGGACTTGACACTGTAGGAGCTCAGTAAATGTTAGTGGGGTTTTAGTTACTCCTCTTTCCTCCGCATTTCTAGTCTTAGGCAAGACAACTCAATCTGGCTGCTGGAGTGGGGACCTACCTGTGTATTTCAGTGATAGGGAAAAATACCATGTGATAAAGATAATTTGATTGTACATCATGGTGTCCAAGGCATAGTCTTTTTGTGCATGGAGTGATTTCTATAAAGATACATGGTTAGACTGCCATTAGGTACCTTCTGGAATCAATTATTAGTGCCATCAGAACTGTTCATCGTACAAGGGAATCCCAAGACTCGTTTTCTATAATTGGAACATTATTCTCACGTAAAAACATCCTGAGGAGGGAGTTGAGTGGTGGTCAGATTGGTGGAGTGATGGATGTGAGGGTCTTCTGAATTTCATAAGACCAACTGTTTAATCTACCTCAAAATTAAGACAGCTACCTGAACTACATTCTATTTGTCACCCAATCAAAACACATGCACATTTTCTTCAGAGTTAGGACTTGTTATACAAAGAAACAGAGCCATCACAGCTCTTTCTCATTCCAGCTCCTTCTGCTCTATACTTAAGATTCCAGATTTTAGAAGTTAGGCTGTTGGTGATGGTATTGTGAGTTTCAGTCTTTTTCTGGTTTGTGTATATTTTAAGAAACTAGAAAAGGCTGCTTTGAGGACTAAGTAGAGGACATTTTTACCCAAAAATTGTTGATGTAGATAACTGAGACCTGTATTTTGTTTTTTGTGTTGTTTTTTTTTTTAATTCAAGTTTAATTAACATACAGTGTTGTATTAGTTTCAGGTGTACAATATCGTGATTCAACACTTCTATACATTACTCAGTGCTCATCATAAGTGTACTCTTAATGTCCTTTATCTATTTCCCCCATCCCCCTACCCACCTCCTCTCTGTCAACCACCAGTTTATTCTCTGTATTTAAGTCTTTGTTTTGTCTCTTTTTTCTTTTTTTTTTTCCTTAAATTCCACATACGACTGAAATCATATCCTATTTGTCTTTCTCTGACTGACTTATTTCACTTATCATAATATCCTTTAGGTTCATCCATGTTGTGGAAAATGGCAAGATTTCACTTTTTTTTATGACAATAATATTCTGGCGTGTGTGTGTGTGTGTGTGTGTGTGTGTGTGTGTGTACCACATCTTCTTTATGCATTCATCTATCAATAAACACTTGGGTTCTTTCCAGATCTTGGCTATTGTAAATAACGCTGCAGTAAACATAAGGGTGCACATATCTTTTCAAATTACTGTTTTCATTTTCTTTAGGTAAATGCCTAGTGGTAGAATTACTAAAGCATATCGTAATTCTGTTTTTAATTTTTTGAGGAACCTGTTTTCCACAGTGGCTGCACCAATTTGCATTCCCACAAACAGTGTACAAGGAAGGGTTCCTTTTTCTCCACATCCTCGCTATTGTTATTTGTTGTGTTTCTTTATTTTAGTCATTCTGAAAGGTGCAAAGTGATATTGTTTTAATTTGCATTTCCCTGATGATTAGTGATGTTGAGCATCTTTTTATGTGTCTGTTCGCCATCTGTATGTGTCTTCTTTGGATAAATGTCTGTTCAGGTCCTCTGCCCATTTTTAGTTTGATTTTTTTTTTTTTTGGTGTTGTGTAAGTTCTTTATATATTTTGTATACTAACTCCTTTTTGGATATATCATTTGCAAACATCTCCTATTCAGTAGGTTGCATTTTTGGTTTTTTGGTGATTTCCTTTGTGGTTCAAAAGCTTTTTATTTCAGTGTAGTCCCAATAGTTTAATTTTGCTTTTGTTTCCTTTGCCAGAGGAGACATATCTAGAAAAATGCTTTTAATGGCTGAAATCAAAGAAATTATTACTGATGTTTTCTTCTAAGACTTTTCTGGTTTCAGGTCTCACATTTAGGTCTTTAATCCACTTTGTGTTTAATCTTGTGTATAGTGTAAGAAAGTGGTCCAGTTTCATTCTTTTGCAAGTAGCTGTCCAGTTTTCCCAACACATTTGTTGAAGAAATTGTCTTTTTCCCATTGTGTATTCTTGCCTCCTTTGTTGTAGATTAATTGACCATAAAAGCATGGGTTTATTTCTGGACTTTCTATTCTGTTCCATTGATCTATGTGTCTGTTTTTTTGTGCCAGTACCAAACTGTTTTGATTACTACAGCTTTGAAGTAAATCTTGAAATCTGGGATTGTTATACCTCTAGCTTTGTTCTTCTTTTCCAAGAGTGCTTTGGCTATTTGGGGTCTTTTGTGCTTCCGTATAAATTTTAGGATTATCTATTATACTTCTGTGAAAAATATTTTTGGTATTTTGAGAGGGATTGTATTAAACGTGGATTGCTTTGGGTAGTATGGACCTTTTAACAATATTGGTTCTTCCAATACATGAGTATGGAATGTTTTTCCATTTATTTGTGTCAACTTCGGTGTCTTCCATCAATGTTCTGAATTTATCTGTTAGTTCCATCTGGTCCAGTGTGTCATTCAAAGCCCTTGTTTCCTTGTTGATTTTCTGTCTGGATGATCTATCTGTTGATGTAAGTGTGTGTTAATGTCCCCTACTATTATTGTGTTGCTGTTAATTTTTTCCTTTATGTCTGTTAATAGTTGCTTTATGTGTTTGGGTGTTCCATGTTGCATGCATTAATATTTACAATTGTTATAACTTCTTCTTGGATTGGTCCCCTTATTATGTAGTGTCCTTCTTTGTGTTTTGTTACAGACTTTGTTTTAAAGTCTGTTTTGTCTGGGGCGCCTGAGTGGCTCAGTTGGTTAAGCAGCCAACTTCAGCTCAGGTCATGTTCTCATGGTTTGTGACTTCAAGCCCTGCATTGGGCTATGTGCTGACACCTTGGAGCCTGGAGCCTGCTTCAGATTCTGTGTCTCCCTGGCTCTCTGCCCCTCCCCTGCTTGTGCTCTGTCTCTGTCTCTCAAAAAGTGAATAAAAACGTTAAAAAAAATCGTCTATTTTGTCCAATTTGAATTGCTACCCTAACTTTCTTTTCACTTCCATCTGCATGGTAAATGTTTTCCTATCTCTTCATTCTCAGTCTGCATGTGTCTTTAAGTCTGAAGTGAGTCTCTTGTAGGCAGCACATAGATGGGATGAGACCTGTATTTTGGAAAGTGGGCAGAATATGGTTAAAGTAAGAGGAAGGACTGCAGTGATATGAAAAAAAAAAAAAAAAACAACACATGGAAACAAGAGTTCCATAAGTGGACCGTTAACAAACTTACTTTTTACGTTAAAATTCTTCATTGACAAATAATTCTCTTCACTCACCATGAGATGAGCAGGTTAGGCCAAGTTGTGCTTGATCTGCTGTGAGTGAACAACCCCACCCTTCTTTAAGACCCTTGACACAGATTGCTGTCAATCACCTTTCCCTCCAAACCTTTTCCGGCATAGTAGTATTCAAGGCAGCAGCTATCAGCCGGTCAACATTCATGTTTCCCATTTTTTGCCTCACCATTGATTTGGAAAATTACTTATAAACTATTTAAAATCATGAATGGTTAGAATGGGGAGAAAACTACAGGGTAATTCAGGGAGGTGCTGGAACTAGCTCTCAGATCTCTTGAGTGAAGTCTAGTGTTTTTCTGTTTCATAGATGAACTAGACCAGATGAACTGTTCCTTGTTAGTACAATGTATATTATATGAGCTTTCAGTGATTTTTTTTTAAAGCTAAGTTTTGTTACAAAAATAATGCAGGCTCATGAAAAAAATATCAAAAATTACAAAAAGTACAATATGGAAGTAAATATCTCAGCCCTTTGCTCCATTATCCCTGTCATCTACATGCTGCCTTCCAAAATTCCAACTTTTACTTTCCAGAGGAAGCTGCTTTAAAGTTCATATACACGTATGGAAATGTTCTTTACGTAGACTGTATCTCTCTAAGTCTGTGTCAGTCGTTGCCTCTCTTCATGTGGATAAAATCATGCTATGTAAATTTTCCTTCAAATTACTTTTTTTAACCTAAAAATGTATTTTGCAGACCTTCCTTATCCCATATATACCTACTTTTTTTTCTTTAGCTGAATGGTATGCAATTATATGGATATATCCTCCTTTCAATGGCAATTTGAGGTATTTCCAATTGCCGTTTTTACAAATAATGTTGCAGGGAACATCCGTGCTAGTATATCTTTGGGTATTTGTGGGTAAGCGTAACTGTCAGATACAATATAGAGCTTGAAATTATTGAACCAAAAGTTATGTGCATTTTACATTTTGATAGCTATTATCAAATAGTTCTGTTATAAACCATTTTCCTATAAATCATTGGTATAGAAAATGCTTATTTTCCCCCAACATCTTCAATAGCTGGCATTAAAAAAAAATTCTAATTATGGCCATCTGGAAGGTAGAAATCTTAAAAATGTGTTAATTTATGTATGCTCCATTCTCAGTGAGGTAAGCACAGAATTTGTCCACTGTTTATTTACAGTGCACTTATTGACATGCACTGCCTGCTCATTTCCGTGCTCAAACTTATTGATCTTTACTTTTGAGAAAAAAATAATGTTGGAAAGCCCTGATTTCGATACAATTCTCTCCTTATTCATCTTTTGTAAAATTTCAAAATTACTTTTGATGCATTCTCCATTTTCAGGATTTTAATATTTTTCCTCTACATTGGTCCACCCCGTCTGCCCCCTCACCCAAAAGGGGAAAATAATAACCTTCTCCTTCCTTTTATCTTCTTCAATTGAGAATGGTCCAGCATTGATCACATTAAAGCAGTTGTTTAAACTAAATCCCTTTATCAAGGGATGCAGTCAGTATGTAACCATAGAGATCATATTTTGAAGTCAAATAGAGGTGGTGGTTTTGACTATCATCTAGTAGCTATACACCCTTAGCCAAATTAGGAAATACCTCCTACCCCAAAGAAGGGGATGAGGCTTATATGTTAAATAAAAAGGGGTGGGGCTTATATGTTAAAATAAAGGACGAACACAGCTCACACACACACACAAAAACCTTCAAAAATGGTATCTATTGTTATTACTGTTAAGAAATTTGGAGAATATATTTTGGGTAATTTACTTAGTTCAAAATAAGAAGCAATATATCTAGAGTGTTAATTCATGTTTAAGTGTTTGGTTGCAGTTAGGGTGAGGAGGACTACCAGTACTGTCAAAAGTCTCTGATGGTCTCGGTTCAGAGATAATTTTTGTTACAATGTTGCTTAGTATATTGTACTCCATTGTCTTGTTGCCACCTAGTGTGGGTTCTTCGTATTCATCTTGTGTCTCAGTGGTACCCACTGTAGGTGAAGTCATGTGTTTAGGGATAGGGATATATATAACGGGCCAAAGTGACCAAACTTGGCTGATTTGTTTAGAATGAATCGTACTGAAAATTTTACCTCCTGTTTACCTGAGGGTTATTCAGGAACACATTTCTACTGTGAAGACTTTTTCACTTAATTTTTGAATGGGGAATTTATTCACATGATTGAGGTAGTTTATTTCACCCTCATCCACTATCTTTTAAGTTTTCCTCATCCTATTCCTATCCTTGTGGAGTTAGAAATATTTTAGAGAGGCAGACAAGAGATTGCAACAAAGTCTGACAGCACACTTAAGGTCTTCTCATTACTGGTGATTCTTGGTGGGGTTGTTGGGTTCTGGGAGGGAGGGCATTCCAGAATCCTGACTGAGAAGCTTCAGCCATGAAATTTTAATATATATCAGATTAAGACTTTAAAAGATTAACAAACAGTTAAAGGAATAAACTGCCATAGATGAAATAAAATGGTTCCTTGGTCTATTTATTGAAATCTCTATTGCAGTAATCACCCCTGTATGTGGCAACCTCTAGAGGTTAGTTATATGAAAATGCTTCCTGAAGTAGTTTAAATTGGGTACTCTTGGCCTCTTCTTACCAAAATGCATGGGTGAAAACTAACATATGTGACACTTTCATCTGTGTACTTTAGCTAAGTAGAAATGACCCATTTCCAGGTTGTAATAACATTGTATATAATGGTAACGTTATTACATTTATAATATATAAATGGAATTAATTGTATAATGTTATACCATATCATTGTGAAATGCATATTGTAATATGTTGTAATATATCCAAGCCCAATATGAGTAAAACTCTTATTTGCATGCCTGCATTCTTATGAATATTATGGAAATGAGTAAGTTCGTTTCTTAGTAACAAGTTTCCATAGCTCACAATCACTTAAATATGTGTATCTAAAGTTTCTCATCAGCGCTTTAGAAGTTTTCCCCTAAACAAAGCAATCTGTCTTTTTATTTTTCATGAAATCGTTTTTCTATTTTAGCATACATTCCTTTTTCATTTTTAAGTCTGTAATCTTCGTTATATAAACTGCAGGCTATCTGAGTGAGGTAATCTACTCTTCCCTCTGCTGGAAGGGGGAATGTTTTCCTGTGCCACCATGTAATTTGCTTTGCAACAATTATTGCTATTTGTAACCAGATATAGTGATCACAGGACACATGTAGCTGAATTTAGAATCTGTTGAAAACAGGGAAGGCAGTATGACTGTTTCTAAATGTCATTGACTTAATGATTTTAATTCATTAAAAATTTTAAAGTTCAAATGCATCAATCCAAACCATTCATTTCTGAAATGTACTTCAGATAAATCCCTCCATGTTCTGATGTTGCAAATGGCTGTCAGTATATTATTTTATTTCCCCGAGTCCCTGCAGTTTCTTAGCCTCATTTCCAATGATATAGTTTATCAGATAACTTATCTTTAGTCCTATTTTTAAAACTACAGAAGCCAAATATCATGTATTCTAGGCAATTTAGGGAGTCATACCGACAGGTATATGGTACATATGGTGTCTTATAATCCTTTCCAGGCTTTCTATCAAGGAATCCTAGATGTATATGTAACTGGTATCTTTTATCAGTTGTATATGAAATTTACAAATGTTTCTTTGGCCTTCTAATTCTTCTTTTTTTTCTTTTTTTCTTCTTCTTCCTTTAAGTAAATGCTCAAAGAATCAACTGTAAATCAGGTTAAACGGGAAGCATTATTTTTGTTTAAGCTTTATAGTTTCTGAGTTCATATATACTGATAATGTGTATACTTTGTATTGCTTAAAAATGTTATTAAATTTGTATACCAAATACATTTAGGTTATAAGATAGATGATAAAGGAAGAAAAGCAACATAGAACATATTTTATTCATTTTGGAATGTTATTTTTAAGTTTTCCTTAAGAAGGTCTAGAGCAGGATATTAGTGCCAGTTTTAGCAGATTAATGTTCCTGTGACAAATGACAGCAATCAATTGTCTGACTGTCTTATGCTATTTCCACTGGTAACTCAAGTTCACATTTGGGGAAGTCATATTGTATGAATTTATGATGGGGAAACAGGGAAAGGATAGAAACCTTTGCATCTGTCTTAAATTCTTTTTTTAGAAACAAGTGGGATAGAAATAAATATCATATCTTATCTTGAGTTGTTTTCATGACTTAATCATACTGCTGAGGGTGAAGGAAATTGCTCAGTGGGTCAATTCCTCCAGGTCACCAGCTTCCAAAAGAAAAAAGAAGTCTACAAATTCCCCTGATTTTGAGGCAATGGTTTCTAATTCCTAGTTCCTCCCTTGGTCCACAGTATGTTCATCTGGAAAACATTTAGTCATTTCTGAGGAGATTCCAAAAGGAGGGAGCCCCTGGTCCACTGTCTGCCTCTTATAAAAGGTCAAATACATGACTAAGGCATAACATTTCTGAGCCATATGAAAGAAATAACTGACTCAGTGGGACCCTGATCACTGAAAAAGAATAGTGTATCTCTTAAAAAGATGTATTCTCTCATCAAGCCCAATGCTTGCATAATACTTAGTTTCTCAAAAGCTACACAAAATGTTAAGATGTTTAAGTGAAATGAGACACTGATTTTGATTTTCTTAGGGTTATGCTAAATTTATTTGACACAATTTGGCTTTATATGATCATTGTGTATTAAGTGGAGTTAATGAAAATCAATACTAAGGTCTAAATAATATTTAGTTCTTAAATAAATACCTAAGCTAAGAATATTAAATGTCTTAGCTTTTGAATCAGTAATTATTCAACAGAAGAATTTCTCTTTGTTGATTATCTTTCAAGATTTAGAGTGGCAAGATACCAAGATCTTGAAATGAAACCATTCATTTAAGCCTATTCTTACTAAATAAACTTTACCTTACCATAACATTTTGTGGTAAGAGATTCTTAGCCAAAATTATTTTCCTGGGTAATATTTCAAACTCCTGTGAAAAATGAATAGAATCTTTAAAATGGAGGCTAATTAAGTCACAGTGTCATCTATGGTATTGCCAAAACTATTACACTTACGGTTCATATATTTTCTTTTCAACTTATGGCACTCACTGTTGGAGAACTGTCTCAAAATTTTCTCAACTTTGCCTCTTTAATAATGCATTATATAAAGTCCACAGCTATGGTTGTCCTTTAACTCCCCATCTACAGAAATAATTATGTAGAAAAAAAAAATTTTCATATGTGAAAGCCACTATTTTTTCAGTCCAAGTCTTTTTCAAAAAAGATGAGGAAATGCAACAGAACATAGCACTTTGCTTCTGGCATTTTGTAATACACAAAGAAGAACCAATGGCATGCTAATGACAAATTTAATCCTTGCAGTGAAGATGAATGTATTACACTATAAATTGTTCATCGTCTACACCTCTGGTCTTAATTAGCCATCTCAAACCCTATGCTGTAGGTCAGATTGGGGTCATAAAGACCATAGGTGGCTTCCCTCAAACCAACATCGCAATTAAAAAGTAACTTAAAACATATGCTTTGTTATTACTCTGGATTTAGCATCATCTTTTTCAGATAACCTGTAGTATCAGATTATTAATCTTCTTTCAGCAGTAGATCAGAATCAAATTCCATGTGAATTATGTAAGGGAGGAAACTGAGTTGTAGTTTTACTAAATAGAACTTAAAGAATCATGGTGGATTTCTTTGAAACCTTAGACCAATTAAATATTAAATAGCTCTGAGTCAAGACACCGTTAGAGATTATGCTGTGCTGTTATAGATTGACATTTCAGAGGACAGGGACATTATTTATGTGTATGTCTATCCCAGGACTTGACACAAAATGTTTATTGAGTAACAATATATATATTAAATGAATATCTTAAAAGACAATAATTCTATGAATTTAGTAATAATACTAGTTTATCACTCAAACCATTTAACTCACCCTATTAAGAGATGCTTTCTGAGTTGTTTTAATTTTGCCTTTTTCAGATGAGGAAAAAAAAGATCATTTGGAGAACATCTGTAAAATTACGACTGAAGACAATGATTTTATAGTTCATCACACTTCACATTAGATTATGTGTGATATATTCCTTTTACAATTTTACGGAAAGGTTTGATTGTTCTAATGGATTTAAGGATATGAAAATTGTATGGCTTGTTGTTCCTTCCTTTTCCTAGGTTTCCTTGACAGCTGGAGCTAAATTTAATGCCTACTTGTATTCCCTATTGAGTGATTTCATACTTGTTATGTCCTTTTTTGATATTTCTCCCTTTTTACTTTCATAGCCTAAGTCTTCTTAGAAATAAGTGTGATACATGTTAGTGATGTCAGTGTTTTATCTTCAGTCCTTATCTTCACTTGTTCATTGAGCTTTGAACATTCTTGACGACTCTTTGAAGCTCTGCTTCCTTGCCTTTCATGGTGTTCTTTCAGTGAGTAAATATTGAGTGCTTACTAAGTGTCAGGCATTGTTGGGGCCTTTTTCTTGACTCAGTCACTCTCTCACTGCTGTTCCGTAAGTGCACAGTCCCCCCCAGGTTGTATCACTCGTTCTGTGGTTCTCTAAATTGGTGCGCTGTTCTTTGATTTAGAAACGATACCTTACTTGGAACTCCTGGGGCAGATTAACTCAATTTTTGGATTTTAGGTAAAGTCATAGGATGCATCTGCCATATGTTATGTAACACCCCCTCACCCTGAAGGCAGCACCCTCTAACCAAACATATTAATATTTCTGCAGCGAAGCATATGAGTATTTACAGTAAGTGGGATAAAGACTATGAGGAACCTGACTAATTTTCTTAATGGGTTTTATTGCCAAATGAGTTTTGTCCCAAATCTAGGGAAAAGATTTGGGGTTTCAAACCATTTTGGATTTTGAAATTTCAGGTAAGAGGTGGGAAGATCCTTTAAACTCAACTTTAAATATTTTAGACTGTCTCGCAAATCTCTGTCTGATCCTACATTTCCAAGTAATCTTCTGGACATCTTCACTAAAAGATCCTATCAATCTCTTAATTTGTGTTAAACTTTTTGCCTGCTTGCCAACCGACCTCATCTGTGCTTCTTACTCTGTTTAATTCCTAGCATAATCACTGAGTCCTGCGGAATCCATTATAATATATTCTGAACTTCTTGTCTCTTGTCCTTTGTCACCTCACCTATTATGATTTCAGTCTTCATTGGCTGTTTCCTTGGCCTTGTTGACTCTCAGACCAGGCTGGATGGACTAATTTATTCATACACTATGTTAGGCATTAAAAAATACCAGTAAAACAGTTTTGTTTTGTTTTGTTTTGTTTTCATCTATAAACACCTCTCCTTAGTGGGGAAGACTAGAGCACTGGTTCAATAAATGAGGGAACACTTGGCACAATGGATATTTTGCAACCATTATTTTTAAAAAGGTTGAGATAGCTCTGTATGTCAATTGCCAAGACGTATTATAGGAGAAATGCATGTTGCAGAACAGTATATTGAGGCCCTATATAGACAGTTACATAGTCAAAATTCTGGAAAGCTATCTATCAGTCCATAGCACTGTCTCTGGAGAGACACTAGGAACTTGACTTTCTGATTTTTGAAATGTTTAAATATATGTGCAGTAGTCCCTTCTTTATCCATGGCTTCACTTTTCTATAGTTTCAGTTACCTGCGGTCCAGAAGCAGATGACCCTCCTTCTGATATATCCTCAGGTCAATAGTAGCTCAAGGCTATGTCACAGTGTCTATGTTATTCACTTCATTTCGTCTCACCACATAAGCGTTTTATCATCTCACATCATCACAAGAAGGGTGAGTACAGTATAGTAGATATTTTGAGGGAGATGACATTCACATAACTTGTATTACAGTATATTCTAATTGTTCTAATTTATCATTAGCTATTATTAATCTTTTAATGTGCCTACTTTAGAAATTAAACTTTATCATAGGTATGTATGTATGTGTGTATAAGAAGGAACAGTAGAGTTAGGGATGATACTATCTGACACATCCACTGGAGGTCTTGGAAACATATTTCCCATGGATAAGATTGGGGAACTACTGTATGTGTACATGTATTTAATACATGTATTTACATTATATAAAATATATTAACACAATTAAGCATCATATAAATTATATATTAAATATATATTTATAATAGATAAGCATAATAAACTTATCTGAAAATTAAAAAGGTTATCAGCAAGTTAAGTGTGATAAGAGGTATAAAGAAAGAAATATAACATGAGTAACTAACTCTGCTTGCCTGTTAGGGAAGCGTAGAGAATGTTTTCCTTTCTAGACATTGCATTCAGAGTAGAGACTAAGTTCAGTGGCACCAGGTCTTAAAGGGTCTAGTGTGTTCCAGGAACAGCATATCGGTGCTGGATGGACAGTAGTTTCAAGGGAGAGTAGGTTTCAGAACTCAGGTGAGACACGGTCAGATTGTGAAGGGCAGCTGTTAATTGGAAATGTGGACCTCGGGTCGTCAGTGGAGAGCCTCTGGAGACTGTTCATCTTTTTTTAAATATACGGTTTATTGTGGAGTAATTTTAGATTTACAGAGAAGTTGTGAGAGAGAGTTCTTGTCCAACACCTCACGCAGAGTCCTTCCCCCTTAGCGCTACATTACCATTGTACCTATGTCAAAACTAAGAAACCAACTGTGGTATATATTATATTAACTAAACTCCAGACTTTATTCAGATTTCACTGGTTTTTCCTTTGATGTCTTTTTCTGTTCCAGGAACCAATCCAGGCTTAGTCTTCTCTGCTCTCTGAGTTTCTCTTTTCTTGTTTATCATGACCTTGACAGTTTTGAGGGCTACTGATCAGTTTATAGAATGTTCTTCAATTTGGGTCTGATATTTTCTGAGGAATAGACTGGTGTTAAGGGTTTTTGAAAAAAATACCAGAGTTGTGAAGTGCCTTTTTAATCACATTATAGAGGGCATGTGATTTCTGCCATGTCATTACTGGTGATGTCAACCTTGATCACTTCGTTAAGATAGCATTGACCATATTTCTCCACTGTAAACTTCCCAGGAGGTTTTCCCTTTTCTAAACTTATCCAGTTTGTGAACTTTATAGTATGATGATTATGACTGTGTTTAATGCAATTGGATTGGTTGGGAGACACAAAGAGCCAGGAAACTGGAAGGCCAGGTACAGTTAGGGCTGTTGCAATAGTTCAAGTGAGAAATGACAATTGTCTAATCTTACAGGGGCAGTAGCAGTGAAAAGGACTGGAGATATTCAAGTTCTGGGCAATGGAGTGGCTTATGGTAGTTTTAAAGATAACAGAGCAAATCAAAACCACAATAAGATACCACTTCACATCCATTAGGATGGCTATAATAAAAAAGTCAGATTATAGTAACTGTTGGTGAAGATGTGGGGAAATTAGAATTCTTAAACACTGCTGCTAGGAATGTAAAATGCTACAGCCGCTTTGCAGAAATTTGGCAGTTCCTCAGAAATTTAAGTATATTTACCATTTGATGCAGTAATTCCACTTACAGGTATATACCCAAAAGAAATAAAAAATATGTATACACAGAAACTTATCCATGAATGCTCATGATAGCATTATTCATTATATTCAAATGGTAAAAACCACCCAAATTTCCAAATGATGAATGGATAAAAGGGGTATATCCATACAATAGTTTTGGTATATGTTTTATTTGGTTCTGGTTCTCTGGAGAACCCAGATATAGGTACTCACAAATATAAAAGATGTAGGATTCTGATTGCCTTTAATAAATGAAAATCATTACACAGTTGGCCCAGAGTTTTACTTGGCAGTTTGAAGCCTGACCTTATAGCTATGAAATTCCAAGTTTGTGAATGAATACATGACTAAAAGAGTAAGAATGAAATGATCAACAGCATGTACCATTTCAGCTTTTATTAATAAAACAGAAAACTAAACTCAAGGCAACTGCATTTGACCTGACCACACATAACCAGAGAAGTGAGTCTTTACGAGGACTTAAAGGAGAACTGTCAATATACAGATAGGTTCCGTCAAAAGTGAGATATTGCAATATCTAAATACAGTTAGGTAAGTGAAATTAAAAAGAGAACAAATTAACTATTAAAAATCACAGAAATCTCATCCTCAGATATCAGGGCTTCTTTTAACAGTCGTCAGCGTGTTCATCAAGATCAATCATATTCCACAACTCCCAAAGGAAAAAACTGAGGGAATTCCTGGGTAATTTTCACAGCTTCATTGTAAAGTCCAAGATCTAAAACAAAACGAAACAAAACAAAACAAAAAAAAACATTTTAGCAAACACAATCTACAATGGAAAGATGTAACATCATTTATTGTCTAAAAGATTTCTACTTATTTCTCTTTTCTTTCCCTTTTAAAGGTCAACTTATTTTCACAATCTGTCTTCTATAACAGATACAGATCATCATATTTATTAACCTGTGGCTCTAAAAAATAAGACACAGGGTATAGGCGACTATTCATCTTGATATCCAGTGTACAGGCACAGTTCTTGCCTGGTTGTGTTTAAGGCATTATGCATTATTTAATGCTTTCAATCCATATATTAAAACAAAAAGCCTGATGACATTATTTTTGTTTGCCATGTTCTTTAAGTTTCTCTTCCCACAAATATTAATCTTTACTGAGTTTATTTAAGCATTGCTTATTGGGGTTCCTGGGTGGCTCAGTCAGTTAAGCATCCAATTCTTGATTTTGGCTCAGGTCATAATCTCACAGTTCGTGGGTTCAAGCCCTGAATTGGGCTCTACACTGTCCTGCTTGGGATTCTCTCTCACCCTCTCTTTCTCTGCCCCTTCCTCACTCACTTGCATGTGCGTGTGTGCACTCTCAAAATAAATTAAAAAAAAAAGTGTGCCAAAATGTTCTCCTATTTTCCTTTGGGATGAGAAAATTCTATAGAAATTGAAAGATGGCAGGATTGAGACTGAAGACCAAAACATCTCCAGTTAAGAATAAAATTGTTTTCCTCCTAATTACATGAAATTTCTAAATACTAGAATGCTTTATTTACCAAAAGGATGGTTATCTTCTTTAAACTGGACATAAGATGCACACAGAATGGTTGCTTTGGCTGTTACTCTTCCAACTACTTCCACAATTCCAGAGATTTCTTCCTCAAGCTGACACAAAAGAACAAATCGTCAACTTGGGGTTTCAAGGTGATAACTTGGAAATAGTGCTACAGTTTACTCATCTTTCATTCTATGTAACATAATCATTTTAAAATTTACCAACATAAAAACTGAATTGTAATTTGTTAAAAATGTTTGAGTACTTAATGTCAGCATGTCATAATTCAATTACCTTTAGCAGTAGCTTCTGGTCCAAAGATCCAGTTAAATGTTCAAGTTGAAGACAAAATCACTTAAAGATACTGAGAATGTCCCGCTTTCTACAAGGAGTACTTGTTTAAAAGGACACATTGAAAGGAATTTTCTAGTTTCTATACCTTGTGCAGTGTGTCCTGTACATATTAACTAAACAGCACATGTATTTGTCTTCATAAAAAAACAAGAAAATTGAGTACAATAAACAAAACAAAAACAGGGGTGCCTGGGTGGCACAGTGAGTAAAGCGACCACCTTCAGCTCAGGTCATGATACTGCGGTTCATGAATTCTAGCCCTGCATTGGTCTCTGTGCTGACAGCTCAGAGCCTGGAGCCTGCTTTGGATTCTGTGTCTCCCTCTCTCTTTGCCCCTTCCCCACTCATGCCTTGTCTCTCTCTTTCTCTCTCTCCCCAAAATAAACATTTAAAAAAATTTTTTAAATGTAAGAACAGTAAGTGATAACTAAAGTACATGTAAACAAAAATATTAAATAGAATTTAAAAAATGTAAAACTCTTGAGAAAGGAAAAAATGACTTGAGATTTTTTTTGTTTTTTTTTAATTTTTAACGTTTATTTATTTTTGAGACAGAGAGAGACAGAGCATGAATGGGGGAGGGTCAGAGAGAGGGAGAGACAGAATCTGAAACAGGCTCCAGGCTCTGAGTGGTCAGCACAGAGCCTGACGCGGGGCTTGAACTCACGGACCGTGAGATCACGACCTGAGCCGAAGTCGGACGCTTAACCGACTGAACCACCCAGGTGCCCCGACTTAAGAGATTTTTTTAATGTGATTTTATGGTCTTTCATAGGAATGGGAATTGTCACCCAGTTAAGGTGATATTTTAAAAATTAGAAAATCATGGAGCCCAAAGAATCATTGGTTAGAAACGTAAAGGTATCTATAATGTAAGAAGAGGACAAAAGTTTAACTTTAGAGCAGGGAGGTTTTATAAACTCATCAAGCTATTTTGTTTCAGATAAACAATACTTTTTAGTACAAATATACCCTGTATTTTTATTTGCTAAATCTGGTAACCCTGCACTAACAACAAATTAAATAGGGTCCATGCTTTATACATCCACTGCAAGACTCAGAAACATCAGCAAGATGAAGAATTAACTATAAGATACATAGAATTAATACTTAAACATACAGGCTCCATCAACTCAATGGTTCCATTTTTTCCTTCTCCATCTGAAAGAATAAACATTTTTCCAGTGGGATGAATCTAAAAAAGAAACACGAAATTAAAAAAACAACAACCACATAAACAAAACCATTAAAATCTCATTAAAAATATTAAAAGTTTGATAAAAGATCAGCAGATTGACCCAAACAGTCTTGGAACAGTTTATTTGGTTCAAATTATAATCTTGTGTTACTGTATCTGGTGAAAGGACACATAGTTAAATTTGAATTTCAGATAAATACTTTTTAGTACAAATATATCCTGTATTTTTATTTGCTAAATCTGGTAACCCTGCACTAACAACAAATTAAATAGGGTCCATACTGTCTAAAAGTGAGATCTACTAGCACCCACGATTTAAATAGTATGTATCCCACCTGGGGGTCTATTTTAAAAATTAAGCATGATGCCTGTGCCTGGCTGGCTCGGTCCGTAGAGAGTGGCCACTCTTGATCTCAGGGTTGTGAGTTCCAGACCTACCTTGGGTGTATAGATTACTTAAAGTCTTAAATCAAAAAATTAAGCATGATTAAGTAAAGCGAGAACTGTTTGTTAGAAGTATTAGAACTACTGAGTGAAGTCAGATCTGGTTTGAATGCCAGCTTTGCTACTTGCTGTGGCAGTGAGCGTTTTAACCATACATCACTCCTACTCAGTTTCCCTACCTGTGAAGTCGGAACACCACCTATTTCACGGAGAGGATGTGGGGTGAAATGAACTACTAAGGCTTTCTAGTAGTTTTCTTTTCCTCAGCTTTCTCGGTTCACTGGGAAGCTTTGGGTCTGCTTTTCATCAGTAGGATGAAAGCTCTGTATGTACTCTTAACACTGGAGTAAGAAAACATACTGATATAGGATCTGGAAGGGACATAGATCTGCTATAAAACATTGGAAGAATGTTTTATGGCGACGTGACCTAAATGAGAAAACGAGGATTGAGAAGAGACAAAATTGCATGAGAAGGAAACTAGAAAAATAGAGAAGTCAAGACTAGCTAAATTAAGACGTCAGAAGGTAGATGTGTGAGTCAGGTCTCTAATTTTCTTTATGTAAATACAAAAAGAACCAGAGTGGAGGGAGCTAGAATTAGAACGGAGCGCATACTAAAAGGTCGCGATCCCGCGCCATGAATGTGGCGCCAAAATGGGGCTGCAGTAGCTAAAAAGCGTGCCAACAGTCGCCTTGTGCAAAATGAAGCAATCGGGAGCGCAGTAATGTTCTAAGGCCTGTCTTCCTTCACCCTCCCTCACCACCCAGAGGCTGCGACCCGGGCGGTCACGGGGTCCTTCCTCTCGGCTACCAAGCGGGGAGCCGAGGGCGGCGAGCGCGCGCACCTTTTCCAGCCTCCCTACGAAGCAGACCGGCTTGTCGATGAACCGAGCCAGCATGCTGGCGTTGATGCGCGACCTGGGCAACTCCATGACGTCCACCATGATTGCGGTACGAGACCTACGGCCGGCGGGAAACAGACGACAGAAATTGTGAGCCCCGCGGCGTCTATGGGACGCCGGCACCAATCGGCGGAGACCAACACTCTCACTTCACCAATCAAACGTGCAGAAATCTCGATCAAACTCGAGCTGTACAGTAGAGGGACCGAGCACGGAAGGCTGCTTCCGGAAACGGGGATCGGCTGCTTAGTGACGCGCAGCGTCCCGGAAGTTGCCCGGGTCCTCCGCAGAGTGGGCAGTGGAGGCGGGGCTTGGGTGGGGAGGGGTTTGAGGCTCCCTCCCGCGATCTCGGGCCTCCCTGCCGGATTTGACCCCGGAAGCAGGGTGTTGGGCTCCGGTGCGGTAGCGACGGGGGACTGCGGCGCTAGCCTCAGGTACCTCTTCTCGCGGGAGGCGCCGCAACCTTAGTGTTTCTCTTTCTCCCCTATCGACGGATGCAGATGAGAGAGGCGGGACTCGGTGCTTGCCCCGCCGCGGCGTTCTTGGTGCTGCGCATAGACCGTTCGCGTTTCCCCGCCTCCCCTCTTCCCGGTTCTGCGTGGGAAGCGCGGGATTCTTTGCTGAAATGGAGGGATCGGGTGTTTTTGACACCTGCCCTCCTGGAGACGGGAAGTGGGGTCTCCAGCGATCTTACATTGTTTTTGTCAGGCTCTTGCTGCTAGGTGCAGAGGGTCGGTGATTTAACCGCTTAAGCTGCGTCACTTACCATTAGGTTTCCCACCTGTTAGAAGAAGGGCTGACCTAATACTCGACTTTTTCTAGCCCTTGCAACCTGGCCACACTAAGGAAGTGCGAGTTTTCTCGCCTCCTGCGTGTTAGCAACAAATTGATGCTTTTCAGAATGGGTGGGGGTAGGGATCACTGAGCTAGGAGAGGAGACGAATTTAAATATGTTAGATCCTGAGCAGGTGCGCTTCTCCCTGAGACATAGTTTACTTATCACGAAGTGACAGGGTTAGATAATATGAATTTTTGCAAGATGCCATCTAAGTTTTGTCCATGTGATTCACGGACTCAACTCCCCGGCAATCTTCCCCCCACATTGCCCTCTACGCACCAGGACGTTGGAGGCTTCGAAGATAAAATGTTTGTTTCAACGAGATTCGGGGGTGGGGGGTTTCTTAAAACCTTAGCTGGTTCATGTGAATGTTGATTTCAGAGCTTTATCTCCTGGGATTGGTACTGCCTTGCCAGGGATATTCTAGAATGAGCGCTCATAAAAATACCTGCCAACGCTACTGAGGAAATGGGGGGGGGGGGGGAGAACAACAACTTTTTTTTTATTGGAGTATTATCACTTTTTGGAAACTGAGTCCATGAATTTGCTTAAAGATCCTGAGTTGTCACCATTCAAATTCAGGCACTAGACGGAGGCTCCTAATTTAGTCTCGTAGTTGCCTTAAGCAAAGAAGATTCTTTTTGAGATTTCATGTGGCAATTTAAGATAGATGTGCCATAATTAAATGATACCCTCCCTCAGTGTTTATTTAGCTGAATATATTTGTCTTTTAATTTAGCTGTCACGAAAACAAATTTAAAGGATTTCTTTAGCCAGATGCAGGGTACATGTGAGTTAGTGTATACAAGAATGGTGGTTGTACTGGCTCAAGTCCATAAAGTTTATATTTTTGTGCAAAACCTTGACTTATTTTGCACACTGTTGTTTTGGGAAACAAGTTGATGTGCGTTATAAAGGGTAAGGTAGGCATGAATATCTTTAATAGCAGTTTAAAAAAAAAGCAGCCCTTAATGTACCAGATGCTAATATCATTGTTTTATTATAATTAAAAGACCACTTTCACATACCAATGGCCTTTAAAAACAACAACAACAACAACAGAAAGATGAACAAGAAAATAATTTAAAACATATTTTTGGATATTTTTGGAGTCATTTAAATGTATTGTGTAATACATAATGCACAGAGAAGAGTATATATGGCTGTTATGCATAGTTTCCAGAGAAATTAAATGAACTCATTCAGCTGAAGAAATGGAATTTAGCCAATTAGTAGTTTGTGCTTCCTCAGTTATATTCCCCTCTAGAGGAGCCACAAATAAACACTATCTTGAAATTTGTGTTCAGCACTCTAAGCTTTTCTATATAGTTTATCACACATGTTGGCGTTCTTTCATGGTATGTTTGATTTTGCTGGTTTTGACCTTTCTATAAATGGAATCATAGGATATATATCCTTTGACTTGTTTATTTTGGTTGTTTTTGAGATTAATCCATGTTGACATATGTAGGTGAATTCATTCTTTTCATTCAGCTGTTTTGCTGTGTTACTGACATTTTGATTGCATACGGGGCTGCTATGCATGCATATTTTTGTACCTATTAGTTGGTATACTTGTGCAGAGGTATATCAGTAGAACTTAGGGTATATGTCTCCAACTTTACTAGTAAAACCAAATACAGTTGATCCTTGAACAACACAGGTTTGAATTGCATAGGTCCACTTGTTTCCAATTTTTTTTTATAAATATAGTACAGTACTGTAAATGTATTTATTCAAGATTTTCTTAATAATACTTTCTTTTTTAGAGGAGCCTGAGTGGCTCAGTCGGTTAAGCATCCAACTTTGACTCAGGTCATTATCTCACGGTTGGTGAGCTCCAGCCCCTCATCAGTCTCTGTGCTGACAGCTCAGAGCCTGGAACCTGCTTTGAATTCTGTGTCTCCCTGTCTCTCTGCCCCTGCCTAGCTTAAGCTCTGTCTCTCTCTCTCAAAAATAAATAAACACTAAAAATTAAAAAAAAAAAAACCCTTTCTTTTTTGGGGGATGCCTGGCTGGCTTAGCTGGGTAAGCATCCGACTTCAGCTCAGGTCATGATCTCATGGTGAGTTTGTGAGTTCCAGCCCTTCATGGGGCTCTGTGCTCACGGCTTGGAGCCTGGAGCCAGCCTCGGATTCTGTGTCTCCCTCTTCTCTCTGCCTGTCTCCTGCTTGCACTCTCTCTTTCTCAAAAATAAATAAACATTAAAAAAGTTTTTTTAATTAATATTTTCTTTTTCCTAGTATATTGGAAGAATACAGTATATAATACATATAACATATAAAATATGTGTTTATCAGGTTTTTATGGCTTCTGGTAAGGCTTCCTGTCAATAGTAGACTATTAGTAGTTAAGTTTTGGAGGGAGTCAAAAATTATATTCATTTTTCCACCACTGTAGGGGTGGGTAGGGTGTGCACTCCATCCCCACATTATTCAAAGGTCAACTATACTGAACTCCAACTAGTCATACCAATTTATTGTTTTATCAGAAGTATAGGAGAATTTCAGTTGATGCACATTTTTGGCAACTCTGAAAGTTTTTTACCCCTAATCTGATGGAGATAAAATAGTTTCTTGTGGTTATAATTTGCTCTCCCTGATTACTAATAAGATTGAACAGCTTTTCAAATATTTTTTGGACATTTGTGTGTGTCAGTGTTTTGTTCTTTTATGCTGATTTTTAATTTTTTTTAGTGCTTATTTTTGAGACAGAGAAAGAGTGCTCACACGTGCACACATGAGCAGGGGAGAGTCTGAGAGAGAGAGGAAGACACAGAACCCCAGGCAGGCTCCAGGCTCTGAGCTGTCAGTGCAGAGCCCAATGAAGGGTTTGAGTTGAGCCTTGAGATCAGGACCTGAGCCCAAGTCGGATGCTTAATGGACTGAACCACCCAGGTGCCCCCATTCTTACTAATTTTGGGGAGCTTTCTGTATTAGTGCGGATAGCAATACTGCGTTTCCGAGTTTTTGACTTATCAATTTTTTTCTTTCTTTCCTTTTTTCCCCCTTTCTTTTATTGGAAGGAACTCTTTTAATATATTTAAAATGTTTCCCCCTTTTGTTTAATATAGTTGAAAAAGTCAATTAAAAATTCTCATTTAAGAATCTTTTCTTAAAACAAGCTCTTAAAGATATTATATATTTAAAAACATAGTTTGTCTTTCATATTTAAAAATAATCCATCATTTAGAATTGAGTTATGTATGTTGTCAGATAGGTATCCAATTTCTTTTGTTTTTGTATTTTTTTTCAGTAGGCTCCATGCGCAGTGTGGAGACCAATCCAGGGCTTGAACTCACTACCCTGAGATCAAGAGTGGGATGCTTTGGGGAGCCTGGGTGGCTTAGCAGGTTAAGCATCCCACTCTTGTTTTCAGCACAGATCATGATCTCACAGGTTCATGAGTTTGAGCCCTATGTTGGGCCGTGTACTGGCAGTGCAGAGCCTGCTTGGGATTCTCTCTGCCTCTCCTCTACTCATTTGTGTGCTCTCTCTCTCTCTTTCTCTCTAAATAGATAAAAAAAAAAAGGGGGGGGGGATGTTTAACCGACTGAGCTACCCATTGTTGTGAGTTTTTTGTTTTCATTTCAGTCCCAGCATCATTTATTGACTACATCACCATCAACAACAAACCTTCAGCATCACCTAGGTTTTCCTATATGTGTGGGTGGGTCTGTTCTTGAGCTTTGGTTCTGTTCTGTTGGTCTGTTTCTCCCTGTACCAGCAGTAGCAGGCTCCTCAATACTCTGGCCCTGTATTAATTTTTGATGTCTGGGGGGCAAGTTTTTCTATCTTGTGTTATTCAGGAATATCTTCATAATTCTCGCCTCTTTGTGGCTGTCTACGAATTTAGCTTGTTGAGTTCCATGAAAGATCATATTGAGATTTGATCACAATTGCATTGACTCTTTGGATTGATTTCAGGAGAAGTAACATATAAGGACAACTTTTACTTTTTTTGACCTACTTTGGTCTTATTAACATCTTTCCAAAAAGTTTCATCATTTTCTATAGAAAAGTTTTGATTTTTAGATTAGATTTATTTCTAGCTACCTTGTTTTGGTTGCTATCATGAATGGTATATATATTTTTACTTTTAATTTTAATTTATTTTGAGAGCTAGAATCCCAAGCCTGTAGCTGGAGGTTCAGTTTTCCTATCTTTTGTTCATTTACATTGATTGTGGTTATTGATATTTTTGGATTCATTTTTATAGTCATTTTGTGCATCCTGTGTTCTGCTTTTTTGTTGTTTATTTTTTCCCCTCTCTTGCCTTCTTTTGAATTGACCTTTCAAGTTTTTTTCCTTAATTTCATTTTATTTGTTTGTATTACTTAGTAGTTTGTTTGTTTTATTTTAATTAGGCTCTATGCCCAGTACACAGCCCAACATGGCTCTAATGAACCATGATGAACTCATGATGCTGAGATCAAGATCTGAGCTGAAATCAAGAGTGAGATGCTTAACTGACTGAGCCACCCAGACACCCCTCCTGTCTATTAGTTTAAATGTTATGTATCGTTTTTACAATTTTTGTGGTCACCCTTTAACATGCATATTGAACTTAAAGTCTAAAGTTACTGTACTCTGTGTCACGACAAGAACCTGTATCCCTATTTACCTTTCTCCCTATTTTTATGCTGCTGTCTAGAGTTTTAGTTCTTTTTAAAAATTTTTTTTTAATGTTTATTTATTGTTGAGAGACAGAGAGAGCATGAGCATGGGAAGGGCAGAGAGAGGAGGAGACACAGATCCGAAGCAGGCTCCAGGCTCTGAGCTGTCAGCACAGAGCCCAATGCGGGGCTCGAACTCACAAACCACGAGATCATGACCTGAGCCAAAGTTGGACACTTAACTGACTGAGCCACCCAAGCGCCCCTAGTTCTATCTTGATTTCTTGTAACCCCACAAATTTAGCATTATTATTGCTTTATGCAGTTGGTACCAACTTAGAATTATTTACTTTTTTATCTTATTTACATCTTATATTTACATATTTACATATTTACATCTCAACCTTTTCTTTGGTATCATTTCCCCTCTTTTTGAGGTTCTTTTAGTGAGAATCTTTGATAATAAACTCCATGGGTATGTATTTTTCTGAATATGTTTATTTTATCCTTGTTCTCAAAGGATGGGTTTACCCCTCTTTATGTGGTGTAGAATTCTAAATGGACAGTTCCTGTCTTTCAAAACTACCTTGATGCTACTTTGCTCTTATAATACTTACTTTTCTTTGAAACTGTGATTATGTTGTAAGTTTTCATGTCTCTATCTGCTTGATCTTCAGTTTGTCTTTGGTGTTCTGCAGTTTTACTGTATAATATATCCTGATGTGGATTTCTCTCATTTAGTTTGCTGGAAGATACATTGTGCTTCGTGAATCTGATAATTCTTGTTTTATTAGCATCAGGACATTTTCAACCATCATCCCTTTGAATAGTGCCTCTCTCTTATTATCTAACTCCTTCTAGAACTCTGATTAGAAATAAGACGTTCTCGTGTGCTCTTGATCTCTGTTTTATAATTCATCGGTTTTGATTCTTTGATATCTGGATAATTTCTTTCATATCTTCCAGTTTACTAATTCTTTATGAAGTTGTGACTTATTTGCTGTATCTCATTTCAATACTATTTTTTATTTGCTTGTTTCTGGAAACCTTGTTTGTTTTTTGTTTTTTGTTTTTTTGTTTTTTTGTTTTTTATCAACTCCTAGATCTTAGGAGTTGATATTCTCTTGTCATAGTTTCTGGTCTCCTTTATTTCTTCAAATATTACAGGATATAAAGTATATCTGTTTATAACCTAGTTTTGACACCCACAGTCCTAATGGGTCTCATTCTGTAGAGTTTTTTGATTCTGTTGACTTACCCTTGCTGTGGCTTGTTTGTTCATTTGTATAGTCATTTTTGATCATGAATTCATATTTCTTGGAAGTTTTGGGTGATTTCTTTGAGATTTAGTCTGAGGGTGTGTTTCTTCAGAGAAGATTCATGTTTCCTACCTCCCAAGGTGTTTGAGCCCCAGACTTTGTCCTTGTCCCTATGGGGCACAGATCATTAAAACCCAGACTTTTAGCCATTAGAACTCAGCAGTGGCCATAAGGAAAACATTAGCTTCAGTACTTGCATATACTCCTGCGGATTTGTAGACCCATGTCCTTTCTGGTTTCTAATGGGGTTTCTTTATTCTTTTGTTAGCTTGGGCGTACATAAAACCTATTTATATTTAAGACATTACCATAAATACTCTTCATCCTTTCACACGATCAGTCAGCCAAAAACAAATTTAAGCTGTTTTACAATGGTCATTCAGTGGCTAGGATTTCAGAAGGTATAAAAGTGGCAGAGAGTATAGTAATGAATTCTGGCTCCATTGTCCTTCTTGGTCAGACCCCTGTGATTGTGCACTGATGGGAATTTGAGTCAGACTTTGACATATGGTTGACAGAGCTGTTGCCAGGTTTTGTCTTCTTTATGTGCATTTTGATGAAAACTTGGGAAGGAGGTAAAACAGCCAGCCTTTTACCTCCTTGGGAGTCTGAAGCAAGTCTTCAGACAGATAGCAATACCTCTTAACTAGACTGTTAGCGACTTGTTAGCTACTTGCTGTGCTAGTGCTGTTTTTACCCAGGTCTCAGCACCATGCTTCGTACCCACCTGCACAGAGGAGGTGGTAGAGAAGCAGGCCAGAAGGCAGCAAATAGACTGGGGACTCCCTTGAATTTGGAGAAAGGTCCTTGTCTGGTTTTGTTTCTCTAGGGCATAACACTGTGCCTGGCTGGTATTTGGCCTTTAAAACATGTTGGTTGAATGAATTAAAAAGTGAACAAGTGAACAAATGACTAGATTTTAGCAGTTTATTTAGTTTTTTAAGTGGGCTTCATGCCCATCACAGGGCTTGAACTCATGAACCTGAGGTCAGGAGTCTCATGCTCTACCGACTGAGCCAGGCAAGTAACCCCATAGCAGTTTGCTTTTATTTGGAGAGCAGGTAGAGACTTTTGATGATACATTAGGTTGTTTTGAAAGTCCCCACTATGTGAGGGGACAGGGGGAGGACAGCTGTGTATGGACCAGACAGCAAGTTCTCACCAGACAGTGAATCTGATGACATCTTGATCTTGAACTTCCAAGCCTCCAGAATTATAAAATATAAATCTGTTGTTTATGAGTTAAAAGAAAAGAAAGGAAAAGAAAGTCAAATAATGGAGACTTTATAGACAATTTTGGGAGTGAGTCCTTTTGGAAGCTGAATGTGATGGTTCCTGTTATGTGTTAAATGTATTTAAGTGAGCAGCTAGAGCAATTTGAAGACTTGCACTGAATGTTTTATTATTCTTATTTCTATTCATTCTAGGTTTCTCTGTGCTGTAGAGAGTTGTAAAGAGGTGTGACCGTACATCATTCTCCCTTAGGACTGCATTCTCCCATAGAACATTGTTTAAATATGCCCCAAGATATTTGTTTTATGTGAACAGATGCTTTTTGATAGAGTTGTCTGGAGTCTTTTTCAGGATTTTTTTTATTTCAGAGTAGCAACATTGAATGCAGTGGGTAGAAATTAGTATTGTATTCGTTGGAATCTGTGTTATTTAAAGCAAAACTTAAATGGTTTTGGGATGCCTGGCTAGTTCAGTTGGTAGAGCATGTGACTCTTAATCTTGATGCTATGAGTTTGAACCCCACATCAGGGGTAGAGTTTATTTAAAACAATTTTATTTTACTTAATAAAAAAAAACTTAAATGGCTTTTTGGTGGCATTTAGGTAGAATTATGTTTGTAGCTTTTCTAAAACATAAAAACATATCATTGTGTCATTACTTTACAGTCAGGGTGACATTAAAACTTGACTCTAAATTACCTTCTTGGTGAATGAATGAGACCCAAATGATATAAATCATAAGCAAAATTTGGTTGCAAGCTCTTAAAAGGCAACAGCTTTATCTTCTAAATTTCTATATCTCTTCACACTATTTAGCATCTTTCTTTATTTTTTTTTATTTTAACTTGCTTTATTTTTTATCTTTTTTTAACTTACATCCAAATTAGTTAGCATATAGTGCAACAATGATTTCGGGAGTAGATTCCTTGGTGCCCTTACCCATTTAGCCCATCCCCCCTCCCAGGACCCCTCCTGTAACCCTCAGTTTGTTCTCCATATTTATGAGTCTCTTCTGTTTTGTCCCCTCCCTGTTTTTATATTATTTTTGTTTCCCTTCCCTTATGTTCATCTGTTTTGTCTCTTAAAGTCCTTATATGAGTGAATTCATATGATCTTTGTCTTTCTCTGACTAATTTCACTTAGCATAATACCCTTGAGTTCCTTCCACGTATTTGTAAATGGCAAGATTTCATTCTTTTTGATTGCCGAGTAATACTCCATTGTATTTATATACCACATCCATTCATCCATCGATGGACATTTGGGCTCTTTCCATACTTTGGCTATTGTCGATAGTGCTGCTATAAACATGGGGGTGCATGTGTCCCTTCGAAACAGCACACCTGTATCCCTTGGATAAATGCCTAGTAGTGCAATTGCTGGGTCACAGGGTAGTTCTATTTTTGGATTTTTGAGGAACCTCCATACTGTTTTCCAGAGTGGCTGCACCAGCTTGCATTCCCATAGCATCTTTCTTTAGAAAAAAAAACAAAAAACTATGGTTTTCACATGTACTGCATTAAAAAGGGATTTTTTTTTTTAAGAAGGTAAAACCTTTTGAAATTAAGATATCTGCTGACTGGAGTGCATCACATATTAGGTGATCGCACCCATCCTTAGAGGAACAGGTTACAGGTTACAGCGAGGAATTATCCCAATGCTTAGAGTGAAGAGATGGAGAAACCCTGGTTTAATGTAATGGGAGATTTTACCTTCCTAAATTAGTAGAATCAGGGGAGACATTACTATGCTGTTCTGTTTTTTTACTTTGTTTTATAAATAAGGGGCAGTAAAGGAAGAAAACAGTCAATTCTTACCACTATCAGGATACCAGTCTTGATCCCGAAAATAAAAGGACAGCTAATTAAAAGGAAAACAAACCAATGAAAATCCCCGAATCCAACAACAACAACAACAACAACAAAACTACACAAAGCTTCCCTGACGATTCTAACAGAGACTTTGGGGGTCATATTTATTTACAAAGTAATGGAGGAGAGTAAAATTGCATCAGGTCCATTTTACCCTTGGTGAACCCATCTGTATGCAATGATGGAAAAAGGATCTGAGAAGAAAGGTTCTATCCTAAAATTTTCTTGGGCCAACTGTGACTTTCCAAGATGACTTTATCATACGCTTGAAAAACAGTTCTGCTAGAGAAAATTCCAGAAAATTAGTAATTCCGGATTATATAATGCTTCCATGATAGCGGGATCTTATTATTATGGCAACAGCTCTGAGCGGTATGTGTCTTCCACACTAGTGAAAAGCTGGCAGTTGAGATTATCAGCTGCAGCCTCTGTGGCAAATAAAGCCAGCCGTTAAAAGTCATTAAGTTGTGGTGATCAACTGGAAACACCTCCCGACCCAGATCCAGGAAAAAAAACTACAAAATGAAGAAAAAAAGTGCCAGCCTGGGCCCTGTTGGAATCTGCACTGTGAAGGCCTCTGGAGCTCCTTTCCACTCTTCCAGAATCCTGCCCTGCCCGATGCTATATAATTATCAATTCGTAGCTTGAGATCTTCCAACTTTATAAGTATTTTAGGTATTCTGTTTTGGTTAAAAATCATACCTGTTTAATTTGTCAATTTACTAAAAGCAACGATAGGATCATGTTAGGGAAGTGAGTTTTATTAAATCCTATATCTTCAATTTTTAACGGCTATTAGATATGCACATGATGTCACTTTCCGGTTAGGTGACAAGTGAAAAGGTTCAAAGTGTTACATTAGAGGGCAGGCAGTCTTCACAGTGAGGTCACCACCACCACTCTGTACTCATCTGGGTACATCGTAAAAGCTGCGCTGGTGCGTGCTGAGGGCATCTGTGAGCTACTCCAGACCAGCAGAAATGGAATGAAAATACTACTACAAGAAGAAAAAAGAACAATGTAAAATTTCTTACTGTTAGAAAAGAGCTTGTTCACCTATTTTTTAAATGGTTGATGGTGGATATTAAAATGCTCTGGTTTTTAGATTTCATTGGATGTTTATTTTTTAAAAATGTTTATTCATTTTGCGCGCTCGAGAGAACACTCAGGGGAGGGGCATAGAGAGAGACAGAAAGAGAGAATCCCAAGCAGGCTCTACGCTGACAGGGCTCTATCCCATGAACCGTGAGATCATGACCTGAGCAGAAATCAAGAGTCAGATGCTCAACTGACTGAGCCACCCAGGTGCCCCCTCCATTGGATAAATTGTTTATTTATTTATTTATTTATTATTTTAATTTTTAGTATTTTTTAACATTTATTTATTTTTGAGAGAGAGAGAGAGAGAGACAGAGTGCGATCAGGGGAGGGGCAGAGAGAGAGAGGGAGACACAGAATCCGAAGCAGGTTCCGGGCTCTGAGCTGTCAGCACAGAACCTGATGCAAGGCTCAAACTCACGAACCATGAGATCATGACCTGAGCCAAAGTCAGATGCTTAACCAACTGAGCCACCCAGGAGCCCCTCCATTGGATAAGTTTAAAAGAATGTTACAACATTTTTTTTTCAACATGTGGATATTTATAATGTGCTAGAAACTACATCCTTTATAATTTTCAATGGAAAATTTTAGATATTACCTTAAAAAATGCAGGGATGCATAATTTTTCACAATTCTTTTAGGGGGTATGTGAGCACTAAAGTATGATTAGTGGCTTTGAGACTCTTTCGCCTGTAACCTGAACTAAGAATTACATTTCATATCATGACCTAGCACATGCACCCAAAGCAAAAGTTCGTAAAACATTTTTTTACCATATATGATGCTCTCTTGATAATCTTTTTTGCTTCCTTTTCTTCTTTCTTTTTATTTTAGAGAAAAGAGAGAGCATGCAGGGGAGAGGGGCAGAGAAAGAGAGATGCAGGGGCACGCTCCACAATCAGCACAAAGCCTGACCTGGGGCTCGATCCCACGATGCTGAGATCATGACCTGAGCTGAAATCAAGAGTCACATGCTCAGCAAACTGTGTCACCCAGGCACCTTTTTTTCTATTTCATTCTATTTAAAAATGTGGTCATGACCCACTAAATTGAGTTTATTTCCACTAAAAGGTCGGGACCTGCAGTTTGAAACACAGCTATAGATCCAAGATTCAGTTCTTTGTTTTTTTCCTTTCCTGAGTGCTTTTTTTCTTTTTGGGGGGGTGGAGCAGTTAAAAAATCTGAGAGTTGGAAATAAAATTTATGTTAATGCTTCAGTTTAATTAATTGGCTTTCACACTTCAGGGGAGCTCGTCTGTGACATCAGTTTCTTTCTTTGCTCCCCTCTTGCTTATCCTCCCAGATGTCTGCACCTTTCCCCTATTATATCAATGTCACAAACCTTCAACAATAAAACACCAATGTGGGATGGCAAAACAGAGGAGAATCTTTGGTAATCCTAATTGGTAGTCCAGAGTTAATGGATAAGTTTAAAAAGAGCTTAGAGTCCTCTCTCTTATACAGATACAAAATCTGCCAGAGACTTTACTGAGTCCATTAAGCAGGGAACTAGTAAGATATAACTACTTCAAAAGAGAACTCAAAGTATTACCGCACATTTATAGTCAAAGGGGGAATGTTGAATTTATAAATGGTGTAAAACTGGTCATTCCCACAAAGCTGTAATTGATGCCTTCTACCAGATACATTTCTGTGGACAGGAATTATTTGCATGACTATCCATTTTCTACAGGTTACCTCCTACAGAGTTGTAATATAACCTAGTCAAAGATAAACAAAGGTTACAATAACCCAGATGGATAAGCTAGCCAGAATATTCACTGAATTCCAAATCCTTTCACAATTTTTCTTTATACTGATCAGATGCAAGCTATTAAGCCCATTCCTGGCCTACGTTTAAATTTTTGCACCTGAAGTCCACATCCAGTTTGTGGAAGATTTATTCAGTCTCTGGAGTATTTTTACATATTTTGAGTTTCTTGCTATCAGCTAAAGAGTAGATTTTTTTCCAAAATAATCTGATTTCTGCTTTCTCTTGAAATATCAGACTCGGTAATACTGGGCCCACATTCCTACATGGAACTGTGATTGGAAATGCCAAAGGTGCCTTCTGTTGTGGTTTTCTTTTTAATTTTTTATTTATTTTTGAATGAAAGAGAGAGCCTGAGTGGGGGAAGGGACAGAGAGAAAGGGAGACACAGAAGCCCAAACGGGCTCCAGGCTCTTGAGCTATCCGCACAAAGCCTGACGCGGGGCTCAAACCCACGAACCGTGAGATCATGACCCTGAGCCAAAGTGGGCGCTCAACCAACTGAGCCACCCAGGCGCCCCATGTGTTTTATTTTGTTTTGTTTTTTAATAGAAAATAGAAAAATGCAATTACCACAAAAGAACTATAAAGTGAATATAAACTGGCCATGCATCCTGGTAGCAACAACAATTAGGTTTGGTATATATTTTTCCGTATTTTTGTTTTCTAAGAATAAACATGCCTGTCTCCTCTCCGCACACAAAATAGAAATTACTTTCATAATTAACAAGCCTGTTCTTTTTTTTTAAGAAACAAGGAAAACTACAGAAAGGATATAAGTAGTATAAAATAAATACAGTAAAGAGACATACTGTAAAGAATATACAAAAAAGATGCTAAAACAGATTATTAAAGAACTACAAGTAAATCATATCAGCTAAAATGACATATTAAAAACCTGCTTGAGGTCTGTTCAGCTAGAAGGTTCTCTAAGGACTGGGCCAGATGGAGCAGCAGTAGGTAACCCCAGCCTCCTGGGCCCATTCACAGGTGTTAACAGGGGCCCTTCAGACTGAGGTGGCTTTAGATCTTCAGGAGAGAGTTTTCTAGATGCTTTGAGATCCTCTCCATGGGGGAGAGATGAGCCAGCAACAGCTTCAGCCTGGTCCTGTGTTTGTTTGTAGTGGTTACTGTTGTTATTGTTGTTTTAGCCTTGCTCATAACAGCCAGTGCAAATTGGACTCCAGGCTTTCCTAGTTCAAAACCTTCAAAAGCTTTTTCCCCTGGTTCCTGACTCAAGCCCTCACAAGCCTTGTTTTGGTGAAGGGCTCCTCCTCGCGGCTCCCTGGGCATCTCTCCCCTTCCCTCCCTCCTTTTCTCAAGGCGCCTGTGGGAGCCCAGGCCCACGCTCTCTTCAAACTCCTTCTGTCTCACAGGAGGCTGGCTTCATGCGTACTTAGCTGCTTGGCATTTGAATTTACCACCCCCGGGTTGTGCTGAAGAGGTCAGTCATTTCTGCAGTTTTGAAACATGAAACAATATAGTCGAGTTAACATCTAAGTCCTGATAAGACAGCCAAGTATGTGTTTGAAAATTTGAAGAAAAGGGAGGGTACACATCACTTTGGTGATAATTAAGGGGATGTGTTTTCATAGTATAATTTGAGATCTTAGAGATCATGATCTTAGTCCCTGAACTTTTACATTTTTCTGTTTGTAATAACACTGATGTTCCTGATTTTAGCTACCACTTGCATGCTTAAGTGCTACATGCTCCCTTTCTCTGGGGCACTAGGTCCTGTTTTCCCGACTGCATTTTACATATTTACATTTGTACCAGTCGCTGGTTCCCTACATCTGACTTGTCTGAAATGGAATTCATTCTGTTTTCTTCTTTTAAAATGAGCTTCCCTTTCCTACTTTTCTTATTCCATCACTTTTTTCAGTCTGTCAGGCTTGAACTTTCAGTCCCCTTGTATTAATTCCTTTCCCTCTGTGTTTTGTAGAGTCCAGAGTCCCTAGGCCCTGCTCCATAGTTCTGCACATCCCTTCTTTTTCATTCAGATGTCTCCTGTCCTAATCCATTCCCTTCTTGCTACAACTTTCTAACTTTATAACTCCGTGCTCTCAATCAGCCTCTTCAGCATATCATTTTAAACTTAATCTTTCTGAAACACTAATTTCCTCAAGATCCTAGACTGTACAGTAACATTAAACAAACACTGATATGCCACTCCGGATAGTCTAACATTTTCTTAACTTTTCAGCCCTTTCAGTCATTTGTCTCTGCCTTTCTTTTGCAGTCTTGATTTCTTGATGTCTTTTTTTTTTTTGCAGTCTTGATTTCTGCTGCTTATCTACATGCCTCTGTTGAGGTCACTCCCTTGCTGTCCTCTAAACACACTGTGCTCTTTGTTCATCATGACCCTTCTTACAGGAAAGACCTTCCTTCTTCTTGTTTGTGTCTGTACCGTACCCAGCAGGTGAAGTTGGGAGTCAAGGCTACCTATTTGTGAAGTCCAGCAGGGTTCTTGTAATTCTCACTGATCCTTTTTGAATCCTTCTGGAGAAAATATGAAGAAAAAACAGTGTGTGTGTGTGTGTGTGTGTGTGTGTGTGTGTGTGCGCGCGTGCGCGTGCGGGCTTCCATACAGGTATCCCCTGCGTTTTGAAAGTTCATATTATGCATGCTGCTGTTGCTCTTGCGAAAGACCTACCTTAGTACTCGTTTTCCCTAACTTGAAACAAATCTGAAGAGGATTTTTCACTTCTATGAGAAAAGGAGAAAAGTGAAAATATGTTCAGTGTTTGTTTACTACGGGCTATTCTAGAGGCAGTGTGCACTCTAAGCAGCGAGAGTGACCCTGCCGAGCTCCTTGCCTGGGCACTACACTCAGAATCTCAGCATCAAGCCCACCAGAGCTCTGAACTGAGTCCGTGAGCATCTGGGTTTCATCTGCATTTATTCTGTGTGTGCCTTAGCAAGATGTATCCTAAGGTATCCCAAAAAAGCCCAAGAGAGGTTATCTTAGGGTCTGGGAATGTTGAAAAAAATTTTCCATGTAAATTAATGGCGATGGCTTCTTCACTTTATGCCATTTTGGCTTATGAAAGGTTTCATAGAAACACTCTACTTTCAGATAGCAGGGGAAACTTGTATGTTATTCTTCTTACAGTTAAATGGCTGTTGTTGATCAGTCACAGATAGGAACCATAGTCTATTTGATGTATTTACATTATTTAGAAGTCTGTTGAAATGGAAAGAAGATCATCAGATTGAGAAAACCATGTTGCCTTAATCTTTTGTCATGGGTAATATTACTTAAAAGGTAAGACTTAAAATAATAGGAAAAAATAAATACATTACCTACCCTGCCCTGTGCCCCTTCAGAACAATAGGGTCTGCCTTGCCTAGTGATCAGGCTAGCCCTTTTATATGCAGTCTCTGTATACCATTAGAAGTGAAGACACTGTCCTTTTATTTTTCAGTCCTGTGTGAATGCATAGAGAAAAGAAGCATTTTGCTTTTTACACAAAGACTATCTGTAACACACACACACACACACACACACACACACACACACACAGTGGTTTAAGTGATTTGAGATGATTTTCCAAATCATTGTGAACTGAACGTTTATATGACATCTAGAATATTGTGCTAATAATGAATTTTTAAAATAGTATTATTGAGGTATTTTATAAACATACAATAAATTGCACATATTGAGAGTGTCCAGTGTGATGAGTTTTGAGTTCTGTTGGTACCCCTCAGACCATCCCTGTGATCACCATAATGGACATATTCATCACCCCCAGAGTTTCCTTATGCTTCTTTATAACCCCTCCTTCCTCTCCCCCTTCCCTGTATGTCCCCATTCCCCAGGAAATCACTGATCTGCTTTCCATCACTACACATTAGTTTGCACTTTCTAGAAGTTCATATAAATGGAATCATACAATATGAACTCTTTTTTCTGGCTTCTTTCACTCAGCTTATCATTATTATTATGATTATGTTGAGATTTATGCTTGTCGTAGCGTATCTTAGGACTTCGTTCCATTTTATTGCTAAACAGTAATAGGGATATGCCACCATTCAGCCATTTATCTGGTTTTGGACATTTGTGTTGTTTCCAGGTTTTGGCTATTACTAAAAATGCTGTATGACTTTTGTGGACACGTGTGGACATATGTTTCCAGCTCTCTTAGGTAAATACCTGGAAGTAGAGAGTCTGGGTCATATGCTAGTTGTGTGTTTATGTTAGCACGGCAAGCCTTTTAAAAAGTTTTAAATATTTGAATAGGTACATAGTGGTATTTCGCTGAGATTTTAACTTGCGTTTGTCTAATGACTAACGATGTTGAACATCTTTTCGTGTGATTGTGTGCCATCTTTGGTGAAGTGTCTGTTCATATCTTTTGCCCACTTTTTACTGAGTTGTTTTCTCGTCACTGAGTTTTAAGAGTTCTATATGTTTTCCAGATACACGTTCTTTAACTGATATGTGACTTGCAAGTATTTTCTCCCAGCCTGTGACTTGGGCAAGTGAATTCTTTGTCCCCCATCTCTATCAAGTAGCTCCAGGGTTCCCCTGTTTGGGACCTAGGAGACATTCACTCTGGTGTGGATCCCAGCTCAGCCAGGTAACAATGCTGCTGCTGGCTCCTGAGGGATTTTTAATTATAAGTGTTAGTATTTTTCCTGTTTATGAGTGTAAAGTTCACTTATTATAGACAATTCTTAAAATATTCAAAATTGTAAGGAAGGAAATGAGACCAGAATATACTTGGGAAGTCTGAGCAGAAGCCCAACTGTGAAGGCCACGTCCATCAGAAGCATGAGTGCTTAGGGTTTACCATAAACTCTGCTTGGGGCAGCAGGACCGTTACCAGCTTCCTCCGCTTGGGGATTAGGGCTCTTAAATTACTCTCATTTTTGCTGTGGATGGCCTCAGAAATGTGGTGGGCTGAGGCTGCAGTGTTTGTTCGTCCGGGATAGAAGTTGAATGCTTGTGTCTGCAACGCTCAGTCAGTATCTGGCCTAAGCACTTAATAAATGTTTATAAAATAGAAAGTAAATGAAGTTCTTGAAGTTAGATGTTGTGGAATTAGTAAATGTCTTTTGAACCTAGAGCTGAGCAAGGCTTGGGAAAGAAGAGATGGATAAAGATAGAAATGGAATTAATGAAATGGATGTGACTAATATTGGGAGCTGTTATATTAAAGTCCATCACAAGCCTCCTAAGTGCGAAGGGCTCCTTGTCTGTGGGGCTTTGTTGATGAAAAACTTTAAGTTTTGGTTCCGAGAGGACTTGGTTTAAAATTCTAGTTGTGCTGTTTAGCGGCCACATAAATTTGGACCAATGCTTAATCTACTTCAATTCTTCTGCTTACACGTTGTGAATACTTGGGTGTGCATGGCGAGATGTCTCTGAGTTACGGGATAGCACACGTAAGACATTCTGGTATAGTGACTGACACTGTAGGAGCTCAGTAAACGTTAGTAGGGTTTTAGTTACTCCTCTTTTCCTCCCTCATTTCTAGTCTTAAGCAAGACAACTCAATCTGGCTGCTGGAGTGGGGACCTACCTGTGTATTTCAGTGATACGAAAAAATATCATGTGATAAAGATAATTTGATTGTACATCATGGTGTCCAGGGGCATAGTCTTTTCGTGCACGGAGTGATTTCTATAAAGATACATGGATGGACTGACTTTAGATACTTGTGGAATGAAGAATTATTAGTGCCAGTAGTACTGTTCATCATAAAAGGGAATCCCAAGACTTGTATTGTAAAATTGGAACGTGATTTTCACATGAAAACATCCTGAGGAGGGAGTTGAGTGGTGGTCACACTGGTGGAGTGATGGGTGTGAGGGTAATTGGTACTTTTGTAAGAATTTTAGAGCTGTTTCAGATGAATATTTGTAGCAAACTATTCTTTGCTGCCATTCTGAGCTCTTTCATACTGTCTCTGCTTCCTTTCTCTTACTGATTCTTCTGTTTCTTCCCTGCCTGGAAGTTTCTTGACTCTTGGAACCTAAGTCATCCCTCCTTTTCTGATGTTTATAATGTTCTAAAAGAAGGGGCTATAATATTATGATCGCCAATCAGTCATACTAACAACAAACTGATGCAGCCTGTATATAGTTTAAATTCATTGTTTTGGATCATGAAAAACTTAAATGCTTCACTTAAGTTATAACTGCTGTACAAAATACTTTAATTAAAAAAAGATTCTTCGGGCTCCTAGGTGGCTCAGTCGGTTAAGCATTTGACTTCGGCTCAGGTCATGATCTCCCGGTTTGTAAGCCCTGCATCGGGCTCTGTGCTGACAGCTCGGAGCCTAGACCCTGCTTCCTTGTCTCCCTCTCTCTCTGCCCCTCCCCTGCTTGCACTCTCTCTCCCTCTGAAAAATAAATAAACATTAAACATGAAAAAAATAAAAGAGAGATTCTTGCACTACCGGAGTTTGGTCTGGGTTTTGTAATAACATAGTTAAAAACTTTTGGGGGTTGAGACTGGCTTACCAGAACCACTTTTGTAATTTCCACGTTCGTTCCATTTCTGTTTTGTGGCCAGACACGAAAAAGTGTTGGAAATTTGAGTCCTTCTGTTAGAAGGCTTATCTTTATATGTTAGAACAGGAACCACTTTTTAAAGGGCTTCTCTTTCTCTGTGTTCGCAAAGCTCCTTGCTGTAGCACCCCAGTGATGCAGTGAACTAAGCAAGCCACATGGCCACACCTACCTCCGAGGAGGGAAGTAAACTGTAGTCCTAGGGCTCCGTAAGGCAGAGAGCCAGTGAACAACCCTAATGATTCAGTGGTTCTCACTTGTGGTCAACACATATAACAGCTCTTCTCATTGTAGGCAAAATAACTCACCCCTCCCCAAGGGCAAGTAACCCAAATTGCCCCATTCAGTCACAGCAGTGCTTGAAGTCCCTTATCGTCCCATCAGGCCCTCTTGTGCCATCTCTTGGTCTGGAGAATTCCTGAATTAAGAAGACCTGTCCCTTATGTCCCCTCCCACTCTGGTGGAACTGGGAAACACCCTGCCCAAACCACTCCCATTCAGAAAGGGGAGGAACTGGAGATACTCAACCGTCATGGAGTGGTAGCAATTCTGAAATCCCACTGAGCAGGCTTTTGGGGGGAACCCCACCTTGGTTTGGAGGATGTTCATTAATTATGCCCAGATTCTGCTTCCCGGGAAAGGCTCCCAATCCGTTGTTCTCTCTCTTTTTTTTTTTTTTCCTTTTCCATTAACTTCCTTGGCTCCCACTGAAGTGGGCCCTAGAGAATAGGATGTCTTTGGGGTTGAGCAGTTTTCTCTGGCAGCTTCCTGTCTATAGGGTTGTCCTAAAAATCCAGTAGTCATAGTCCTGTTTTAATCCAGACTAGTAGTAGTCATTTTGGCCACACAGCTCTCAAAAATTTTGTTGGCTTCCCAGCTTGATTCCAATCAGCTTCATGTGTCAATAGCCAGACTGACAATTTTTGCTAGAGATCTCTCAGATTTGCTACATTTCTCATCTTTTTCACCCCACATGTGCCTCCTCCCTTTAATTATTTGAGGGTACCTTTTTTCTGCCAACCTTCAGCTGAAGACTTATCCTCTTCGTCTGTTTTTCCTGAAACATTTTATCCCAAGTGAAGGAATTTACTATGTGCCACATTGATCCACATTGAGGTTTAATATCAGGTGTAGCCGTTGTGTCCTCTTGATTTGATCCTGACCCAATGTTGAGTTTTAATCAGTTGTTCTTTCAGAGGCCTTCTCCGCTTCATTTTCAACTGCTTGGGGTTGGGAAGTCAGTTGCCTTTTCCAGTCTGTCAAGGCTTTGAATCTGAGCTCTCTTTTCTTACATTCCTGCTTGTAAACCAACCAGTTCTCTTCTGATCCCTTTTCTTCCTCGCGCAGGTTTCTCTTGATCTTACTCAGTTGTTCTTAGCATGTCACTCTTTGTCTTTTCATCTTCTGCATTTGCTTTGCATCTAACCTCCTTTTTTCACCAGTTCCACACAAGCCGTATCTCCTTGTCCTCTGCTGAGGGTGCCAAACTATCTCCAGACCTTTCTTTTGGACCCGTCACTATATCCAGTAAGCATTTTCTTTGAGGATTTCAGAGGCTGTTCCTTTTCTTTTACTGAACTGTTTTCTTTATCACATGCCTTGTCTTTTACTTCTCCAGTTTTTAAAAAATTTTTATTTTTATCCTTTTTAATTAAAAAAATTCTTTTTAATCTTTATTTTTTAGAGAATGAGAGAGAGACAGAGTGAGGGCAGGGGAGCAACAGAGAGAGAAGGAGACACAGAATCCGAAGCAGGCTCCAGGCTCCGAGCTGTCAGCACAGAGCCCGACGCGGGGCTCGAACCCACGAACCGTGAGATCATGACCTGAGCCAGTCAGACGCTTAACCGACTGAGCCACCCAGGAGCCCCTTTCTTCTCCAGTTTTTATTCCTTTAAGTTTTTTTTATGTTTATTTTTAAGACAGAGAGAAACAGAGCATGAGTTGGCATAGAGGCATAGTGAGAGGGAAACACAGAGTCTCAAGCAGTCTCCAGGCTCTAAGCTGTCAGCACAGAGCCTGAAGCGGGGCTTGAACCCGCCAACCGTGAGATCATGACCTGAGCCGAAGTCAGACGCTTAACCGACTGAGCCACCCAGGAGCCCCAGTTTTTATTTCTTTAAAAGTGAACTTGGCCAAATATGTTTTCTGTCAACAAATCGGCTCCTTTACCGTCCACCCAGGTCTGCAGCTAAGGGTGTGTCAACCTCCACAAACCCCAGTACACTTCTCAGTTTCTAGAACTTAGTTTCTAGAAGGCCTTTGCTCAGATAGGATCTTTATTTGCCCTCCCTGCTTGATTTTCTGGTATGGGTGGAATATTTGAAAACTAAAGTGTGGAGAACTTACTGCCAGCAGGACTTCCTTTCTTTGCTGTTACGTTGCTTTGCTTATAGGGACTGTCCTCAGAATGTGATGTGTCCTCCTGCGTTCCCTTCAGCTTCTTTCCCAGTTGTTTTCTAGGAGTCGGTGTCCTCCCTGAGTGTAAAGAGGAAAGGTGTGCGCGCGCGCGTGTGTGTGTGTTGGGGGCAGCACACAGTCTTGCCAACACAAAGATCTGCATTGATGGGAATTTAAAGTTGGTTGCAGTGGATACAATCCTGAGTGTCTGAATCAAGTAACTAACCTGTAGATGATGTTTGAAGTGCCTTCCTTTCTTTTTTTAGGTGGCCTCAGTTTTATGACCCTGGCATGACAAGAAGCCTGGACAAGTTTTTGTTTCGTTTTCTTTTTCTTTTCCCATTCCAGTGTCTGATTTATAGTTAGTGAGATCGTTCCATATCAGGGTTACCTGTTGATTTTAGTTTTACATATAATAATTTCTTGGGTTATTTCCTGCATGTTGAGAAATTGAGAGAGGTTGCATGATTCAAGGCCCGTGTGGTTTGGAACTGGAAGTCTGTGCCCCTTAATTTCTCTTTTTGTCTTCTGACACCAAGAGAGGGCTTATGTTTTTAAGTCTGGTAATGGAATTCCTTAAAGTAATCATTGTGATATATTTATGTTTGGCATTTTACTAAGACTTTTACAGTTTGCTCTGAATCTGACATTGCGTGGTGTTTCTGTTTCAGATAGCAGCAATGTTTCACTTCTTCAGAAAGTCTCCGGAATCTAAAAAGCCCACAGTACCAGAGACAGAAGCCGATGGATTTGTCCTTTTAGGTGAGCCTTTTACAGAAACAAAATCGTAATTGGATGAGTTATTGTTCCTTTAAAAGTTTACTTTAAAATTATGTGATTGATTTTTAATTCTCACTGACACCTGAATTAATTTATGTATATGAAATCTATAAAAATAAAGCTCCCCAGTCACTTAGAATATTTTTGTCAAGTCACACTCTTATATATTACTTTGGCTGCATCCTTCAAATTATATGTGTAAAAATCGTCTCTTTTTTTTCTGATAAGCTGGTCTACCTTTTTAATTGCAAAAAACCAAAAGTCTTGAATGATCCTTGATAAAGTCAAGTTCTGTTTTATAAATAGCAGCAAACCTCGCCTCTTAAATTAGCATCTGAAATTAAATTAGGCATCCAATAAATCATTTGCTGAATGAAGTATACTTTTTAAATCGAAATATGTTACATAGTGTCTCCTAAATGTTTGTTAAGATTGGTTTATTTTCTATTATAAAATTGATACCTGCAGTTATTACTATTTTGGAGGCTTTAAAAAAATTTCTTTCAAACAAATACTATGCTCTTTCCAAGGCGAATTCTGAAAAATAACATTTCCTTCGTGTGTCGTGTGTCTTTCCCCTGAGGAAGAGACTTGCAGTCTTTGTATAGTTCTTCCCAGAAGTTCTGTCCCCAGGGGTGATGAGCTAAAACCCAGTGTTCCCACGTAACTCACATCCTCTCCCACTCTGGACTTCCTCCCGCCAAATTCTGCTTTTTCCCTGAGAGGAGTTGCATGAACTCATAGGGTATTTGCTCCCTGGGATGTTTCTCAGGTATCTCTCTTTCCAGATTCTGGTTTCCTTCCTCTTAGGATCTCTATCTTGGCCCAGTCAGACCAGGGTCCCCTTACATGGACAAATGCTTCACATGTCTTGAAAAGTGGAGGTTGGTGCCTTGGATTTAAAAGTGATCTTGAATTTTCAGCTTCGGCCCTCTCAGAGCTGGGTTCATGCCATGCCTCTTTCTCCACACTTTTACAAGTTTGGGTGGGTAGGTCTCTGCCTCTTCAGCCCTTCTCTTTAGGATCTGGTCTCTCACAGAAAGGACACGAGCGTTTCACCCATCTGGCCCTCTTCCATTTCTAGGCCTTAATCTCTGGAAGACCAGATTACAGTTTTTCTTGCGGCTAAATGTTACCTATGAATGTCCCATCTTTGACACAGTCAAGTTCTGTCAGCCAGGATCTGCAGTGCTGGCAGATTCCCCTTCCCTTCTGGCAGTTTTTCTGAATCTGCTGCCTATGTCCTAGGATAGGGGCAATAATTTGGGTGCTCAGCATTGTTTTCTCTCTGTCCACATCCCCTGTGCCTGAGGCAAAATAGTGAGGCATTGTTTGACCAGGGCCAGTGGTTTTTCTGGGGAACTTTCTGATGGGTACAAACTGGGGTCCCATACACATGACCGCTCCTCTGGCCCTTCTTATCGCATCAAGAATTTATGCCTCAGCTTCCAGGTCCGAACTGGCTCCATCAGTCCCAACTTCTGTTCCTTGAAAGCTGCCAGTGTTGCTCCCCTCTTACCTCCTGAATTAGCCTCACTAACTAAACCTCAGGGATGCCTCTGGTCTGCTTCTTTAAGCATTTCACACAAAACTCTTCTCTCAGAAATGTGCTTCAACAAAGCCTGGTTTTCCAAACTCTGTTCTGTGTTTCTCTGTAGTCTTAACACATGTGCAGAGAGCTTTGCTGTTTTCTCTTGTATCATGTTTAGAAATCAACATTACTCTTTTTGTAATCAAATAGTCATTTAAAGGATGTGAGGGTAGTACACAGACATCTTTGTGAGCAGGTGCAACTTTTAATTTTCTTCATATATCTTCTTCACCTGTCTGGTGAAGCACCTGAAATTGCTGTGTGGCCTGCGACATTGCAGCATTTCAGAGGTAAGTTTTAACCACAGCTGAAAACCCCCTGCCGCTGGTCCTTCTAAAATCTCCACTGTCTGGTAGCTCAAAGCATATGGATGCTTCAGTTGTAGCTAGCCCAACACGGGCCTAGTTTCCAGTGTCTTCTGCCTCAGCAGCTGAAGCTTATCTGCTGTGGACCTTTCCTCTTCTAGAAGAGACGCTGGTTTATGAAGTAGTTTTTAGCCGAGCCTCGGAAGACACAGAAACTTTCAGATTTGCTAATTCATGAGGGAATTTCCAGCACTTTATTACCCTCATCTGCTCTCATGTTCTAGCTGCTCCCTCTTATACACCTAAGCTCTGAGGGAGCACTTTCCCAAAAGCTGACATGCTGTGTTTGGAGGGTGCTTTCCCAGGACCATCTTGGACTGAGTTGGGTGGGTTTTGTCCCTGCACCGTACCTCACCTGTAACGTTAGTGTCCCTGGCAGTCATGGTGAGGAATCACTTCCATCATCGTTCCAGGACAGTGATGTAATTTGAAGTCAGCTGGTGGTCACCGTCTTTCAAATGACCCAAGCCAGACGAGTCCCCTAGATGTCTGCTGAGGCTTTCTTCTCCTTCAGTGTCCATGAGTGTTGAGCCCGTCTCTAGGTGCAAAGCTCTACCCCTTCACCACCCTCCATGAAAAATCCCTGTGAGCTTAATTACTCTCCTGAAGTTGTGAGGATGTCAGCCAGCATCAGCCTTGGCTCTCTCTTCCTGTGTCTTCTTTCTCTTCTCATTGATCACACCACCTCCCTTCTTTCTCAGGAACACCTCAGAGACACTGCAGTGAAGGGCAGATGAGATCCTGACTCGAGCCAGACTTGTTGGCTCTGTATCCTGGCTCTATAGTTTGCCAGAGTCTCCATTATAGGGGAGGCAGAAATTCTCCTCTCTCCTCTCAGGGTCTGTGCCTGGGCCTGAGACATAAATACACAAAGGGCAGATGAACAGGAGAGAAGCATACAGGCTTTTATGTGTACACAGGAGCCCCCCCCCCCCAAGAAAATGAAGACCTAAAGAAATGGCAAAACCCATGTGCTCATGTACCAGGTTGAACAAAGAGGCCACTGTGGAAAAGTAGATTGTGTGGGGAGACTCAAGGAAGATAAGAGTTATTTTAACAGGGTCTGTTTGTACAGAGTTCTCTTGGCCTTGACTCTCCACCTCTGGTGATAAGAATGCTTCTTTCCTCCTGGCATCTTCTAGAGGGGGGCTTTATCTCCTGCTTTCGGGAAGGAAAGGAGAGGTCAGAGCGCCCTCCTTGCACCTGCTATTTTTCAAGTGCCTTTAGCTCAAAATAATCCTTATGCTCAAGCACCATATTTTGGGGTGGTATATTTGCCACCCTCCGCTGTTTGGGGCAAGTTATATAACTTCTGGGGGTGAGAGGGTGTTGAGAAAATGAGCGTGATACCGGTATGAACCCCATAGGGTTATTGAGAGGATTAAATGGGTTAATATGTATAAAATACTTAGAACAACAAGTCTCTGGATGAAATGATAGTATTATATCCACATACAGGTGAGGACTGAACTTTTCTGGGTTCTTCCAGCTAATGTAGAGCAGATCTGGGATTAGTCCAGGCAATCTGACTTTAGAACCTCATCCTCTTAACCACCAAGCTATCCATCTTTTTTTTTTTTTATGTCATATTATCATTTAAAATTTTAAGACATTAATGACGTTTTAAGCTCTTTAAAAAAAATTTTACATTGTATTCCTTCGTGTTTCAAAGAGAAAGTGTTCTGTTTCTTTGTTTTTGCTTTTTTTTTAATGTTTGTTTATTTTTGAGAGAGAGAGATGGTGTGTGTGTGGGAGGAGCAGAGAGAGAGGGAGACACGGAATCTGAAGCAGACTCCAGGCTCCCAGCTGTGAGCCCAGAGCCTGACGTGGGGCTCGAAATTACGAACCGCGAGATCACGACCCGAGTCAAAGTTGAACGCTTAACTGACTGAGCTAACCCGGCACCCCATCTTTGTTTTTGCTTTTTAAGTAAAAGAGGGTTGGTATATCATAAAATTTGGCTAATTTTGCTACCCCAGACTTTTCACTTTAAACTATTTAAAATATTGCAGAAAACTGTAATCTCCTTAATGAGGTTGAGGTTGGAGGATGGTATACATTATGCAGTTAATACAAAAATGCATCAGCAGTTAGGCACCTAGTTGATTTGACTGGTAAAGGTTAGGACAGATTATTAGGAATACAGTAGGTTGTCTTTGCTAAAATTTTTTTTAATTTATTATTTTTGAGAGAGAGAGAAAGCACATAAGTAGGGAAGGGGCAGAGGGAGAGAAGGGGATAGAGGGTCTGAAGCAGGCTCTATGCTGACAGCAGAGTGCCTGATGCGGGGCTTGAACTTACAGACCGTGAGATCATGACCTGGGCCAAAGCTGGACTCTTAACCGACTGAGCCACTCAGGTGCCCCTAGTAGGTTGTCTTTAAAAACAGAGTGGTGAGGGGCACCTGGGTGGCTCAATTGGTTGAGCATCCGACTTCGGCTCAGGTCATGATCTCACAATTCGTGGGTTCGAGCTCCGCGTTGGGCTCTGTGCTGACAGCTCAGAGCTTGGAGCCTGCTTCAGATTCTGTGTCTCCTCTCTCTGTCCCTCCCCTGCTCACGCTGTCTCTATCTCTCAAGAATAAATAAACATTAAAAAACAAAACAAAACAAAAAACAGAGTGGTGAGGGGCACCTAGGTGGCTCAGTTGGGTAAGTGGGTTAAGCATCCAACTCTTGATTGGCTCAGGTCATGATCTCACAGTCACGACATTGGGTCCCCTTACCAGGCTCTGTGCTGGGCACAGGGCCTGCTTAAGGTTCTTTCTCTCCCTCTTCCTTTGCCCCTCCCTCATGCGCTGGCTCTCTCTCAAAAAAAAAAAAAAAAAAAAGGAGTGGTAACCTCTTCTTTTTTTTAAGCTGATTTGTTCCACTAAGTTACGCTTTTTTATCATGTGATTATACACTGACAAATGTAATACCTACTTTAGTTTCAGTGCATACGGTGTGAAATATTTTGGAAAATGTCAAATAGGTCAAATGGTAGATATGAAATGCTGTTATTAACATGTTTCATGTTTGACACACATATATTTTGGTTATTTCTTGGTCCTCATGTGCAGTAGACACATTGCAGGAAAATAAATATATACGATGGGTTTTGTTGTATTTGGGAAGTGATAAAACTAAGTGAAGACTGAGAAACAGTTATATTTATGGCAACAACTTACCAATATGGAGTCTACAGAATTTTTTAGATTATCATTGTATGTAGTCTTTATACCTTTTTCTAAAACGGTCAGAGTAAATTATGTTGTTAGAGGTATAAATTATCTCTCTTTTCCCACTTGAAAGGACCTTTTACCCTGGGAAGGCCTTCCTGCTTAACACAAATAGGTTTCAGGTGACAATTACTAGATGGCACTGCTGAAGTAAATACCCCATGACTTGAAATTTTGGGTCCAAGCAGAGCCTAGGCACTTTGTTGATAATAGGAATATCTGGGTTGTTCGTATACAATTAGCTCACTTGTGGACAGAAAGAAAGCTTTCTCCCTGTTAAGGTTTCCAAAGCGTTTAGCCTTTGTAAAATGTCGAGTGTGCTGAATAAGAAAAAGGGGAGAAAAAAGCCTCGTAGAAAAACATCCTTTCCCTTGTAACCAGTTCCTATTCACATAAGAAGGTAATAGCTATTCGTTCATTCAGTAATGAAGTTGAAGTAATCCTCCAGGGTACTCATTTTACACAAAAACAAACTGCAGTTTTCATTTGCATCACTGGGTGGCGATTTTTCTTAGTTTTATACTACTGTTTAAAACCCTAGCAAGCGTGGTACTATTTGTAATTACCAGGGTTTTCTTGTGTTATGACATGTTTAATTGTAATTTTAAGACATTATCTTTAAGTTGATTACAAATTTACTACTGTAGTGTGCAACCTCATAGTTATTTTAAATTAAGGAAAAGGGTATCTGTTGCCTAGATGTTGGCATATAATTCCTTCTGAAACTAAGACAAAGGCATGAATTGGCTTATTATGTTATAGCAAAAAGAAGGAAAAAGAACAGCAATTTAAAAAAAAAACCCACGGAATCGGAGATGAAAAGGAATTATTTAGATTATTGTTGTTATGTTCACTGACATTGTTGACCAGTATTGAGTAGAACTTTGGAGCAGGCAGAATGAAACGGGGCAAATACTACCATAGAGACTGAAGAAATTGGGTTATAGTACAACTGACATTCAGCATATGCAGGTGCTTCTGAAAGTAGGGCATAAGGACCTGTGGTCTCCTTTAAACTAATTATTTTGTAACACTGAATTGAGAATCAGAGTTTAGTAATTTAGCAACTTGGATTTCATCCTTTCAATATTGATATTGCAATGTGTAACTGTAACTGAGTCTCACCTAGTGTTTTCCAGTTGAAATGATAAATCAGAATTTGAAACATGTGGGTTATTTTTAAGATTGACCCCTATTGAATTCCTCATTCTCAGAATCATTCAAACTATGCATACATGCTAAAACAACACTATTCCGTTTTTATATGGAATGTTTAGATGATCTCTTTGCCTCAATGTTCCTTCCTTTATTCAAAAGTGGAAATATAGCTGTGTACGATAAAAATTTACATTCCAAGGAATGAGGGACAGTAAGTCACTTTGCTTTGTCTAGGCCTGAAGGCTTTAATTAAAACAACAAAGACAAAAACTAAACAGATTTTTAGAGTGTGCTTCCTATTTTTATTCTCTGTTCTTCAAACAGAAGTATACCAAATCTTAAAAAAAAAATGAGTGTTTATGGATTAAAAAAGCAACTGATCATATTAATACCTCTTTACCCATGTATCATGATATCCAGAAAAACTCATTACACACAACTCTGTGTGTCTAGTGGTAGAATTGACAGAATTGTCACATTCCCTGGTTCCTAATTCTGGTTCACCTGTTCATCTGGTGGCACTTGAGAGCTGAAAGTGTTCGGGCAAGGCTATCCTGTGTGGGGTGTACTGCCCCGCCTTGTCTCCTTGACTGCGCAGATTAGAAGGAACTTTTTAGGGCAAAGGAGAGGAGTTGACCATACTGAGAAGCAGAACTGAGCCCTCTGTTTCATTACAATTAATTGAGAGAAAGCCATTCACATACTGGGGCTCAGCAATGTCAATTGGATGACCTGTCTCTCTAACTCCATGCTGACCCTCCTGTGCATCAGGGGGCACTTTGAAAATATACTGGTGCTGGGGCCTCCAGAATCCCTGCATTCTGGTTAGATAGGCCTGGGGTTTGGCCCAGACATGAGGCTTTTGTTTTTGTTTTTTTTTTTTTTTTAGAGTTTCCCAGACAGTTCCACCATACACGCAGGGCTGAGAACCACCGCAGTTCACTCTCTGTAATTTAGTAATTGTATGCCATGAAACACTTTGAAAAAGACCTCATAAAAATATAGAGTTACAGCTTCGCTTCCACCGTACTTGAGCCATAAACAAACAAAAAGCAAATAAAACCACAAAATCTGGGTTAAACACACTTCCTTTCAAACATCAAATAGATAAAGAAACAGAAAACTTTGAGTTTCTTAAAGCAATATATCTGGAACCTTAATCTTTTTTTTTTTTTTAATCAGTGAAACAATTGGGAAGCGTTTTATTAACTTAATTATACAAATGTCAATTCCAGGTGGCCTCTCTTTTTGTCTTCAGCCATAAGGTATATCTGTTTGACAGATTAACACCTATACACTCACCAGAGCAACTCCAAGGTACTTTTTCTTTGAACTAAACACTTCAGGTAGTCATATTTTTAGTATAGCTATTCGGGGGTCATTGCCTGCTTTACTATGGTGCTGTTTCCTGGAGGGCACTTACTTAGTACGATACCAGTAGGGAGAAAATGTAAGTGTGCACACCATATTCCATAAATGAGTTTCCTCTCGTGTTTCCTTCCAGGCTTTCCTAGTGCTATATCTTCCACATATGAGACTAACTGAAAAATTGTGATGAGTACTTTTATATTTTAACTTAAAAGTTTATTTTTATTTCATCCTGCTAAGGAAATAAAGTACAAGGATGAGAATCGAAGTAGAATGTACAGTGTGAACATTGCACTTCATACTGGTAATAATTCAGATGGGGTTGGAAGACCTAAATATTGTCTTTCTGGTAACCTTAATAATAAGACAGTATTCTTTTGTGTTTTAGTGGTTATCATACTCAGCGTCAGTTTTTTCCCTTTGAATGTGACCAAAGCCTATTATGAAGGAGAGGGTTCTTACTTAGGATTATACATTAATCTTCATAAATGTGAATTTCTGAAAAATGTATCTTCTTCCTTTATTATATCATGACAGAATTATGGTGTTATCTCAGAATAGTGTTATCAAATAAACTAAGCCAGAAGTGAAACATCTTAAATTTGTGTGATGGAGTCTTATTGTAGTGATCACTAAGTCAACATGCTTGAGGACTTTGTCTGTCGCAGGTGCTCTGCTCTTTGTTAAAAATGCTACAGATTCCTGGGCCTGACCCATACATAGTGAAACACAATCTTTGGAGCCATAGCCCAAGAATCCGCATTTAAAAAAGCAATGCACTTGGCATTTCTATGACAAAAGAGACAAGAATATACAATGGGGGAGAAGACAAATGATGCTGGGAAAACTGGACAGCTACATGCAAAAGAATGAAACTGAACCACTTTCTGACACCATACACAGAAATGAACTCAAAATAAATCAAAGACCTAAATGTGATACCTGAAACTATAAAACTTCTGGAAGAGAACATAGGAAGTAATTTCTCTGACATCGGTTGTAGAAACATCTTTCTAGATGTCTCCTGAGGCAAGGGAAACAAAAGCGAAAATAAACTGTTAGGACTACACCAAAATAAAAAGGCAAACTAATGAATGGGAGAAAATGTTTCCAAATGAGATATCTGGTAAGGGGTTAATATTCAAAACATATAAAGAACTTATACAATTCAACACCAAAAAAACCCAAATAATCCAATTAAAAAATGGACAGAGGACTTAAATAGACATTTTTTCCAAAGAAGACATACACATGGCCAACAGACACATAAAAAGATGCTCCTAAAAATAAGGTGTCAGAATGGCTAAAATAAAAAAGACAAGAAATAGCAAGTGTTGGCAAGGATGTGGAGGAAAAGGAACCCTCATGCACCTGTGGTGGGAATGCAAACTGGTGCAGCCACTGTGGAAAACAATATGGAGGTTTTCCACAAAAAATCAAAAATAGAATTACCGTTTGATCCAATAATTCCACCACTGGGTATTTATCCAGAGAGTACGAGAGCACTAATTGGAAGGGATATATATTCCCCTATGGTTACTGCAGCATTATTTACAATATGCAAATTATGGATGCAGCCCAAGTATCCATTGATAAAGAAGGGAATGTGTATGCACACACACAATGGAATATTACTCAGCTGTAAAAACGAATCTTGCCATTTGCAACATGTGGATGGATGTAGAGAGTGTAATGCTAAGTGAAATAAGTCAGAGAAAGACAACTAACACTATATGATCTCATTCATGTGGAATTTAAGAAACAAAGCAAATTGGGGTACCTGAGTGGCACAGTTGGTTAGAGCATCCGACTCTAGGTCATGATCTCACAGTTTGTGGGATTGAGCCCCATGATGAACCCCATGGTGACAGCATGGAACCTGCTTGGGATTCTCTCCCTCTCTCTCTGCTTCTTCTCCACTTGCACTGTCTCTTAAAATAAATAAACTTGAAAGAAAGAAAGAAAGAAGAAGGGAGGAAGGAAGGAAGAAAAGAAAGAAAGAAAGAAAGAAAGAAAGAAAGAAAGAAAGAAAGAAAGAAAGAGAAAGAAAGAAAGAAAGAAAGAAAAAGAAAACTCCGACTCTTAATTGTAGAGGACAAACTGATGATTGCCAGAGGAAAGGTGGGTGGGGAGATGGCTGAAGTACAGGAAGCGGATTAAGAGTACACTTGACCTGAGTAGGAATTTTTTGAATCAGTATATTGTATACTTGAAACTAATACAGTACTGTATGTCAACTATACTGGAATTTTAAAAAATTTCTGCTACACTGTGGTCATCAGTTAGGTTATAAACTGATCAATATCTTACAATCGTTATTTTCATTAGAAAGTCATACTTTTATGATTAATTTTACATGTATTTTATATATACATACAAACACGTACAAACATTAATTATATTTTTAATGAGAAGTATTAAGTATACTAAAGCCTTACGTTATAGTGTTAGTGACTTAAAGGAGTCATTGTTGTGAAAATTTTCAGTATTCTAAGTCACATAACTCAGTTCTCAACTTATGGAATGATTTATTTTTATTTCTGGCATCTATTATTTCCTGATGTACAAGGCGAAAATATGCTTGGCAGCACCAGAGGAAAACTGTAACCCTTAAAATAGTTTGTTGATGGATTGGTTGAAAGAGTTGATAACTGTGATAGCCAGCCATTGTCTGTTGGTCTCCCTATGTTAGGGGTTCTTAGCCATGATGACATTAGGGGGCTGAGCGGAGTGGTCTGTAAACCTCCTGAACTTATAGGCAAAATTTTGTATTTACATTTTTCTGAGAAGGGTCTTTGCATTTCGTCAGAATCTCAAAGGTCTGTGACCCTTCAAAGGTTAAAGAATCACTTTTGTAGATGTTGCTATGTATACCCATGTTTACAAGCCCCTTGGGTTGTGTGATCTTGGGGTATTTTTATTTTTATTTTCTTTCTTTAATGTTTACTTATTTTTGAGAGAGAGACACAGAGTGCAAGCAGGGGAGGGGCAGAGACAGGAGACACAGAATCCAAAGCAGGCTCCAGGCTCTGAGTTGTCAGCACAGAGCCCGACACAGGTCTCGAACCCACAAACCAGGAGATCAACCTGAACCGAAGTCTCTTAACTGACTGAGACTTAGCCCAGACTCCCCAGGTTATTTTTATTTTAGTGTCAGAAGTAGCATAGTCATTGTCAGAGATGCATCATATCTCATTGGTCACTTTTACTAGTTTGGCTTCAGAAAATAGAATGACTTTTGAGCAGCTAAAAGAAAATCAGGGAATAATTACTGTAATGTAAGATACATAGTACATGGGATATCTGTAAGGAAGTTACAACCTAAGTGGCAAGACGTACAAAAATAAAAATTAAATAACATTACAACACAATAATGTCAGACACCAGGTGTTTGGTAGAATGACTTGTACCATATGCATAGTCCCATACAGTTCTTTAGTTTGTTGTTGTTTCTCTGTCTTGTCAGTCTGGTGTGAATAAATGTGTATACTTTTCCACTGATGCATTTGGGACATGATACTGCAATTAGTTTTTTCATTCAAAAAACTAAAAGCAGGGAAATGATAATAGAGATGAACAGATCCTAAGTTGTGACTGGAGAACTCTTTCACTAGTTGTAGTAAACATCTAATTAGTAATTAGTAACGATGGTTTATTCTTGGTTTGCTTTTGCATGGAGCTCTCACTGTTCTAACTGGGATGTTTTCTGCTCCAGGACTGCAGGCCTGTATTTCCTTATGCAGAATGCCCAGCCTGTTTCACTTTGTCTGTATCCTGTTCAGTCTCCAGATCTCAGATGAAATTCTGTCTCGAGGTCTCTACTGTTTCTGGATGGCTTGTCCTTCATCTCCTAGTACACCTTTTCTCATCATTTATTTGCTCCTCAATCACACAGTATCTTGTAGTACCTCCTACATCATTGTTTTGTAATGTTATTTAAACTTGCATTTTTCTGAATTTTACCACTTGTATTATAACCTCCGTACAGACATCTTGTCTGACGTGTATCTTCCCTAATAGCACAGTGACTTCTATAAAATTTATCTGCAATCTACATATTGTCAACAGGTTTTGGAATGACTTCTAGATCATTTAGTATTTGGTTAGAAAACTTGGTAATGTCTTCTATTAAGGTGTTTTTCCAGTGAAAATGGATCTTTGTTGAACTTATGTCACCTGTCACCTGGACTTAAATTATACTAATTTTAGTTATTAATACAAACTGAATAAGCATTCAGAACAGGTTTGCCTATTCCAAATTTGTTCCCTTTTCTTCCACACTTCTGAGTATTCACTTCCTCTTCGTGGCCCTGTGTTTCAGGAGAGAATGGCTTCTTTCTTAGCCCTGGGAGGTCAGTTCTAATGTGTGTAAGCGAGTAGGGGTGGCCCGATCCACCTTGCCAGCAGTTAGTTTCAGAATGGAGACCTGTGACATTTCTGCCTGATTGGATGTGAAGGAAAGCCGGCTGAGGGGCTCACAGGCAGTTACTGGAGAGATCTCCAGGCTCTTCCCCTGGCAGCGGTTTTATCCGGACGAAATGTCTGACGAGGTTGCATACACGGGTGCCACCTTTGCTGAGGGGAGGTAGCTCGGGACAGAGATAACATGTTGAAGATGGCAGAATAAAATGAGGAAGCAATTTGGTCCATGATGACATTTTTGAACTGATACATTTACTAGCCTGGGATCTGTCAACCTCTGGACTTCTTCCTAGGTGAGATAGTAGATTCCCTCATTAAAGTTTAAGCCACTTTTAGATACACTTCTGTTATGTGCAGCTGAAAATGGCTGGACTGATGTTTGACAGGTATGTTTGTAATGTCCAGACTTCATAGAGTTTATATATATATAATCTATATTTCTTCATTTGATGTGTATAAAGGAAAAGTTTGCACTTATGCCCTCCAAAACTCAATTTAACAAAACAGTGTATGGGAATAGCCTTGAATTACATTGCAAATGAAATGAATAGGTTGTCAGGGTCACATGTAAACATTTTGAAAGATGTCCCTAGTGGCATCAGAAAAGCTGTGTGCATCCTGGATGTTGCTGGTGCCCAGGGAGGGCTCTGTTGCTGCTACAAAGCAACAATCATATTGGTGAACAAACATATTAACCATTTGGTGATCAGGAAGCAGGTTTAACATACTAACATAATAGTTTGCTACTTATGTGTAGGCAATTTACCATATCTTAGTTATATTTGAAGAAATTGGTTGGTAGGTTTATTTTTATTTTTTTAATAAGATTATCATTTTTTTTCAAGTTTTATTTATTTAAGTAATCTCTACACCCAGTGTGGGGCTTGAACCTGTGACTCCCAGATCAAGAGTTGCATGCTCTTCTGATTGAGCCAGCCAGGTGTCCCTGGTTTGTAAGTTCAAATTGATGTGCAACACATTATAATTTTTCCCGCCCAGAGTAATGGGAAATGGGATCCCTAATGCATTTTCTTACCAGTCCAATTCTCAGGAATGGATTACTGATATTAAGCAGGAGATACCTGTGCGAATCTGGACCAGGAATTTTGCAAAGTCAGCAATCCTGCTAATGATATGTTCTTACACTTAATACAGTCTTAAAGCAGCTCACCTATATGACTCACATATCTTCATGTGTTATATATTTAGAAACGTACCATTTCCAAAAATGCTGAAGGCGATAAATGAAACTGTCATCCTTTTTTTAAATGTGGAAATTTGGGGGAAAAATTGAAATGTATATGTTTCTTTTTATCATCCCAAATTTATAGTTTTAAAGTCACTATTTAAAGTTTAAAACCAATTATATGTTATATTTATACTTGAACTGTATGTCAATCATGCTGTGTGTCAAATTTTAAAGAAGAGTTTTTAAAGTTAATCTTATTTTTAAACGTTTGCATTTTTAAATTATAAATCCAGCTACAATTTATTACATTCTGCTGTTGAAGGGTGGGAATGATGCCATATATAATTACTAGCTGTTGAAGGAGATTTTAGGGATAATTCTAAACAGCCTCATATGTAAATATTTCCTGATTGAGAGTTATATATTCAAAGTACTTTATGTAAATTCTTTTGTTTGCTAAGGAGAGAAAGGAAGATAAATATAGTATAGAAGCTATTTCAGATAAAATACCAAATTACTGTATGAACCAATTAGAGTAAAAGGATTCCCTTCCTGGTGAGACAGAAATGCCTTTCCAGCCTGTGGGCATCTTTGTATTGCCAAAGGTGGTTTAAATTTACCACCACAAAAATTCAATTATGGTTTCTACCTGTTACTAAAATATGCTAATGAATCTAAGTATATTTTAATATTCTCAGTTCAGATAGACTTAAATGTTTTCTATTCCCTGAAAGAATGCATTTTCTTTCAGCTTCTTTAGGTCTCCAAGTTTACAGGACCTTGAAGCGCGTAGGGCTCAGTATGGTACAAACCCGTATTTCTCAAGTTGTGTTCTGTGTGCACCTTCCTGGAACAGGGCAGGGATGTTACACAGACAAAATTGAATAATGGTGGTCTTTTTACAGTTTGTAGGAAAAAATAACCTGTTGGAATTTAAAGTTTTCATTCTGAAAATTTCCTTAACTTCTAGAGAAAATCAGCATTAATTTTACAAGCAGGTATTAGGCCATTAACATGTATGAATAGGAGCAAATGGTAATTAGAGGAATAACTTGCAAACAGACAATTATATGTACTTCTGTGACTGCTTTGCTGTTTGAACATTTGTTAGTCATAGTCATGGTTTTATGTTTTATTTGATAACCTATAAAATAAAATAAATTGAATATTAATAGCAATTTAAACTTAGAATAACTAAACATAAAATTTTGTCTAAAACTGTAGTTTGTGTGATAGAATTTTAAGTATCAGTATTTCATAATGTTGTGCAAAGAGCATTTTTTAAACATATGTATTTATTTTAGAGTGAGAGTATGAGTGGGGGAGAGGCAGAAAGAGAGAGAAAATCCCTAGCAGTCTCCGTGCTGAGTCCCAACTTGGAGCTTGAACCATATGAGCCCAAATCAAGTCACTTAACTGACTGAGCCACCCAGGCGCCCCTGGAAAGAGCATTTTGACTTTCAGAGGCTTCATGACATTCACTGTGGGAAGAGATTACATTTCAAAGCTTATTTATTTTTGAGACAGAGAGAGACAGGGTGAGCTGGAGAGGGGCAGAGAGAGAGGGAGACACAGAATCCGAAGCAGGCTCCAGGCTCTGAGCTGTCAGCACAGAGCCCAACGTGGGGCTTGAACTCGTGAACTGAGATATTATGACCTGAGCCAAAGTCTGATGCTTAACTGACTGAACCACCTAGGCACCCCGAGATTACATTTCAAAGAAAATGGCAGTTTTTATCTTATACAGTTCAGATCACTTTACTGGGACACAGATTCCTCATCTAGTAAATGAGAGAGGAAATTAGATTTTTATCTCCAAAGTTTTGGTTTGTTTTTAATAGCTTAACATTTCAGTAATACTTTTTTTGATTTATGTATTTAAAGAGATTCACAAATCCCTCAATTTATTCTTATCTTTGTTGGAATAAATCGATGGTAGTAAAGCATGTTCTGATACATTGAGCTCTTCTTCAAGAGGGCAAGAAATCAGTGTACCAACTGTGAAACAAAAGTCAGTATGAAGGTTTTTAAAAAATTTTATCTAGCTAGTAGACCCAGTGTATCCCTGACAAATCTTTTATTAAATATTTGGGGAAACATTTTATAACCATGCTAAAACCCAAGGGTGACAGGTAGCTTAATGGCAGAGTCTGGGCTACAGTCAGACTAGGAAGGAACCAACTAATCTGCACTTGGTACAGTGTGTTGAGCCTTACATCTCAAACACCTAGGATGTCACAGTTACCCCTCTCTACCACTGGGCTTCCATCCAGAGAAGGAAGCAGAGTACTCTGTTCCCTGTTCTTGTACTGCAGGCATACACATCACCATCTTTCTTCATTCTGGAAAACAGGTGGTCTGCAGATAGAGGAGGGACTGGTGGTAATGGAGGCAAATGGGGAGGCAGAGTTCCCATCAGCGAAACAACATAGGCAGCCACAGCAATAACTTTGGTGTTGGTAGCAGTGATGCTGGAAATTGAAAATGTTTAAAAAAATTTAATTATTTAGGGGAGAGTGCAAGTGGGGGAGGGGCAGTGATGGGGGAGGTAGAAGATCTGAAGAAGGCTTTGCACTGACAGGCTGACGGCAGTGAACACGATGTGGGGCTCAAACTCAACGAACCACGAGATCCTGACCTGATCCGAAGTCGGGCATTCAACGGACTGAACCACCCAGGCACCCCAGAAATTGAAATTTTTTAAATGTACTCCTGAGGTGGTAGCAACAGGAGCAAAAAGACTTCCCAAGAGAGAAGAGTTACTCTGGGTGCAAGTGTAAGAGAAACCAGCAAATGAATTGAGTGCTGTGTGTACCAGCCTGCCTCCAGCTGGTGGGAATTTATATTTACATACTCCTCCTGGGAGAAAAATTGACAGTTTGTATCAGAAGCTTTAAAGAAGTAGACCTTTTGCCTTAGAAATTCTACTTTTGGTAGTTTGTCATGAAAACATAAACAGATGCAGTTTATAGGATGGTATGTTTAGCACAAACCTTTAAGCTTTTATTCATTCTGGTGTAGTTAATATATAGTGTTATATTAGTTTCAGGTATACAAAATCGTGATTTGACACTTCTATACACCACCCAGTACTCATTGCAACAAGTCCACTCCTTAGCCCCCGTCACCTATTTTCCCCATCACCCCTCCCCCCACCTCCCCTCTGGTAACCATCAGTTTGTTTATACTTGTCTGTTTCTTGGTTTCTCTCTCTCTTTGCTCATTTGTTTCTTAAATCCCACGTATCATTGAAGTCATACAGGTCTTTCTCTGACTATTTTGCTTGGCTTATTCTCTTGAGCTCCATCCATGTCATTGCAAATGGCAAGATTTCATTCTTTTTTTATGGCTGAGTAATATCCCATTGTATAGCATGAACCTTTCTCTTACACATATTTTATATGCTAAAAATCTCTGGAAGGAAAAACGTTTATTTACCTATGGACCTTATGAATTCAGGTGATTTATTTTTTTTCTCCTTTTTATTACTTATATGTACCCAATTTGATTAGTTCTATTTATTGTAATGAACATATAGTACTTATCTAAACCCAAAGTCTAAAGGAGCCCCAAAGAGGCCTCTGAATCCCGATTCTCCCATAGTTCTCCCAAAAGTAGATGTGCATTTTACTTTACTACTGAAATTTCATTGTGCTTCCTGTTTTCAGGATATAATTCAGTTCACTGAACATTTATTGAGTAGATATAAATACTGTTAGCTTCTCTTAAAATATTTATATTAGTAATTATATATATTATTTTGGTAGATTTAAGGCTAGAGTTATAATAATACAAGAAAATCTCATCCTAAACTTTTCATTCATCTTGCAATAACTTAATAATTTATAGCATTTCTAGGAGGAAAATATATCTTGGGGAAAGAAGTTAAGGAACTTTTTATTTGAGTTTCTCTCATGTTTTCCAGGCTGTTGATGATCCTTTTATTCCTGTGTGTATCAGGAACTTCTAGTGTATTAGGAGACATCCTTTAAACATTAAGGTCAATTTTAAGGTGAAATTTTATTATATTTAAAACATTTTTATATAAGCTGTATCATTTTTAATGGATTGCATAAACTTACGACCTATGTAGTTTATTATAGTCTACTCAGTAATTTTAGTAACATGAATATGAAGTTTATGTCGTCTTATTAAATTATTTTGCACAATTGTTTCTCTGGAATTTTAAGTTTAAACTTTTAAATTCTAATTATACTGTGAATATATATATAATAATTTTTCCTCTGCATTGGTTTTTTGTATTGATTGTTTAGTTAATAAAGTTAAAAGCACGTGTTATTTTTACATGTTGGTTATTTAATAAAGGTCTCTCTGAGGACGGCAATCTGTCTTCACTGCCGTTATTGTCAGTTGATCTGGAATGTCTGTTAATGATGTCTTGGCCGAAGGCTGAGTTTTTATTTCAATCAAATCGTTAGGCACGTGTAGCAAATATATCAGAAAGTTTAATTTTAAAAGAAAACAAGCCTTTGGTTTTTTTCCACACTTACAGAAGAGCACTGTTAAGTAGTTGGGAGTTTATCTCTGGGTGACATTTGAACATTTTGAAGAAGGAACTTAGCATGTTCTCCAGGTAGAGAAGAGCACTATTGCTCCCAAGCAGGTAAGCGTTCAATCGTTTGTTTACTTGTCAACATTTCCCCCATCATAGTTGATCTCAGACAGAATTTTCAAGCTCAGCCAACTTTAGGATTGATTTATAGCAAAGAATGGTTATGTTCTATTAAGAAAGGATGTGAAGAGAAAAAAATCTGCTAACTTTGTCCTCCTAACTTTTTCTAGACCTAGTAAATTGATTTTTACTCTGATTCTGTCCATTTAATTTTTGTTACCTGCTTCTCAACCATGCTCTTTCCTTGTTACTTGTAGCCATAGAACTTCCTAAATATTTAGTCTCAGAGCAAGAACAGTCAGGCTTTTCATGTTCTTTGGCATTAGCAGCTGTAACACACTGAATTTCTGGCAGTGGAATTTTATGGACAGAATCTGACCCCTACCCCCACCCCCTTGTACCATGGCCCTGAATGAAGAAACCTTGCTTCTGAGCATGTGCACCTCGACATGGATATGTCCACTCTTGTTCTTAGTAGACTCAGCATCTTTTATATCTTTGTATGTTGCTAATTATCAGTCAGGTGTCATCTTTAGGTTCTTTATTTTTCTACACCTGTCTTCTCACTTGATCATAAATGTTGATTATAAATTAAGCAGCATTATTCACATTATTACATTTTATGCACTCATAGTTGGATTTAGTAACGCAAGGGTGTGGAAGAGAGATGGATTGTCAACCTTTCTTTATATGAGGCTCTTTTAACCTACTGTATCTCTGTGTGTTTCTGTTAATACTATTATCAGTGTGATTTGTTTTCTTCTTGAGTTCATATGAAACTCTTTCAGAGTTGAAATTGCTAAGAATGATTAGATTTAAAAAATCATAAAACCAAATATGGCCTGATTTGTGAATTTTCATGATAAAGATGCTTTGTAAAAATTATATCATATATTAATAGATGTGTCTTAGCATAAAATAATAATTTTCTAGAAAAAAAACACTTCTTAGAAGACCTGAGTGTAGCCACTGGAATTGGCCATGAGGCCTGAATTGAGCATAGAATAATTTGTGGTATGAATTTGGTAAGTAAAGTTGGGGAAATTCAGATCCCATTTGATCGTGGAGAAGCATATTTTTCCCCAGCTATTAACTGATGTCAACTGCCTGAAATTTATCGATCTCAAGGCTCTTCCTTATTTGTTGCCAGTAACTCTCCCTTGTACAGAACAAATGACTCACAAGCTCAAGCTAAATAAAGTACTCTGTAAAGATTTTCTGCCTCTAGAACTGCTCAAAGTCAGATTTGATTAGCGGGCACTGATCCTTGCCAACTGGTTTGCCCTTGATAACTCCATGGGTAGGGCCTGTCAGACCAGACTCAGATGTAGACTCTCTCCCATTTTGTTTTGTTTTGTTTTGTTTTGTTTTGTTTTGTTGACTTCCCTTTTCAGACATCCCATCTGAAACCTGTTAAGAACAACATAAAACTGGTCCCAGATTTATTGATTTTTCCTGGGCATTTGACTATGTGAAATGGAACCAGCGATGACCTAAACTCGGCGTGCTTAGTAAACACCTTCTCTCCTTGCTCCAAGTTCTATAGAACTTCAGTCTTAGTGTGTGTTCTAAGCAGACTCTAGGAATATTCTTGTGGCAGATCAGGTAATTTTCAGCCAGGGTAAATCAGGTTGTTTTGCACTTCTTTTTATTTTTCATTATTTTATTATTTTATTTTTATGTTTTGAGTAGACTTCAGGCCCAGCAAGGAGTCCAGTGTGGGGCTTGAACTCACGATGGTGAGATCAAGACCTAAGCTAAGATCAAGAGTTTGATGTTTAACTGACTGAGACACGTCAGTTTAAAAGGTGACCCTACACTTTTTTTTATTTTTTTAAATTCTTATTTTTTTCACCCATTAAAATCTTGATGAGCACATACCACTTCTTTTTTTTTTTTTTTTTTTTTTTTTTTTTTTTTTTTTTCAACGTTTTTTAGTTATTTTTGGGACAGAGAGAGACAGAGCATGAATGGGGAGGGGCAGAGAGAGAGGGAGACACAGAATCGGAAACAGGCTCCAGGCTCCGAGCCATCAGCCCAGAGCCTGACGCGGGGCTCGAACTCACGGACCGCGAGATCGTGACCTGGCTGAAGTCGGACGCTTAACCGACTGCGCCACCCAGGCGCCCCCGAGCACATACCACTTCTTGATGAACTGTGCACCTGACCCTTTGCTGGACTGAAGGGGGAGATTACAATCTTCTACAACAGTGCTGATTGTGTAGATTTTGTTTTTTCTTTTGGACACGTCCCTCACTGCCTGCTACTTCTGCTATCTAATTTTCATCCAAAAGAACTGCGTAGTATTTATTGCTCTAACATCAGAATCGTCGTGTTTGCCAGACAAGTTGCAATATTCAATTTGCTTATCTCTAAAAGACCGATGAAACAGATAACTTACCCATTTCATCTTGAAGGGTTTCCTTGAATGTATCTGCTTTAAAACAGATAGCATATAGGTATCCTTCAGAGACTTTAAAAAATGGCTAATGTAAAATCCAATCTGAACAATTATTGTGTCTCTCTGTGGCAATTCTGCTTGAACTTATCTTCCAAAGCACCCCAATGGTGAAGGAGCGTGAATATGCACCCCCTAAAGCCTTTGGGGTGGACACTTTGTCTCAAGGATTTTTTTTCCCCCACAGAGCTAGTGTTATCTTCAACTCATGTGAAATTTGCACTCAGTGCATAGTATAGCTGTGATTGTTTTAACATGAAATGCTTTTTTTCTGGGAGTGCCTGGGTGACATAGTCGATTAAACATCCGACTCTTGATCTCGGCTCTGGTCATGATCTCATCGTTTATGAGTTCAGGCCCCACATCAGGCACTGATGGTGTGGAGCCTGCTTGGGATTCTGTCTCTCCTTCTCTCTGTCCCTACCCCTCTTGTGCTCTTTCTCTCTCGAAGTGAATAAGTAAACTTAAAAAAAATTTAAATGCTTTATTATTTTTTTAAGTTTATTTATTTGAGAGAGACAGAGACAGCATGAGCGGGGAATGGGCAGAGACAGAGGGAGAGAGAATCCCAAGCAGGCTCCATGCTGCCAGCACAGAGCCTGATGTGGTGCTCAAACTCATGAAACCATGAGATCATGACCTGAGCCGAAACCAAGAGTCCCATGCTTAACCAACTGAGCCACCCAGGTGTCCCTTAACATAAAATGCTTTAATTTGTGTAACATCAAACAGTAAATGAGATGCTAAAAGATTTGCAGTGTTTTTCCTTTGTCATTGTGTATCTTCTCACATGCCACATATACTCCTGGAGGTATTCATCCTCTAGTTTGAGAAGCATAAATCAGAATTCCTTGGTTGCTTAAATAACTGTGTTTAATGAGACCAGAAGTGTTTTGTAGGAAAATTTTGGTATTCCCTCAGCCCACTTCATAAGGGCTGTTAAATGACCTTGTCTTTGGGGGAGTTGCCGTTGCTTAGAGTGGATTCCTTATCAGTCTGACCCTCTACTTGTTTGATTGTCCAAGCATTTAGTTCTGCTTTTAATTAGAAATAGAGAATTTCTGGACTTCAGGTTCTACCCAGAAAGTGTGTTATCTGAATCTTTTGGTTGTCAAGTTCTTATCAGAATCTCAGTAGCAAGCAATATTAATAGTGGACTGCCTGAAAGATAAATAATTCATCCATTGCTCAAAGTAAGCTGTATCCTTTTTTGGATATGGACTGTATGAGGATCTGTTGAAAAAATGCCCATGTACCCATGGGCCCAATATTTCACCTACAAGTTCACGAGATTCACAGAATCCTTGTAAACCATTCCTGAATTTCCAGTAAGTTAATCATTTATTCAGTAAATATTTATCAAGTGCCTACTCAAATACTTATTGAGTGCCCATTGGCTAAACACTGTGTTGGTGAAGGGATTTTATTTATTGTGAATTGCTATAAGCTTCATCAAATCTTTTTTTTTTTTTTGATGAAATTAAGGAAGATATAGATAGGTCAAATTTCTATGAGAAGGTTGCAATATATAGCAATTCTCACTTTAAAAACTAACTATAGAGACTTATTCCTTTAGTTTTTTTTTTAATAAGTATATGTGACTGCAATTTCCCCCTCCCTCTTTGCCATCAGTTTCAACCAAATTGGTAGAAGTTTCAAGTGAGAAATGTTTGTTGACTTTCAGTGTTTTTAGAACTTAGCCTTTTCCTTAGAAGTTGCTTCTCGAACCAGACCCATGTGACTTAACAAAACATGTTTGAGATTGAATCATTGCAGCAGACGTTAGCTTGTCTGAATATTTTTCCTTTTTTTGTGGTAGATCATATAGTTGGAGATCCTGTTTGGGCAGTTCAGTCCAGGCTTTTGAACTGTCCGATAGCCAGGTTTTCCTGTGGGGACTACAGCTTTGCTTCTTGGGTTCTGTTTGTAGCGACCTCTTTCCCTCCTGGCCTCTTCAGCCCCTGTTATCGTGACCCACCTCTCTTCCTTAGCAAGTATTTAACGGTGAGGTGGATGAGAATCTTGTCTTAAAATGAACACCTCTAAAAGTGATTTGCATCCCCAAAAGTAGACCTTGAATTTTTCTGCAACATATAAGTATTGGTTTCCCCCGACTGGATGGGGTGCTGATGTCACTGATTAGGGGGAATGTCAGACCTTTCTTAATTTTGTGCTTTTCCTTCTTTTCGGGCTCATTTTTTTTTTTTAAGGTAATATAGAATGAGTTTTTTAAGTCCCTTAGATTCTTTTTTTAACTGATGATTTGAAAGTTAAATATGTTTATGCTTTAACCAACCATTCATAAACTTGGGCCTGAAGTTGAGATTTTAATTTCCTTTGAATTTTATAAGAATTTATGAATTCAAAGTGCAGATTTGTTTTATTTTTACTTACATTAAAATAGGAAAATCTTAAACTGTTTAAAAATAGTGGCACCAGACTGACCTAAACCAGGAGCACTGGAAATTTTCACTTCAGAAACTCCCTGCATCCCTAGGGTGGTCTGTGGATGTGATGTTCCAATCTGGAAGGTCATCTTGGAAATAGATTTAGTTCTAAGTTTAGGACCAGAAAGACTACTTCCTTCCTCCAAGCTTTTCACATTTTCCCCTAAAGCTTCACTGACGAAGGGCAGATAGATTTTTCAGTTTCACAACTGCCAGGGAACCACAACTTGTGAGGGTCTACAATCTTAGTGCTCATATAATGCCATATAAATATTAGGTGTTCAGTAAATATTTGAGTTGAGTGAGAGAGAGTAGATGAATTTGCATTGTAAAACCTCTAAACTAGGCTCTGAGTAATAAATAATACTATTTATATAAGTGGAAATAAATCTCCTGCTTACTTCTAGTCAGATTATATCCAGAAAACTATATTTAAAGAGAGGGAAAGTTCTGAATCAAAGTCAAAGTAAAAATACTTTCTTCTCATGAAGGGTGGTGATGTTTTACCCACTTATAAGCCTTTCAAATATTTAGAGATGCTCACTGAAGGAAGTAATTCTTTCCGGGGGGGGGGGGGGGTGGAGATCCTCTAAACCTAAACATTTATGGAAAGAAATAATCATATAATTGACACCTGGACCTCTGCAGAGATTTGGTTAATATTTCACTTGTGTGTCAGCGTTTAATTATCATGTTCTGTTCCGCATAGAGAAAAATGTGTGAGGCAGAATGGAACCCATCTTACCTTTTAAATGTATACATATAGCTTTAGAGGAGTGAACCATATAGTTTCCTCCCTCACTGTGGAGCCTGGGGCCCAGAAAATTCTTAATAAGGATGAAGTTGTAGCCTATAACTTCAAACCTTAAGGGGAAACTAAGGTTGGGGGCCTTCAGTTGGAGCTGTGTCTGTGACAGTTTCCGCATTTGCTGAAAGAAAGCAGTAAAGTGCACTAACGACAATTCACATGACACTTCACACCTTCAAAAAATGATACTGGAAGCTGTACTGCTTGGTTCCGCGTCCCATGCCTTGTTTGTTAAGAATGCTTCCAGATTTCTCTCTCTCTCCCAGGCTTGTAAATTTGTGTTGCTTTGTGGAGGATGAAATATTTATAAAGTAGCCTTTTTTTTTCTGATCCCCTCACCTCCTTCACTTAAATGTTCTGCATCTCTCTGCTTTTCTGATTGAGAGTTGACCTTACTCTCCTGCCTTGCAGGGTCCTGGCCTTAGACTAGTGTGATTAGGATGATTAACAGAACAGGTACAGGGGGCTCGCATGCCTGTTTATTAGCCTCCCCTTTACATATCCAAGATCTTGCAGGTGTAGGTCCCACTGTGGTTAGTTCACGGGAGACGCTCTTTCTTACGTGTGCCTCCGATCCCTTGCTACTGAGGGCACCCGGATGTCTTCACTTTCTGCCATTTTTCTTTATCTTTTCTAAGATTTCACTGTAACCATTTTTGCTATTTCTGTGCTCTCAGCTGTACTTCTCTCTTCTATTTCTGACCTCTCTTGTCTTCTTTTATGAATTTCCTCAACAAGAGGAGGTCATGATTAATAAAGAGTGGAGCTGAAATTCAGATTGAAACCCAGGCAGAAAAGGTATATGGAAATATATTCACATGTAGTTGAATTCTGCAGAAGGGATTCCCAAGGTAGAGAAGTGATCGCTACATAGATGTCTAATTATCTTGCTTTTCCATTACTTCCATTATTATGATTGAAAGCTAAGTTTTATGGGATAAATTATTTGTAGCTTGGCTTTAAAAAATATGGCATTTGAGAATATCGGTACAGAAATGACAGGCTATTTCACATTTTAGGACTCGAAATTTCTATTAACTCACTCTTTCACAAGTTGGTAATATAATTGATATTCTTGTTCAGGGCCTGGAGGTCCTGCACTTCTAAAGAAATACTTCAGTACAGTGTTAATGTTACATATTTTATTAGGTCTAATTTTTAAAATATGATATTTTATGAAGTAGGAGAATTCTGGTCTGGAAGGCAGGAAACCTTGGTTTCAGTCACACTCAAATTGCTTTTTCTTTTTTTTTAAGGTTATTTATTTATTTATTTTTTTTTTTAAATTTTTTTCATGTTTATTTATTTTTGAGAGACAGAGAGACAGCATGAGTGGGGGAGGGGCAGAGAGAGAGAGAGAGACACAGAACATGAAGCAGGCTTCAGGCTCTGAGCTGTCAGCACAGAGCCCGACACGGGGTTTGAACTCACAAGCCATGAGATCATGACCTGAGCCGATGTCGGATGCCCAACCAACTGAGCCACCCAGGTGCTCCTATTTATTTATTTTTTAATTTTTTTTTAATGTTTATTTTTGAGAGAGTGAGCGAGAGAGAGACAGAGTAGGAGCAGGGGAAGGGCAGAGAGGGAGGGAGACACAGAATCCAAAGCAGGCTCCAGGCTCAGAGCTATCAGCACAGAGCCCAATGCAGGTCTCAAACCCATGAACCATGAGATTATAACCTGAGCTGAAGTTGGACACTTAAGTGACTGAGCCACCCAGGCACCCCTTTTTAATCATTTCTTAAAATTTCCAAATGAACAGCCCTCAAGGATGAAAATGAAAGGCACCTGTTTTCTTTTATTTATTTATTTTTAATTTTTTTTACTGTTTGTTTATTTTTGAGAGAGAGAGAGACAGAGTGCAAGTGGGAGAGGGGCAGAGAGAGAGGGAGACACAGAATTTGAAGCAGGTTCCAGGGTCTGAGCTGTTAGTACAGAGCCCAACGTGGAGCTTGAATCCATGAACTGTGAGATCATGACCTGAGCTGAAGTCTGACAATCAACTGAGCCACCCAGGCTCCCTGAGAGGCACCTATTAATGCATTAGACAGATATTTTAAAAATAACCTGTAAAGTGATTTTCTTTAAATTGAATCTTATTTTTCCACTGACCTCTGTTATAATCTTTGAAATATGTTACTGTGAGTAAAATTTGATCCTAATTCGAGCTGTGAGACTACCCACCCTACCTGACCATGAGTACCCCGTTTTCTTTTCTGTAAAAAATGCTCACAAAGCAAATAGTTTGTGTTGATGAACAGTTGCTATGCCCACCTGTACAACTTCCCTTTTCTAGGTGCAGGGGAAAGGCACTTGGTTTTTGCTTATATTTATTCTTCAGTTCTGTTGGAATATAAATTTATTATGTGTTCTTTGAAGCCATAAGACTAGCCACAGCAGAATTTCAGGAGAATGCCATCAGCCAGTCTTCTGGTAGCACTACACTAAATTTACTGCCTGCTTTTGAAATTCTTCCTTGCCAAACTTTGAGTGAATGACTCTTCGTATAATTGGGCACAGATGTAGTTTATTTTATTTGCCAAAAATAATTACTGTGGCTCACTAAAATGGCGATTAAAACCCACTCAGTGTTTGTAACTCTTTTTTTCTAAGAGTTTGAAAATGTGCCTAAAATGAGGGTTCTCCAGTAAGAATCATGTCAGTTCCTTGAATTACTGAATTACAAATTCCTGTTCTTATGTAAGGTTGCCGCTTAAACCAGTCTTTCATCAACATTTAGAATGAAGAACCAATTTTCACTCCAATTTATTTCACCTGTAGAAATTGTAACTTTTTTAAAAGTGAAGCACCAATTTGTTAGGACTCTTAATTTTTCATTTATTAAATACAAAGAACAATAAACTTTGTCCACCGTATGGATGTAACCACATATGTGGCAAGAAATAGCCTATTAATTTAAAAAGCATCTTTTCTAACCTGCAGTGAATTCCAGAGGTCCTGACCCAGGTCTTTTTTTTTTTTTATTTTTTTTATTTTTTTTTATTTTTGAGAGAGAGACACAGTGTGAGCGTGTGAGGGACAGAGAGAGGGAGACACAGAATTCCTGAAGCAGGCTCCAGGCTCTGAGCTGTCAGCATAGAGCCTGACGCGGGGCTCTAACCCACGAGATGTGAGATCATGACCTGAGCCGAAGTTGGATGCTCAACCGACTGAGCCACCCAGACCTTAAACCATCCCACAGTACAGCTGCCTACAGTGCAGATGATTCCAAGAATTTGTCTTAACCAATTCAGAGGCGTAGGGTGAGCCCCTGAGAGATTGTTCTTTTTTGTTTGTTTGTTTTTACTTATTTCTTGTTTGGCCAGTGAGATGTTTAATTATGTTTTAATATAATTACACACACCTACTTTAGAACGGCAGTTCTCAAGGAGATACTTCCATGGACTCCATGAAGCCTTCCTTCTTCCAAGTGCATTATCTGTGTGACCCTGGGTTTTAACATACTTCAGCCAAACAGTGGATCACAACAGACTGAATGCAGAGGCAGATAGGAGAATCCAGCTGTCCACTCTTAAGCCAAAAATTAAAAAAGATTTTAGGGGCCCCTGGGTGGCTCAGTCAGTTAAGCGTCTGACTTCAGCTCAGGTTGTGATCTCACAGTTTGTGAGTTCGAGCCCCGCGTTGGGTTCTGTGCTGACAGCTCAGAGCCTGGAGCCCGCTTCAGATTCTGTGTCTCCCTCTCTCCGCCCCTCCCCTGCTCACACTCTGTCTCTCTCTCTGTCTCCAAAATTAATAAACATAAAAAAAAGTTTAAAAACACCCAAAAATTAAAGGAGATTTTCACAAATATAAGATGCCTGTTTTTCCACTACATTTGTGTATTTTAATATAGTCATTTTTCATAAAAACATGCTATTTATGTTAACATGCAAAATGTAATTTTAAGTGAATTAATAAATATATTTAAAATTTCTGTTTTGATTTCTAATATGATAAAATATCAATAGGTATAACTGACACAAATAAAAGCTCTTTGACGTCCTCAATATTTTTGAGAGCATAACACTGGTCTTGAGATCACAAAGTTTAAGAACTGATGCCTTGGTGGGGGGGTAGGTGTGGGGTTGGCGCCCCAGTGGCTCAGTGAGTTAAGTGTCTGACTCTTGGTTTTGGCACAGTTCGTGGGATCGAGCGCCGTGGCAGGCTCTGTGCTGACAGCATGGAGCCTGCTTGGGATTCTCTTTCTCCTCTCTCTGCCCTTCCCTACCCTCTCTCTCATAATAAATAAACATTAAATTTTTTTTAAAATTAGTTAGTTAATTAAAAATAAATTTTAAAAAGTACTGTTGCCTTAGAGAATGCTTCTATACCAAAATGTCAGTTTAATTTACAGTTTTTAATCATAAAATGGTCATCAATTGAAAAAAATAGTGCTGTGTTTTATTTGGGTAGGAGTAAAATAGGGAAGATGAGACTGATCCTGAACAGTGTTCATTTTCTGGATGGAAAGAGAGTGTGGCCTGAGCCAGCATGCAGGTCCACATGCAGAAGAGAAATGATACCACAGGAGCCACATAACTCAGCACTGCTGACGTTCTCTCTGACCTTTTTATTATTCTGAATTGAAGGGAGCTCCTATTCTCACATCTTGCAAACCAGTCTTTCTTTTTAAAACCTTTATGCAATGGTCAGAAAGAGATCTCTGCTTTGACCAGCTCCAACCGAACTGCATAAAATAAGAAATGAGCATATAGGGCCGTCTGGGTGGCTCAGTCGGTTAAGCATCTGACTTCGGCTCAGGTCATGATCTCCTGGTTCGTGGGTTCGAGCCCCGCGTCTGGCTTTGTGCTGACAGCTTGGAGCCTGGAGCCTGCTTCAGATTCTGTGTGTGTGTATGTGTGTGTGTGTGTGTGTGTGTGTGTGTGTGTGTGTGTGTCTCAAAATAAATAAAAAAAGGAAAAAAAAGAAATGAGCACATGCACTTTCAGGAGGATTGTAATGAAGTTTATATAAATGATGCACTACAATTTTTTTTTTCAGGAAAATTAAGATTGTGTTTTGGAAACATAACTGGCTGATAAAAAGTAGGATCTTTGCAGTTTTAATCATAATAACCACCTACATTATTAGAGTGCTTTGAAGTCCTCCAATGAATGAAATCAATAAAAGTAACTTCAAGTGTTCCAAGAAGGTAATCACTCAAGTTATGTTGTAAACATAATAAAATGTGTAGGGTAAAGTAAATATGATTGGATTGGGTCACATGCTTTGTGCACTGTTCACGTTCAGTGTGTTCATCACAGAATGCTTAATAGGTGTTTTATATAATCATCTGGCTCTAAGTACTGTACTTATCTAATGCATTACTTTGATAATCATTTGAGTATTTCCATTTTAAGGCAATGAATTAAAATTCAGGCTTAAACTGTTGAACATATTTAAAAACAAAAAGTATCTGTGCCCTGTAATCTATTATTAAAAATCTGTGTTGCTATTTTGCATGGAACAAAACTAGATGAAATCAGTGTTCCCTAGAATAAGCTGTGAAAGTCAGCATTCGAAGTTCTCATGGAGTCTAGGTGTTCAAAAGAGTAGACGATACCCAGTAGTGTTTGCGTGTGGTGTGTGATTTTGGGAAGAGAGTGAGTAGGGATTAATAAAAATATGTAAAAGCCATGTTGAATCAGACCAAAAATCAGATGATCTTTTTGAAAAGAAAAAAAATCATCAAAAAACCCTACAAAATGAATGATTGATGTAGGGTTGAGGAAAGGCTAGAAGAGGTGGAGACAGTGGGGCCTGTCATGTTAGCACCCTTGTCAGCATTGCTGGTTAGAGGCCATGCGATGGGAAGAGAGAAGGACAAGTTCAAGAAGTATCAGCAGAACATAGGAATTGCACAAGGTTTAGTGATTCTAATAAGAAAAATTAAAACTAATATAACAATGGTAACAGTATGTGTATGATTTTTTTTTTTAAATAGGCTTCGTGCCCAATGCAAAGCCCAATGCAGGGCTTGGTTGGACTCACAACACTGAGATCAAGACCGTGAGATCAGTACCTGAGCTGAGATCAAGAGTCGGATGCTTAAACGACTCAGCCACCCAGGCGCACTGACTGTTTTTGGTCTTTTTAAGCACTTTCCGAAGCTTCAATTAAATTGTAGCTAAAAACATTAGGTATTGTTATTTTTTAGAGTTGGGAAAATGAGGTACACGAAGCTTAAGTAACTCATCTAAAGACACACACTGAAAATAACCATGATGACACATGATCTTAACTCATTTTATCTTCATAGCAGCTCTAAGAACTTAGTACTGTTATCCCCAACTCACAGATGGGGAAGCTAATTGTGAGAGAAGTTGAATAACTTGCCCAAGATTGCACAGTTAATAAGTGCCAGAGCTGGGATTTTAAACTAGATTGCCTGAGTCTGTGCTCTTAACCAGTATGTTCTCCATCCTGTGTGTTGTTTCTGTTATTTTTGGATAGACCATCTTAACTTAGATTTAAAAAATAATCCAATACAGTACAAACATTTGCAGTGGTGCCTAAGATCTTAGCAGTGGCCCAGGGAGATGACAGCAAATCGTTCTTATTGCCAGGCTTATGTTTTTGTCTCATTCTTATCTTTGAAGTTAAATTATTTTTAGTCGGTCCCTAGAAACTGTAATGTGACTGTGTCAGGGCACTTATTAATTAGTATTGAGGAGTTTTTTCTTGTCAGAAATACATAACGATAAATGCTAGCGTTCTTTGGATAGGAGGATTATTATTTCTACACATATTTGAGGAGTTGGGATAAATAGGCAAAAATCAATTTTTGTGGCCCTTTGTGAATATCAGTCTGTACAGCAAAAAGTATATCCACCACGTTTGTTGGCCTGCCTATAAAATTAATATGGAATGGATTTGGTCATTAAATTATTGTTACTTAGAAGACGAGAAAATACCCTTCTGGGAATCAAATTAAATCTGTAACTATGGCACTTTTCACTTGCCTTGAATGACTTCCCTGGAAATCAGAAGCCTTGTGTTCCGCTTCTAGCACCATCATCAATGTTACCTTTGGTAAATCATTTAAACATGCTAAACTATGTTCCATTTGGCACTGGGAATGCCATATGCTCTCATGTTGCCTAAATGCGATTTTGCAAAAAGTGAAATTGATTTTAAGAGGAATATGCACAGTGATTCTATCACCTGTTAAGCAGAATGCATTGTGTGCTTCATAAATCTAATAAGAGAATAGGTGATAGTTTGGAACTTAAAAAAAAAAAAAGACCTCTTTAGCTTTATAAGTTTCAGAATTCAGCTTAATTTTGCCTTAAAACTATTCTTACTGTTAACATCTAGTGCTTTTAAAAAATCAGCCAAGATATCTTTGGACATTTACATTCTTTTTCTGTTCACAAATGTCATTAACTTGAAATATAAAGATGCTTTCTAAGGAAACTGGTCTGCCTAGCCAGATCTTTTAATGTAGTTATTTTGCGATCTGAGCTGCAAAACCCAAACACGGAGGCTGCCTTCCACAATGCCTTGTTGCCCAGACAGTGATGTCATGTTTTAAGCATGTTTAGTTTGCAAAGGTCCTGCTTTTGATCCGTTAGTTGTCACTTTTTTTATGCAGCTCCTCCTGAATTACAAAGGTACTGAGAGTAATTTGCTTCATTAAGGTCTGTTGCTGACACTGTTGTATTTCATTCCTCATTCTTCTCCTCGCCTCCTTCATTAAGACCTTATTCAAATTTGGATCCTGGTTCTACTGCGACATCCACGCCATTATCATCTAAATAGCAATTACATATTCAAAAACAACAGCTTCTCCTTAACTGTCTGTAACTTAACATTTTACATGGATTCAAGTGGGAATTAAGAGTAAAATGAATCTTTTCTTCGTGATTTACAACCCTCCCTTTCACCCTTGATTTACTAGTTAATGTTGAATAAGCTGCTTGTAGACGAAGGAAGACAAAATTATTGATTGCTCAGCTTGAGTTTGTAGAGGTATATGTATTATAAATTGTTTCTATACTAAACAGGCACCCAAAGGACAGAGACCCTGATTTAATCACCCACATATTTGGTAGACAGCATTTACCATTTTGGATATAATGGGACCAGGTTTAATGCTCTATTAAGGAATTAATAGTTATCTTTTACAAACTGCATGCTTTATAACTTGAAACATTTAAAGGAAACCTTTTAAAATGAGTCAATATATTTGTCCTTTGTAGGATAGAACTCAAAAGTAGATGCAAATTATACTACTAATATAACAATATGCTTTCCTATGTTTTGGCCATCTTAAAATTTTACAGTCAGTACACGCTAAGCTGATTTGACTGAAATGAGTACCCATGGAGACAAAGTGTTTCAACAGATACAGTGGGCATAAATATTAGGATTTTTTTTTTTTGCCATTAAATGTGGTTAAAAGAAAGAATGCAAAATACCAAATACACATGTGTATATTGTGTAATACAAATATAGGCAGTTATGGATCTCTTTTATGAATTTCTTAACCAGCAGAGAGAGAGACTGTGTGTGGGTTTGGTAGGGAGGGAGGGAGAAGTGAGGTGAAGGTAAGAGAAGGGGAGGAGAAACAGAGCCCTAACCTTAAAAATGCTAATTAACTTGGGGTGCCTGAGTGGCTCAGTTGGTTAAGTTTCTAACTTTGGCTCAGGTCATGACCTCACAGTTTGTGAGTTCCAGCCTCGCATCGGGCCCTGGGCTGACAGCTCAGAGCCTGGAGCCCGCTTCAGATTCTGTGTCTCCCTCTGTCTGCCCTTCCGCTGCTTGCATGCTTTCTCTCACATTGTCTCAAAAATAAATAAACATTTAAAAAAATGCTAATTAACTATTCAATACCCTGTCTTTTGGCACCTTGCATAATAATTCCTCACCTATTTTACAAATTTCTTATCATGGTTAAGGAATGTTCTTTCCTATTTGTCTGAAATGAACCTCTATTTTTTTGTTTCTCTATCCATATTCTCAAATTTATCAGAATTATATATGTGTGAATACTGATATCATGCTCGAGGTTACTTGCAATGTAGATTTAAGTGATACTAACTTGTGTGGATGTGAACAGTGGAAACTTGCTCAGTTGTGGTCTTAACCAATGAGAGTCCGGAAGACTTACCCTTTGTTTACCTCACCATCTTTTGTGAAGATAAGCCCTGAGGGTAAGCTGGATCGGCCAGAGGTCAGTGTTCATTTCAAAAATCACCAACCAAGTTGGGTAGAATGCTGTAAAACAAAGCAGAAGAAACTCTAGAGAGAAGGTGAACCATTGGGAGACTTAGAGCTGACAGGTCAGGCACTGAGTCTGCAGGGACAAAGCTAGGTGTGTAGGTTAACTAAGTTTGCTTAGAAATCGTTTGTCCCAAACAAGGGTCTGTTGATGTGTCCCTGTATTACATTTTGTAATGCTGTCTTGTGACCAGCTGGGGTTAAGGTCATTAAAGTGATAGATCTGACCAGATATTATTGTTGCCTCTTGCTTATGCTGTCTTAGTCCCTTTGGGCTGCTATCGCAAAAATACCATAAACCCAGCGGTCTGTTTTGAGTAATTTTTGTATAAAGTGTTAGACCTAAGTCAAGGTTCTTTCTTCTTTTCCTTTTTTTTTTTTTTTTTTTTCTTTTTGTTTTTGTTTTGTTTTGTTTTGTTTTTGTTTTTGTTTTTTTTTGGGGGCGGTGTTGGCTACAAATATCCAATAACAATGTTGCTTTTAATGGTAAAACAAAGTAAAGCACATGTTCATCATCAGAATAAATCTATAATCTGTGGTTTATTTGTACAATGCACTTTCATATAAAAACAAAGCAACTCAAGGTACATGCAGCAATATGGATAAATCCCAGATAAATAAATGATGTGGAATGAGAAATGCGAATTGCTAAAGAGTATTGTGTATACATTGTCATTGTGATTCCACTTATATGGTTCTGAAACATTAAACTAGGGATATAAACAAATATGGTAGCACTATTAAAACAGAGAATAAGAAACACAGAATTTAGAGAGAATTTACCTCTGAAGTGGGGGGAAGGGAGAGTGAGATAGGGCGACTTCATGGTTAACCATAAATTCTATTTCTTAAATTGAGTGGTGGGTATGTGGGTGTTCACTTTGTTGTCATTCTGAAAATGTTTTCTTTTTAAAGATTGTATGTTCTGTTTGTTGCCAGTATAAAAACATGTAGATTTTTGTGGCAACCATCTTGATGAAAGTTTTAATTCTAATAATTTAGGTTCTTCTGGATTTTCTAAGTAGGTAATCATCAACATTAAATAATTTCAGAGTTTTGTTTCCTTCCAATCATTAAGGCTTTTATTTTTTATCTCATTGAGTTATCTAGGATCTCTGTCAAGTATGTTGAAATGTGAAAGCAAGCATCTTTTTTCCATTTTTGATTGTGAAGAGAACGCTTATAATGTTTACTGTGTTCAACTAGTAAATACAGTATATACTGTTTATCGGGTTACTCTTAATTTGTTTTTTTTTTATTATAAATTGGCAGTGTTATCAAATGCCTTTTTTTAGATCCCTTGATCAAGTAACTTTTTGCTTTAATCTTTAATGTATAAACAACTTTGCATTCCTCAAGTAAAGTCAAAGCATATTTTATTTTTGATATTTTTAAAAAAAATTATTGGATTTGCTTAGCTTATATTTGGCTTGAGATTTTTGCAACACATTTTTATGAGTGAGATTTGTAATTTTCCATTCTTGTGCTGTCTTTGAAAAGTTTGGTTAAGGGTTACATTAGACTCATTAAATGGAGTGGGAAGTGTTCCTTATTTCTAAACAATTTGTTGGAAAAATTTGTATAACATTTGATTTTATTAGAATTCACTTGCAAAATTTTCTGGGCCTGGTGTTTCCTTAGTGGGTAGCTTTTTATCTACTGAATGAATTTATTAATAATTATTGACTAGTCTACGGAGTCAATATGGTTAAGTTATAGTTTCAATGGAGATAGCTCATTTAAAGAAAAAATTCACAATTTATTGCCAGAGAGATTTTAAAATAACATCTTTTTTTTTTTTTAATCTCCGGGATTTTTGTTGTTATGTTGGATTTCTCTCCTGAATATTGTTTGCTTTTTCCTTTGCTATTTGCTTAGTCTTTTCAAAGATTGACTTTAGAATTTATCATCCTCTTTATTGCATTGTTATATCCTATTTCATTGTTCTTTTGTTTCTAACTAAAATTTTTTTCATTTTCTTTGGGATTTGTTTTGTTAGTCTCATTCTGACTTCTTAGGCTGGTTGCTTACTTTAGGCTCATCAATTTTTAGCTTTTTAATATTCTAATATATTCATTAAAATGCTCTGTATTTCCCTTCAAATGCAAATTAGCAGCCTCCAAATTTGATTTGTATTATTTCCACTAGTTTTCAGTTTTATATATTTTTCACTGTCTATACTTCATTGCTGAGTTGTTTAAAAATATTTTAAGATTTCCAAATATATGAGATGTTTTGTTTTGGTTATATTTTTGGTGAAGGTTTTTAATTTAATGCATTGTGGTCAGAGAATGTGGGCCAAATGATAATCTTTAAATGTGTTGAGATTTAATTCACAGCCTAGTACATGACATTTATAGAATATTTTGGGAGGAAAGGGATAATTTTTAACTTTTGTGAGGATAAATTCTATTTTGATGGATTTTTATATTCCACTTACCTTTTTAGTACTTTAGAGTATGAAGAGCTTGGAAGAAATTTCTGTTGTTACAAAAGCTGTTTTTAACAGCTCAAGCTTGTAAGCCCTGGCCATAGCCTGTTTATTGTCCTCTATACTTCCATTTCAAGGTCAGAATTATTATTACTTAAAAGAAGAACAAGGTAATTCTCTCTAATTTTTTGTCTCAACTTTATAACTTCCTGCTGATGTGACAGACCTTAAATGTTTGTTTTTGTGAAAAAACTATTGTTTTATTGTTATGAATGCTATTAATTTTGACATTTGATTTTTTATTTTTTATGCATTATTACCTTCTTGTATTTATTTAATTGGATTTTAGATGACTTTATTGCTGTTTTTCTTTTTTTAATTAATTTATTTTAAGAGAGAGCATGTGTGAGTGCAAGAGCATGGGAGGGGCAGAGAAAGAGGAAGAGAGAGCATCCCAAGCAGACTCCTCCCTGTCAGTGCAGAGCCCATCAAAGGGCTCCATCCCTGAACCGTGAGATCATGACCTGAGCCAAAATCAAGAGTCAGATGCTTAACCAACTGAGCCATCCATGTGCCCCCTTTTTTTAATATAAATTTTTAAATGTTTACTTATTTTGAGAGAAAGAGCATGTGTGGACAGGAGAGGGGCAGAGAGAGAGGGAGACAGAGAAAGAATCTTTTTTTTTTTTTCTTTTTTTTTAAGAAAGAGAGAGAATGTGAGCAGGGGAGGGTGGGGGGAGAATTCTAAGCAGGCTCTGTGCTGTCAACACTGAGCCTGACTCGGGGCTCAGTCCCATGAACCGTGAGATCATGACCTGAATTGAAATCAAGAGCCAAGATGCTCAACTAACTGAGCCATTCAGGTGCCCTTATTGCTGGTTTTTCAACATGTAGTTTAATATAGATATATATTTCACCTAGAATTAGTGGTGAAAACATGTCATGTATAACAGATGACAAAAGGTAAATTACCAATGTAAATTGATCTCAAATCTTTCATACTTGGACAGAGTAAGAGAAGAATTCGTAATATTTGAGTTAAATTAGAAACATTAACATTTACTAGTTTTTTGGAATGTTAATAGTTGATGTAAAAAAGGAATCTTGTGTGTAAATTAAGTTTGGGAAATTAGCTTAAAATGGTGAAAGATGTTTTGCAAGAACTTTTTAGTGTTTATTACTGTCCTGAAAATATCTTCTTGGGTTTATAGTGTTCAGCATTTCCATACTGGCCTAAAACTCCTTTTTTCATGGAAGATTTTATAAAACTGAATATCCTATTGAACCCACATTTATTAGAGGACTACTTAGAATCTAACTTTCAGAGAGTTATTAACTGTTGAAAATTTCAAAAGTCCTGAAATATAAGTTTTGAGATCTTTATTCAAGAAGTTTTACATCATAATAAGTTTATTTTTGAGAGAGAGAGAGTGCGTGTGAGCTCATGGGAAGGGGCACAGAGAGAGAGAAAAGGAGAGAATTCCAAGCAGGCTCTGCATTGTCTGCGTGGAGCCCAGTGTGGGGCTAGTCTTACCAACCATGAGATCATGACCTGAGCTGAAACCAAGAGTCAGATGCTTAACTGACTGAGCCACCCAGGCACCCTGAGTTAACTAATACATATTAATTAGTAAGAATGCCTAATATTTCCTAGTGCTTTAAACATTTCAGCGCACAATGACATATCTGATTTCATTTGGTCTTCCAAACAACTGTGTATTGTTGTGAGCTGGGCTTTTTGTTTTTTTCTGGAGTCATTAAAGCCTCAAGTTAAATGCGTTTATTCTGCAAATATTTTTAGAAATTCCATTCAGGAAATCTTTTTTTTTTTTTTTCCATGTTTATTTATTTTTGAGAGAGAGAGAGAGATGGAGCGTGAGCAGGGGAGGGGTAGAGAGAGAGGAAGACACAGGATCTGAAGCAGCTCCAGGCTCCGAGCTGTCAGCACAGAGCCCATCGCGGGTCTCGAATCCATTGATGGTGAGATCATGACCTGATCTGAAGTCGGACGCTTAACCAACCGAGCCACCCAGCCACCCCTCCATTCAGGAATTCTTAATTTTTGTGGCTGAAATTCTTTCCGTCTTCATTGCTGATTCATTGAAGTAATTACATTAGAGGAAGCTTTGTGTTGTTGCCAAAGAGAGTAACCCAGTTAAATACAAATGGAAAATTTTTTATCTGTTCATGTTAGCATTTTTAGGTTCTTCCATGCTGCTCACAGGTTTGTGGATAGTCAGCATCAGCTATTTTAAGTTTGACCGGTAGAGTTCTGATTGTCAGATTTCAGCATTAATTAAGATACAATATTGTCTGTATCAAGATGGAAATGTTGCTTTTATTGTGTAATTTTTTGAAATAGGAGTTTTGTTTCACTAAGTAAACATTTCTATTGAAAAATTCTGTGATTGACTTCTGTTATTTAATTACATATGCACCAATCCTCCCCACACAACCTTTATTTACAAATATAATAATAACAAGTGTATCTTTGAAATAAGAATTGGAAGTATAGGACTGGCCCTTGACAAAGACTCAGGAAGTCAAATGTTATTTTTCTTTAATTTCTTCCAAAATACCTTTGCTTCCATTTCAGTGCCTCTTTTGTCCATTACTTTGGAAAAGAGGGGTCCCATGTTTTCCCCAAAGAATAGTATAGAAGGGAAGTCTTAAATGACCTCCACTTAGGTGAGTTTGCAAAATGATCAGTGTTCACCTTTTCCGCGAAGCCCTGAATGTTGGCAGTGTACCGGCTCTTCTCTACTGAGCGGACATGCTTCTGCTCCTCCAGCAGACTGGTGATCTGTTCATATGTCACACTCTTTGCTCCTACACATGCGTGTTTGTTTCTGTAATTGCACAATGCAATTTAAAAAATATGTAAGTATAACAAAGAAGTAATTATTTCTACAAAAACATAGTTAAGTGCTGTGGAAATAATCCATCATTTAATTGCTAAAATAAAAAAGAAAGAGCTGTCAGTTTAGGTGTGGCTGCCATAACTTATAAAACCATCAGACTGATTTGCAAATGTCTTTAAATTCTCATCTGCTTCAAAACAATCGGAAGTTGTATACAACAAATTAGGTGGTGGGCTTACTAAGAAGAAAGGCTCAGAAATCTCATCAGGTGGCTCTTCTACAAATACAGCCCCTCCCCACAAATCTTTCCTATGTGAGAATGCTAAAGCAAGCAACAGATGGGTGGAAAGTTGGGGGAAAGTCAGATGTGGGGTGTTTGCCACTTGTAGGGAGAAATTGTCTTCTGAGCAACCCATTCAAAAACTTACAAAGAACTTGTCTTTTTATCTATAATGACAATTTTATTGCAGGTCAATTATGCCATGTAGTTGAAACTGTTCTCCAAATGTTGACATAGAAAAGCAGAGCACGTGGCAGCAAAACAAAAATTCAGAGAGACTAACTGTTGTCATAGGCAGCAATGCAACTCAAACTAACAAACTATAGTTTTTGTTATAGGCAAATTCACAAATCCTAGAACTCGAGAATAACATACTTTATATGGTTCTTCATGTTTTACCTAATGGACTTCCTAAATTATTTCTAGAGTTCTCTCCTATTCATATGTACCTTCAGCACAGAAACACTTGAAAATAAACTTAACTGAAATGACAGTGTTGTTCCCTGTACTTTAAGTTTCTTCCCATCCCTGCCCGTAGGATCTTCGAGAAAGTGACCTAACTGCCATAGATTGCCATTGAATGTAATGTCTTTGCTGTAACCTTCAAATCAGAAGATTTTGGAGTGTTTAAAGAGGAGATATGAAGAAAAGAGTTTTGAATTACAAAAAACTTTTTTTTTTTAACGTTTATTCATATTTGAAAGAGACAGAGGGCAAGTGGGGTTCGGGCAGAGAGAGAGGGAGACACAGAATCCGAAGCAGGCTCCAGGCTCTGAGCTCTCAGCACAGAGCCCGACGCAGGGCTCAAACCCATGAGCTGTGAGATCATGACCTGACCCGAAGTTGGATGCTTAACCAACTGAGCCACCCAGGTGCCTCAAGAGCTTTGAATTTTAATTTGGAAAAAACAGTATGAGACAAAACTGGCAGTCATATAAAATAGATAACATCAAACATTTTAAAAACAGTAGGTATAGTGAGAGCACATAGCAAAATCCACTGAAGCATTTACTAAACTTTGGTGAAAACTATGATGTAAGAACATTCTGAATTACGGGAGTTACTGAACAACATAGTTTGTTGTTGTTGTTGTTCCACCTCAAATGGAAGACTTCTGTCAATGAGTAAGAGCCTCAATACGGTAAGCTAATAGTCACGGTTTTTTGTTTGTTTTAAATGCAATTATGGATGATGCAGAAACTGTACAGGCTGTGACAGAAAAGGATGGATCTAAATATGAAGAGAAGGAAAAGATAAGAGCAATCTAGCACCAAAAATTACTCATGTCATATAATATAGATGCCCTAGAAACATTTTTATGTTGTACGGAATAACGGCCTGAATCAGCGTTCAACAATATAATATGGGAAAAGACAATGCCAGGAAAAATTGTATTTCTTCTAAGTAACTTCAAAGTATTTACTTTATTAAATGCATATAATCCACTTGTTTTGAATTAAAATGTAATGTTGAAGGCATGCATTTGTAAATAATTTCCCACTTAACTGAATGCTTATTAAATAAAGAAGTAGTTACAGTCATATTGGAGAAGATGGCCTCTGCCTCATTGAATCCATCTATTTTGCCCTCTCTAGGGCATCAACAATATTGAGTGTTGTAAGACAACTTGTGTTATATTTTGAACATATAAAACAAATATTAAATAACAGAGAAATTAATTTGTAACAGTATGGGTCAGGAACTGGGGTCAGGATGAGAGAGTCAGTTGAAATTTGACCTTCAGATTTTGTTTGAATCTCATCACTGCTGTTTACGTTTATAACTGGCCATAAGTAATTGTCAGATTAACATATTCTGTCATAGGAAAGTCTGTCTGGTCAAGTTAGCCATCAACTAAGCTGGGTGTTTACTAGTTATTTAAAAATACTCAACAGAGTACCTGAAAGTACTGTAGATTCTATTTATCATTGTTGTGTAGCTTTTAGCCTTTAGGGAAATCCAGTTTTTAAAATTGACACAGTGGGGGCGCCTGGGTGGCTCAGTCAGTTGAGCGGCCGACTTCGGCTCAGGTCATGATCTTGCGGTCCGTGAGTTCAAGCCCCGCGTCGGGCTCTGTGCTGACTGCTCAGAGCCTGGAGCCTGTTTCAGATTCTGTGTCTCCCTCTCTCTCTGCCCCTCCCCCGTTCATGCTGTGTCTCTCTCTGTCTCAAAAATAAATAAACATTAAAAAAAAAATTTAAAATTGACACAGTGATTCATTATTTTAGCAGTGTATTGAGTAACCTGTTACAGCAGAATGCTTAACTTCATATTTGTATATAATAAATTCTAAATTTTAGATCAGACGATAGAGTAAAACTGACATTATTCATTTGGTAAGGAGAGATATTGCAGAACTTGAGTGATTTTTTTTTTCAGATGTTTTCACTGTAACTTTAATGTGTTGTCTTTATCCCCAGGGGTATTCTGAAATATGTTGATGTGAATTTCTTATAATATACTTTATTTTACTCATAGAACTATCTTTAGTATATTAATTTTTTAATACCATACAGGATATGGTATGTGTGGCGAAGGCATGGATTGCCTATTCTTGTTTACCACTTAATGTGGCATGAATGCATTATTAAGAAACAAGAGAATAGAAATGCATAAAGTCTAAAATGTATACTGTCAAAATCATAAGGAAATCATGTTATCTTCGAGAAAAAACTATAATGCATCCAGCAAATTGAAACAGATGCCTGAAAAATAATGACTATATGAAAATATGTGTTTTACCCCTCGCCTTTATTGTTCACACCCACAAATATCCTCTTGCAGCCTCTTCTCTGATTATCTTCTATGGATTTGTGGTGCTAGGATTTTATTTCTTTTTTTTGTTGTTTAAAGAGTTCTAATTCACCCCACTTCCTTGTATAGACCTCATCTCTGACACAAGGGCATTTATTACAAATAGGAATAGGCAACAAAGAGACCTGCCTGAGATAGGCAAAAACCTGTTCTTTCTTTCTTCCTTCCTTCCTTCGTTTTCTTTCTTTTCTTTTCTTTTCTTCCTTCCTTCCTTTCTTTCTTTCTTTCTTTCTTTCTTTCCTTCTTTCTTTCTTCCTTCCTTTCTTTCTTTCTTTCTTTCTTTCTTTCTTTCTTTCTTTCTTTCTTTCTTTCTTTCTTTCTTTCTTTCTTTTTCTCTCAGAAGCAGTACCATCGTAAGCTTTATTTACAGGTTAATTTTAAAAGAAACCTCTAAATTATGACTCAGTAGGTCCTAGATAAAGCTAGGGAAATCTGTGGGTCTTTTTAAAAGCCTCTGGGGTGATTTTGATCATCATTCAAATTTAGAAACCACTGACTAAGATTAATTTCCTTAGGATTTGCTAGTATGTTGAATTGCAAGCAGGGAGAAAATGGAAATTCTTGTAAATAAATATTAAAAAGTACCTTTGGAGCTGACAAAACTTTTATTTCAAAAGTGGTTTTTTTAAGAACAGCTTTTCCTGCCTTTTTTGTTAATGAGATTCCGTGATGGCTGAGGTAGGTAAAGACACCTTTGGGATGGATTCAGAAGACCCCAGTGATACAGTGATGAAATAGGATTAGCAGGCTGTCGGGGAGGGTCACGAGTGTGTGAGTTTGAAGTCTCTTCTGTTTGAAACCAATTTTCAGAGTCTTGCATTCGATCCAGTATATAGTACGCTACAAGTGGAAAGATTAAACTGGAGCAGTATAATTAGGGTAAGCCACTGCATCTGCACTGGTATCGCAGTAACTGAATTTGAAACCAGCTGCAAACTGGTGACTAATCTCTCTGGCAAGCCCACATGAGAGCGTAGTACAATAAGGCAGCCTCAGCTTCATGAGCACATGTTTCTTCAACTTGCCTCTGAGCAGGTGATGGCGATGATGCAATCTGATTATACTTTTGAACGTATTCTAACCACAGTCAACAGTTGGGTCTCGCAAGGGATTTCACAAAAGACTTCAAACCAACTAAATAATTTTTCACATACTTTCAACTATAGAAACCCGTGGAAACCAATATATATATTTTTCGCCTTAGTGACAATAGTTCTTTGTGGTACTTGATAGCCTTAAATTTGAGAGGTTTTAATGAATTTTTACATGTGAAATGAAGATGAGAAAAATAGCATGGCAAGAAGAAAGTACTTGGCGCTCTTATGCCGAATTGTTCACGACTGCTTATACTGATCAATTAAGATAATTCCCCTGTTCAGACTGTGCAATTCTGTGCACGCAGGAGCTGGTGAATCAGGGGCCAGGGGAGTGTTTCAGTGCAACACTAACCTTTCCATATTCAGAGAGTTACCTCCCTAGCAGTATAACCTCTCCTGATGAGGTGATATTTAACAGTGTCTTGAGCATTAAAGGTGTTTAATAAATACTCAGTTTGAGTTGGGCTTGAACCTTTATTTTTCATCTTTGAAGAGAATAATAGTTTCTTGCAGCGTACTCCTGAGTGGTGAGGATGAATAGAGCCATCTGTTTGAGAATGTATGTCATCTTTGGGAAAAAAATGCATTAGGACTTAAAATACAGTCACAGGTATTATTTCAAATGAGTATCTCAGAGGTAGAATGCTTAGAAACTGCCTATTAATGTTAAATTTAAATAGAAAAATGTATAGCTTTCAATAAAGGACATGAACTCCATAAGACCATTGAAATATAACTTGCAAACTACACACCCCTGAGAATAAAGGGTTGGAAAGGGGGTGAAAAAATTGTCAAACCGTCACCTGGTAGTACTCACACTTTGTGTACATCAGAATCACTTTGGATGCTTGTCAGAAGTTCATATGCTGGGGCACCTGGGTGGCTCAGTCAGTTAAGCGTCCAACTTTGGCTCAGGTCATGATCTCACAGTTCATGGGTTCAAGCCCTAAGTCGGGCTCTGTGCTAATAACTCAGAGCCTGGAGCCTGCTTCAGATTCTGGGTCTCCCTCTCTCTGCCCCTTCCTTGTTTGCGCTGTCTCTCTCTCTCTCTCAAAAATATATATTAAAAAAAAAAAAAAAAAAAGGTGTGCATGTGTCTGGGCCTCATCCCCATTAATTCTGATTTTGTGGGTTAGGTGTGGGTCCTAGACACGCATTTTCATCATCTTCCTCCCTACCCTCCTACGCAGTGATTCTGATACAACCAAGACTACTATAGTATTATAGTATAGACGATTAAGTGTAAGTATACTACTATAGTGTAGACTACTAAGCGTAAGTTTGCTACTATAGTATAAACTACCTAGCTTCCTAATTTGCAAAGAAAACTTTTCATTATCATCAGGACAGGTAAACTTTTCTCATGGTAATTATAAAAAGGCCTTTTGAAAAGACATAATGATTATTGTATTCAGTTGTGGTTTTGTAGAAGAAACCAGCGTATTTTTTCATATGTTTTTATTTAAACTTTTTTAAAAAGGGCATTTTACTGAAGAACTCACTCATGAAGTGAATTGAATGCAGGTGTGCCACGTTCTGGTAATCTGAATTTGTAGAAAGGTAGCATTTGGACTCCCTGGAGGAATGAGGGGTTAGCGTGTGTTGCAGTTTGACTTGAGTCTCCTGTGATGGTAACTGAACTTATTGTGGTAATCCTTTTGTGATACAGACATGTATCAAATCACTATGTTGTGTACCTTAAACTAATACAATTTTGTTGGTCGATTATATCTCAGTAAAACCGGGGAGTAGAGCAGGGAACAAAAAGGCTTGAAGGAGTTAAGCGGAAGGTGTGGAGGTAGAGATTTTTATATGCCTTAATTGTTAAGGACTTTTTCCCCCTTATATCCTAGTAGCTGGCTAAATTTCCAATTGATTATAGTGATTTTCCTCAGAGATACAAGTGTTTATTTTTATTTTTTATTTCTTATTTTATTATAGAATAGTTAACATGTTTATTTTGTTAATTATTTTTTTTTTTAAGTTTATTTGTGCATGAGAGAGAGACTGCTCAAGCGAGGGAGGGGCAGAGAGAGAGGAAGACACAAAATCCAAAGAGAGAACAGGGGAGCGGCAGAGAAAGGGAGAGAGGGAATCCCAAGCAGGCTCCATGCTGTCAGTGTAGAGCCCGATGCAGGGCTCGATCTCACAACCCTGAGATCATGACCTGAGCCAAAATCAAGAGTAGACACTTAACTGGCTGAGCCACCGATGGGCCCCAATGTTTATTTTTAATATATAAATTAATAAATTCTTAATAGTCTCATATTAGGATACTTTCTTTAGATCTTCCTGTGCTAATTAGGATTTTGTGCTTCTAAGCAAAAAATTGAATATTAACTAATGTAAAAAACAAATAAATGAAGGTATTCATTTACTAAAAAAAAAAAAAAAAAGACCCACTAACCTCTAGTACCTATGAATATATGAATATAACCTTATCTGGAAATAACCTTGCAGTTGTAATCAGATTCAGATGAGGTCATATTCATTAGAGTGAATCTTTAATGACTGGTGTCTTTATAAGAAGAGTGACATTTGGACCCAGAGATACACACACGCACACACAAGGCTGTGTAGTGATGGAGGCAGAGACTGGAGTGAGGAAGCTACAAACCAAAGAACACCAAGGATTTCCAGCAACCTAGGCAATTCTTGGAAGAAGCAAGGAAGCGTCCTCCCCTAGAGACTTCAGAGAGAACATGGCCCTGCTGACCCCTGCTTTCAGACTTCTAGGCTCCAGAATTGTGAGAGAATAAATTTCTATCATTTTAATCCACCAAGTTTGTGGTACTTAATATGGCAGCCCTAGGAAACTAATACAGCATGTGAATGTCTCTTATTTGGATTTTGACCAAAACTAGATTAAAAGAAAAACCGTGAAATTTCTTTCCTCACATACTCTATTTGTGTCTAGAGGTTCATGTGCTTTGGACCTGGCGCCGTGGGCAAGTTGGAATTGTGTTTGCAATGTCAAGGAGCCAGTTTAGTACTGTTCCCAACCGAAAACCACTCTACTTCTGTGTGAGCACAAGCCATTGGGGTTCCTGCCATTAGAACCCGGTTTTGCTTTAAAAGAAGCTCAGGTATTTGAGTTAGTACTAAATGGGGATTTCAGAGTTTTGCCCCATAAAATATGGAAGAGCTTCCATATGAGCAGGAACTGGTTACCCTTCCTGATGCTTCACTTGAATGAAAACTCCCTTCCATCTCAGGGAAGATCTCTGTGAGTCAGTGAGTCAACTTCTTATTCTGCCTCCTCCTCCTCCTCTCTCTCATCGTTTGTGACTGCCCATGAGGATTTGTCTACCTGTCCCCTCAGTGATTTTTTTTTTGAGCTCCCCACCCAATTGTATTCTCCACTGACCCAGTTTGCACCCTTGGGACCTCCATTCTATTGTAAAATATCATGGTGAAGAGTACCAGCTTGAAGCCAGGCACACTGATCCAAGTCCAGATATGTGTAAACATCTAGAGTTGCTGTTTTGTGCAATAATTTGGCTTTCACTATAGGTACCCCTGTTGCCAGCTGTATATAGAGATAGAGTACCTCTACCTGGGAGAATCCTGGCTCGGGGGGGGGGGGGTGGGGGGGCGAGCGGTGACAGGCAAGTCATTTAATCTGAGCACCAGTTTCCTCATTTATAAAATTGGGATGGTAAAACCTATTATGGAGGTTGATGTGTCGATTCAGTGAGTAGCCATATCTCACATATAGGAAGAAGTACTCGAGGAATGTTATCTCTTGCTGCTATGAGAATAGTATCAAGAATCCATCTAGTGCCTTTTCACTGTTCATTTGCATATCCATTCATGTATTCATTCATTCAATAGCATTTGTAGTGGGTCTACCATATGCCATTCTACAGTCTGTGCCCTCCTGGAACTGACAGTCCAGTTGGAGAGACAGACTTTAATTATATGATCACCTAAACAAGTGTAAAACTACAGCACTGATAAGTGCTGTGAGAGCAGATGACCATGTGTGGAAGTTTGAGGAAGTCTTCCCTAAGTAAAATTTGAGCTGAGAGCGGAAGCGTGTATAAGTTAACTGAATGGAGAGAGGAAGGAAGGGAGAGGGTTCCAGACTGAGGCAACAAGAAATCATAATGGCTTTTTGGTGTTAGGGCAAATGGCACTTTTGGTGAATCGGAATAAAGGCCTATAGGCTGATGTGCAGAGAGCCAGGAGGGAGTCAGGCAGACCTTCACACTAGACCTCATGGGCTCTGCTAATATGTTTATCTTTAAGTGGAAACTGCTGATGAACATGAAGCTGTGAGTGAGAGTGACATGAACAAATATGGTTTGAAAAGATGCTCCTCCATTGTCTTCCTTTGGTTGAGAGGATTCAGCCCTTTCAGATGGATGCTGCTCGTTCTCACACACTTAGGACTTGGCTTCTGAGATCACTTGTCGTTCTGCTTCCACCCTGCCACCTCAGTCCATTTCTCTTCTACATCATTCATAAGGACACCATCTTCTCGCTCTAGGTTATGCTCCAGACTTCCCAGGCCCTTGGACTTGGCTGTCTCCCTTTCCCAGGTCCTGTAATCAGCCTGGGTATCTCTAACATCCATGATGGTGCCCCAGCTAACACCGTAACCTCAATCCCTTGTTCTCCAAAGACTTTCCCAGCCAATGATTTTACCTTTTCTACTCTACCAGTTCTCTGCTGTGGCCTTGCTTTACATTATCTAATCACTTAGATTGGGGCCTCACCTGAAATCTTAAATCTTAAACCTTAAACCCAGAAATCCTCTTCTCTGAAGTCAAGATGTCCCTCTTGCATGCCACCGTTGGCTTATCTAATTGACAGTTGTCATTTGCTCAATCTCTCACCGCTTCCTGACGCCTTATCCAGTCTGGAGCCTGTGGTCAGTCACTGCAGTGCTGTGAGATGGGACCCCTCAGTTATTTTGATCCTTTTGGATCCATTTTGGATCCCCTTTGGATAAACCCAGCCTTTCCTTTAATCTGCCTCTGTTCCCAGGCTACTAAACATTCCCAGAGAAAATCATAACTGTGCTTGTGGACACTAGAATATATGGTTGCTTTCTAGTTATCTGCGCCATCAGCACTCTTCTTTGGTCCTTGTTCATCAGCTGTGTCTTTGAACAGAGTGAATGTCAACCTTGACTGCATATTAGAATCACCTGAGTGTGTTTGATTCCACCCCTGGAGACTTGATTCCACCCCTGGAGGTTCTGATGTAATAGGCCTGGAGCATATTCAAGGGTTCCACATCCCCAGATGATTCTAATGTGCAGCCAAGTTGAGAACCACTGTGCTAACCTGCCCACAAAGGTTGATGACGTGTTCACTTGAGCTTTCTGCTAGCCCTCACTTTAAGCAGATGATGGTGTCTCATCCAACGTCGCTTCCTTTTTCTAGTGTTAGACCTCCCGACTTTTAATTGCATCCATAGTTGCCTAGTTCATTCTTTTTTTAGAGGAAAAAAAATATGCCCACATCCTCATGTTTAACTCCTTCAGAGGTGTACTGGGTATCACTTTCTCCTCCACTCCTGATTGAGCCAGATGATCCGAATGGTTAGGCTTAAGAAGTGGGTATATGATGATAAGCATGCATTTTTCATAAAAACAAAACTTGGGAGTACTCAAACTTGAGTTTATAAAATCATAAGCAGGATATTGAAAAATGATGATTTTCAAAGCAAATAATATCTGATGAAATACAATGAGAAGTGATACCTGAAAGATGGCTGGGACTGGAAAGGGCAGCAGTGGGAGTGGGGGCTTTGCATTTCAAACTGGTGAACTTTGATTTTCAAATCAAACTTTGAAAGTTTTTTTTCTTCTGAATGGAAGGAGTAAAATAATCAAATATTTGTTTAAAAAACAGAACTGTGGTAGCCGCATGGGCCATGGTCTGTAGAGGAAACAGGTTTGAGACACAGAAGACCTTTGGGAGCCATTTGTAATGGTCTAGGCAAGAAATGATGAAGCCCTGAACTAGTAGGGAAGTTCAATAAAGGGGAAAAATACCTTCCAGAGAGATTTTTAGAGGTAAAGATCAAGAGGATTGGGTCACTTTTCATTTTAGAGTATAATGTTCAAGACTCCCAGGTATTTGATTTGCTCATAGTAATTAAATAACCCAAAAGACTTTTTGCTAAATTGTCTATTTATAAGCTACCTGTCTTACTCTCCTTGGGTGCTGTAAGACAATTTCCATCAACTAGGTGGCTTATAAACAACACAAATTTATTTCTTACAGTTTTGGAGACAAGGAAGTCCATGATCAAGGCACTGGTAGATTTGGTGTCTGGTGATGGACCACTTACTGGTTCAAAGATGGCTGACTTTTAGCCATGTCCTCACATGGTGGAAGGGGTAAGGGATCTGTGTGGGGTCGCTTTCATAAAGGCACTAAACCCATTCATGAAGCTCCACTGTCATGACCCAATCACCCCACCTCCCAAAGGTGGGATCCAAAAGCCCCACCTCCAAAACCATCCCCTTGGGAGTTAGGATTTTAACATATGAATTTGATGGGGTTTGGGGGCAGGGCACAAACATTTTTTTCTATAGCACTGGCCCAGTAAAAAAAGATATTTTAGAAAAAAATTTTTGAAATAATTTAAGTCTCTTTTTTGGAATGTAATTTCAGACCAAGTTTGAAATAAGCTATTTGATTAGTTGTTTGGAATGATTTTTTTAATGGTCTATTAAAATGGATAAAAGATGCCTTAGGTATAAAAATATAACCTGAAATGTAGTGAAAGGGCTCACACGGTGGACGCAAATTGGATTTGAAGCTTAGCTCCTACCCTAACTGACCTGGTGACCTTGGCAAGTTGCTTAACATTGCTAAGCTTCATTTTCCTGATCTATAAATGGAGAAAGTAAGAGGATCCACCTCATGGGACTGTGAGGGATATCTGATATAAATGTTAGCTATTATTCTTTGGGTTATATATATATATATATATATTAACTTATATATAATTATATATCTATATATAGAGATATATATAGTTTTTTTTTTTTTAGATAAGTATTCTTATAGCTTCTGCTTGGAATTCTTGCTCCAGCCATTGAGATTCATGACAGTATTCTTGTTATTTAGTAAGCAAATGCAGTGAGTAATTCTTGTCCCTTTTAAGAAAATATCATTGACATTAGTGAACTGATAAGTTTTACTTTTGGTAAATATAAAAAAGTTGATTCTCCTGTGAAGTTCCAGTTGAGTGTTTTTTTTCTAAAATTTGCTTATCATCCTCAACTGCTATAATCAATAAATTCTGTGAGGAGAAATAAGTAGGCAGAAAAGAGAAAAGAGAAACAAATTTTTTTTTTTTTTTTCAGATCTTCTGTGTCAGACCTTCTGTTTCTGACACCTCCATGAATACATCTGGGCATAAACTTCCTTTTTGTTAATTGCCAGTGTCCCAGTTATCTTTTACTGTTTAACAAGCTACCAAGACTTAGTGGCACAAAAATGACAATTTGTTATTATCATAGTTCTGTGGGTTGACTGAATGTAGCTGGGCTGCTCGTAGTTGAACTCTTTCATGTGGTTGTAATCAGGTGTTGGCTGGGGTTGCCATCATTAGAAAGCTGGACTGGGCTTGATATCCAGAGTGTCTTACTCATATGACTATCGGTAGATGCTAGGTCAAGCTAACGCTGAGAAAAAGATTACCTGTACATAGCTTCTCCATATCACTTGGGTTTCTCATAAAATGGTGGCTGGGTTCTAAGAATCACTAATCCAGACACACAGTAAGTAGAAGCTAGCAGGCCGGCTAAGAGCTACCCCCAGAACTGATACAGCATCATTTCCACCATGTTGTTTTGGTCAAAGAGCCTCAGGGTGTTCCCAGATTCAAGGCATAGAGAAATAAATACCATCTCTTGATGGGAAAATCTTGCTAAGGAACACATGTGATGGGAGATGTTTTGGCCGACTTTGGAAAATAAAATGTGTCCCAGTCAGTGATTATAGGTAAGGTAGAGAAAAAGGTAATTACGGAAGGTACCAATATTCTCATCACATTTAAAAAACTAATAAAATTTGGGGGTACCTGGGTGGCTCAGTCAGTTAAGCCTGTGACTCTTGATCTTGGCTCAGGTCATGATCTCATGGTTCATGCAATCGAGCCCTGCATCTGGCTCTGTGCTGACAGCACGGAGCCTGCTTGGGATTCTCTCTCTCTGCCCCTCCCCTACTCATGTGCATGTGCTCGCTCTCTTTCTCTCTCTCTCTTTCTCAAAATAAATAAACTTTAAGAAAAAAAGCTAAAAATTTATTTTGGAATAATTTTAGGTTTATAGAAAAGTTGCAAAGATACTATAGAGCATTTTGGAAATATATTTTTCATCCACATCTTACACAGCCAAAGTAGATTTGTTAGAACAAAGAAATAAATATTAGTACAATAGTATTAACTAAACCACAGAGTTTGTCTGGATTTTACCAGTTTCTCCATATATGTTTTGTTGTTGTTGTTGTTCTGGGATTAAATCCAGGGTACTACATCGCATTTAGCCATGTTCTCTTTTTACATGTGAATGAATCTCTCTCCTGCTGATTTTTCTCTTTTAACAACCCATTAGGAAATGGTTTACTTACAAATATGCATCTTTATAAATAGTAGAATTTTTTAAATGTGGTTTAAGTCAATTGGAGAATCAGTGATCTATAAAATATATGTTAGCCTTTTTAGGATACTGTAAAACATTTTCTAATGGGTTGCTATTAGTCTTCTAACATGGGAAAAATAATAAAATTTCTAACAGAAATATATAACATCATAGCCATTTTGGGTGTTTTAAAAATTTCCATGTTAACTTTAAACCTTAATCTTTGTTGTATTTGTGACAGAAAAAAATTAAAAATGACTTAAATCAGTGTGAGTAAGACTTTAACATTGCAGTTTAAATTTATAGACTTCAACATAACCACCATTTTTTGGTGATCCAACATTCAGTCTGATTTTCCACCTCATTGAAAACATTCTCCAGCTGCTGCCGAGTGATTTCATAAATTGCATTCATGATCCTGGCTTGAAGTTCCTTTAAAGAATGTGGTCTGGATGAATACACAGCAGTTTTAACAGAGTCCCATAAAATATAGTTCAGTGGGATAGGTCAAGTTTAAAGTTGCACAAGGATTTCATAAACACCCTGAGTAGATGTGCACTAAAACTTCGAATGTGTTATATGGAAAAACCTTATAAAGGATGGCAGTGTTCCAAATGTAGATTGAGTTGGTCATCTATGAAACAATTCCTACTACTGATGGCTCTTAATAGTACCACCTGCTAGTTCTTTCATAGTAAATTGTGTGAAATAACACATTCTGTAAACTGATGAACTGCTTATTTATTTAATAAATCCATCAATGAAAGAAACCTCTGTCATAAGAAATGGAGCTATTTATTAGACTCAAAAGGTCTTAAGCCAGAAATGTCAGACATTTTTGTCGACAAAGAGTGTTGCAATCTGGCATTGTTTTTTTAAAACAGCAGCAAGTAACGCACCAGACCCAGTTGGTATATTTGTCCTTTATCTGGCAGGAAACTCCAGAATCTCTGGGTCGTCGGATGGATGCCAAGTTAAACCTCAGAAAGACATCAGTGGTCTTGGCATATAGTTCTGAAGATATTACTAGGCTATAAGTGTGCACTGAAGGCTGACATTTTTGGGTCCTTCACTGATGCGTTTCCTTTGTTGATTATATTTATTGGTTTAGTGGGAATATCTTTTCCCCAGCCATATGATTGTTACCCAAGAGAACAAAGCAAACCAGTATAAATTTCATATTCCTAAATTAGAATTGTGGTCCTCTTGTTAGAATAGATATTGCTCATGCTTTGAAATTAATATGATTACATGAAATGGATGGTACACAGAAAACATAGCAATTTGTGGTAATTATGTCTACACAGGCTAGTATGTTGGCCAGACACCGTGTAGAATTAATCCCAGGGCAGTGTTTCCTACTAGCCAGTCCCATGTCAATTGAAGTTAGGAATTTCAATATTCCTGTAAAAATATCTTATTAATTTTCAACTTGTCACTGAACCTTTCTTTAAATGTTTATGAAAACATATGGGTTATTTATACTTACCTATTTTATGTGCTTAACCTACTCTATTTGTATTAGTAACATGGAACTATCTTGAATCCAGCTACCACACACCAAGACAAATCTCCCCCTTGCTGATAAAATTTTTGATTTCTATAATACATAGTACAAGTATCTCTCTTTAGAGAAGAAAATATGAGTGCAATTTCTGGCTCTTTTAGATAATTCTGAATTTGTAATTTTCTTGTATCTTCAAATGATTGCGATCAACATTTTCTTTCTTTCTTTTTTTGTGGTTATTGTTAAGAATTAGCAGTGTATGCCTTAGTTGCATAGTTTTATCCTTCCCCACCTTATAAAAAAAAACCTTTTGATCCACATTATTATGATCAAAGTTATTATGAAGTTAGGGGCACCTGTGTGGCTCAGTCGGTTAAGCGTCCAACTTCCGCTCAGGTCAAGATCTCATGGTTCATAAGTTTGAGCCCTACGTTGGGCTCCATGCTGTCAGTGCAAAGCGTGCTTGGGATTCTTGCCCTCTCCTCACTCTCTGCCCCTCCTCAGCTTGCGATTTCTCTCTCTCAGAATAGATAAACTTAAAAATAAAGTTATTATAAAGTTAGTGTAGAACTATAAGCTTAGTTAAAGCATTCCTTTTCAGATATTGTACCCAGTTCTGTAATCCTGGAGAGACTGCTGTTTGCCCATGGAGTCTCAGAGGTGACTCTACTGTAGAAAGCTAGGTGAAATTAAACCATTAGATTTACCCTGGTGTGGATGTGAATCCCATCAGTTCCCAGAAATTCTCTGGGTTCTGTACTTTGGTGTGGTAGCTAACTTTTACTTATTAAGACTTTTCATTTTAACTAAGGCTTTTAGATTTGAACCCTTAAGTTCATGAATGTAGGAAGCTTATGCTTTTGAAATTATCTGATCTATTTAATTTAGCTATATTTTGGTGCTTTTACTTTTCAGAGTTAAATCTCTCTTCTTATTTTGGCTTTCACCGAAGTAAAATAGAAAGATTCATTATTCTCTATTTTATGGGAAAGTATGAAGAAACCATTACTATTTTCACCATAAATACTTAAGATCTTGAGGAACATGGTTAAAAGGAAGCCATATACCACACCATACTCAAAGTAAATGCCTAGCCTTCGAGAAGCTTTTGTGATCTTTCATTTTCCATTCATTCCCTTAAAATGAAATAGTTACCTATAATTTCCATTAATTTTCATTATCACTTTATATCTTTTTGTTTCTGAAGTGAAATGGTATGCCAACTAATTTTATTTTTCATTAAAAAAAACAATGTTTTTAATCCCAAATGCATTAATTAAAAATGCTTTGCAGTCTCCCATAATACTCACAAAATATCTAAGACCTGAAACTCTGATACTAAAAAACATTTTCATTCAATTTGAATTGTATTATATAATAAATATAAGATTAGAAAGTGTTTTATTTATGCTCCTTAAAGTATACTTAATGATCTATTGTGAACAGGGTGGTGTTATTTTAGTGGTTTCGACCATGGAACACTTGGGTTTCATAAAACCAATGGTGTAAAAAAATGTTCAGGAACACATCATATAAATTACTGTTTAATAGACAATGATTTGTCCGCGAAGAGTGATTATGCCTTAAATGAATATTGTTGCAAGGTCAGTCAAAGAGAAAAGTTGACGTTGGCTGATTGATAGCATAGCACTCTGGAGGGCACAGATATTATAGCTAGAAATAACCCATAATGGTATTAGATTTGAAGGAAAAATAGTATAATTTAAAGGTAATTTTTAAGGTACAAGAATGTGGACTTTCCAAGTCCACTTTTAGTTTGTTACACACATTTCTTGGAGAAACACTGGGAAAGATGTCACGTCTTCATCTTCAGAATTAATTTCTATAAAGTCAGTTTTGATTATGTGGATCCTAAAGTTTTAGCTTCCCCAAAGGTCACCTTACTCAGTTTTGGAGGACCTGGGAACACCCACGAGTTCCCTCCCATACAATTTTTGCAGTAGTAGTTGTGTTCCTGAAATCTTGTGCCACCATTAGGAATGGATCTTTCATTGTGTGCCCATGACTGGAGAATTGATTTTTCGGATAAATTGTTTCTATCTCCTGATAAAGGAGAAGTGGTGATATTTATTACAAAGGGCTTTGCCATTTGGTATTGTCTTTTGAGAGATAGTATTGTCTTTTGAATATTCTGGTAAAATACATCAAATGGATTTCTGTGTTATCCTTCCCGATGACTTCAGTGCATTCTTTTGGGCTTTCCAGATTGCAGTTGGGGTTTTCAGTGTTATTAGTTCAGGCTGCACTTAAGTCACTGATATAAATTAGTCATTTCTCTCCTTGGTTCCCAGTACGAATGTTGCATAGTATGACTTGAGAAGCATAGTCTTTGGAGATGCCTGCTAGTCAGACCGTCTTCCTGAGAATGATCCCTTTTTTCAGTGTTTTAGATTTTTGTAGTTCAATTTTGAGATCACTGCATTTCTTCCTCCTGAGTCCCAGCACTTGTGCTCAACCATTGGTCTTCAGGTACAGCTCCATTTTTCCACCTCTCCAGTTTGATGAAGGTAGATGTATGTGCCTCTTTGCCTGTGAGTTTCTACTTCTGTCTTTATCTGGAAGAGTTCTGTTTATTTAGATTGTATCTGTTCACTCAATACTTTCAGGTTTAGTTGTCTTTATTCATTTTGTTCTAATGTGCTCTTCAGATGATCTTATCCATGCAGGCCTTCTGATATGCACAGAACCCTTATTTATTTGTTGTTTTTTTTTTTTCACAGAACATATTTTTCTTCATCTAATCAAGTTCCTATAAATGTTTCTTCCAGAAGTCTTATTCTTTAAGAATCAGTTCTCTCTCTTTGAATCCTAAAGTTATTTCTTAATGTCTTCATATAAAATGACAGGGCAAAATAAGAAATGACAGACTTGTACCTCAGTGGGTTGAGATGAGAGTCACTGTGTCACTCAGAGCTTTTCCACAATTTGGAGGGCAGGTGTCATCCCCTAACAAGTAATCCAGCATGGCTGGAGCCTGGCTTCCAATGGCTGCCTAAAGAGATGGTCACTTCTCCTCCCCTTGTGTTAGAAAACAAACTGAAAACAACTGGGGTGGCCAGAGGTCACAGGGCCTCTGGTTTCCCCAAAGACCCCTCTGCTTCTCCTGAAGTGATGGCTGCCTTGCTCCGTGAGGGTGTGCCTTGTCTTGGCTTGGTCTGCACCCCTGCCCCACAGGTTCTGGAAACCTACATTTTGAGAGTCCTGGTGTCTTCTGGAGAAAAAGGAGTTAAGCTCACAAAAATGTATAATTTTCACATATTAATTTAGGAGAAACTCATTGTCTACTGAATCAGACATCTGGGTCTGAATCTCTGCTCTGCTACTTGCCGGCTGGGACTTTGGTGAGTTAATTAACCTCTCTGGGCTTCAGTTTCCTCAGTTTTGAAAGGAGGATGATGACATGGTCTCAGTAGGGCTGCCGTGATGTTTATATCTGATAATTGATGTGAACTGTGCAGCCCACTGCAGGGCACAGAATGGGTGCTCACTCAACAGCAGTTTCTCCTTCTGACCAGCAGAAAGCCGAGGTTTCTGCCTAAGCCTGTCTCCAGTTCTTAAGTTTGGGTTTTGTATGGTCCATTATTTAATCTCCAGAGCAGATCATCTAGGTCATGTTGGAGGATCAAAAGCCTCAAGAAGGACTACCGCCACAGTAGAAGTAAAAAGCAAAATTAGTAGGAAACACTCAGTATTACTTGATTTATTTAACCTATGACAGTTTTATTCGTTCTGATGACACATCAATGGTTGTACCATTATTTTGATGTATATGCTGAGATTTACACAGTTTTAGTGACCCTTACACTTTCATCTAACAGAAAATGATTGTTTTTGCTTTGTTTATCTGCACATTTTTGCTAAACTGGTCTCCTTGAAGCTTGGCATATTGTCTTTTTATGTGTACTAATATAAGAAAGAGTGTCTAATGTGGGAAGGTTGCATAATTTTATAGTAACCCAGGTTTTATGATAAAATGTAGAAGCACCATAATATAAAGTTGGTGTATTCATTTCTTTTGAGCTAATCCTGAGTATTTTCTTTTTCTTGAAGTGTGTTTCTTTCTTTGCCTCTCCTCTCTTTTGCATGTTCTCAATAAGCGTCTATATATTTGACTTACAGAACTCATCCTGAGATTTAATTTAGGTTTTCCTTACTGAGTGGTCCTTCATCATTGGTAGGAAGCTAGCCTGAGTAATTCTCATGGCTTATTGGACCATATCATTTCCTGCATGTTATCTGTATTGAATTACAGTAGGAGATCCCAGTGAGAGACCGTCTACCCTACTGTCCGGGGGCTTGGCTTCTGAAGCTCATTAGACCAGAGTTCAAATATGGTATATCTAACATTAATTAGCTATTGGTCTTTGGGCAGGACACTTACTATCTTTTTGCCTCAGTTTCCCCATGTTTAAAACGGAATAATAATGCCTAATTTATCAGATTGTTATAGATTAGATGAGATGATGTATACCAAAGGCTTAGCCCAGCATGTGTATACACTAAGTCCAAAGTAAACATTAGCCATTATTATGTAATGGAAGATACAGTGTTATTAAAACGTTGTCTTACTAATCACCTTAAACCAAGCAACAACATAATCCAATTTTTCACGTTATCAATTGAAAACATGGATTCTAAAATCCAAACTAATAGAAAGCCAAACTAATAGAAAAATGTCATTTTGATATGTATAGGATTATAATTATTTTGAATTGATAAAAGTGTCTACAGAATATTAAACAATAGTTAGCTATTAAAAGAACTAGTGCACTTTCTTAAAGATGTTCAGCATATGACCAAGACATAGAGTAGGCATTGGAAGGATTTACTATACTTTATGAAATTTTTCCAGTATGGGATCTGACTCGCTGAACTTGAAAATGAAACAAACAAAACAGAAGCTTGTTCTCCCTGTGCCCATGGTGCCAGAAAATAAATCACTGCTGTATTCGTCAAGTCATAAAATTTAAATCATCTCTATTTGAGTTGGATACCTTAGGGTAGTATTTGATGCTAACCACTGGTTCAGGCAGGATCTGGTGACATTTAATGGACTATTGTTCAAGGTCAGTTGACACTAGGTCATTGCCTCAATATTAAAGCATTACGAAATAATATGAATGTAAAAAAAAACTTCCATTAAGCACTGGATATAAATGAACTTTATATGTCCTTCTAACCAAATATACTATGGTTTATGGTTATGTGACAAATGCTATGCATTAAGAACATTTTCTTGCTTTAGCTTTACCAATAATTTGCTCCTTTTTTGAGCTCTCAGGGCTGTGGCTACTTAACAACACATGTAGGCATTTCTTTATGTGCTTCTCCTGCTTTTGTGTTTTTATAGGCCAGAAGCCCCAGCCTTCCTCCTCTGTGGAATGCTGCTGATGCTCAAAAGTGGCACTGTCTTTGCCCTGGACAGTACAGTGCCAGTGTTTCATTTTGTTTTTTGTTTTTTGTTTTTTTTTTACACCTGCCATGTTCAGTTGCCTTGACACAGCTGCATTTAGAATTAGCTGGTAGCCTGAGTTTCAAGGTCAATGTTCACAGGTGAGATAGAGTTCCCAGGTGAGACAGAGAATGGGAAAAGGAAATAAAAAGGAGAGACGGGCTACGGAATGGAATCCTGTTGTTCGAATTCCTTAGCGAGCTGGCAGAAATTTTAGGAGAAAGGGTAAGAAACTAGTTTTACTTCTCGGCCCCATTATTCAGGCCTAATATCTGAATGAGTTACAAACTTTTAAAATGAAGTCTTTCAGATGTTGGTTAATTATTACAAAAGTATACCTTAAGTAGCTTAGGCTATTTATTTTTAACTAAGAGCTTAGCCTAGTTTGTGAAATTAACAACTTTTTAATTTGACAGAGTGCAGATGAGACCATACACATACTTAGTAATGAACTGTATCAGCAGGCATTCGAGGTCTCACCGAGCAGTTAGTCTCTGTCTCACTGTCATTATTTTGCTTCGCCTCTGTGAAATTCACCATATTCGCAGTAAGTTGCTGTAACGTCAGGTGAGATCTGGCATTTCTCCCCATTCCTAACATCTGCCCTTTCCATGTTGTGCTCAACAAACTAAAACAGTTCTTTGCAGCAAGCGTCAGTAGCTCAGCCAGTGTTTCTTTGAAATGATTATTTACTCTTGTGTAGTAAGGTTTAACCTCAGTATCTTTGCTGTCTAAAAACGGTCAGAAATATCAAAGCTATCAAAGCTAAATGGATTCTTCAAGATCCATTTTTCTCAAGGAAGCTGACTGGTGTTTCTAATGACGCAGCAGGTTGAGCAAAACCTTCAGAAACTTGGGATATTTATATTAGAGTCAAAAGCAGTTGGTATTTCTTGAAATATATACATAAAAATATATACATAAAAAATATAAACATAAGTTTATACTAATCAAGGTATTTCATGATCTTCTGAGAAATTATAGGATTTTCCAGTTGCCACTTTGGAAAGATGATGAATTCATGAACAGTAGAAGAAATGACCCCACTTGTCATTGATTGGTTCAAGAAACCTATAAAGATGTTCAGATTGTACGTCTTTGTACCAAGGGGAGCACAGGAAGGTTAGCCAGGGCTTGCCTGTAGAGAAATCTGAGTAAAGCTTTGCAGTTCCTGTGTCAATGGGGAAAATAGGAAGGCAGCTTAAACAAGTTAAGACTGCTAAGTATCTAATTACTATGTGGTGAGCCCCCTTTATTTCCCTCTAATAGGAGCATAATTTTTAAAAGTTCTTGAAACCCTGGAATCACTACTACTTTCAAGGCATGAGGCATATTTGAAATTCTGAACAGCAGGCTAAAACTTTCATTTGAAAACTGGTCGGTAGCAAATTTTAATACGAAGCAAAAGAGTTCCGTTATTTCGTCCAAACCTGTATATTTTTTACATCCACCTGAAAGATGTTGTGTGAGAATTCACGACTACCCTGTGTGTCACATATCAACTAAAAGTGTCCTGTTAATCCTCCTTCAAACTGTTGTAAATTTAGCTTTACACCAGTTCGTATAAGATTGATGTTTTCTCTTCACAGCTTAAGGTAATACTTTATTTGACCTAAATTGTTTCAGATTTTAAGTTGGGATTGGCTTTGGTGTAGAAATCTGAAGAATTTTGAAATTTGGTGAGCAAATTCAAGTAGGACATTCCTTGTGTAACCGTTCATAACACTGTCCACTCTTATAATCTGCCTTTTGTATTACTCTTCCCATTCTGAAGCTTCATAACCCTTTTTATAGCTTACTACCTATAGCAATCAATAGATTTTGTAATCGTTTCCGTTTCTCTGGACTTCATCCAGAGTCCGTTTATGTCTTGACATGTAGCTATGAGAATTAAAGACAGTTTGCGAGCAGAAATAAATTTAAAGTCTTCCTCAGCTGAATACTGAAATCAGGAATTCACTGTTTCTCTAAATCCTTGTTAAACCCTGATTTTTAGGCATGCTTTTTTTTTTCCTGCACTCCATTCATTTGATGGAAACATTAATTAAGTTAATAGCATGGCAGCGTCTCCCACTGCCACTGTGAATCCCTGAGCAGTAGTGCACGTTACATTAACTTCTTCAGGTTATAAAGCCCCCATTTTGCATGGTGAAGCAATAATTTCAGGGAATAGTGCTTAATGAAGTTTCCCCAGGTGTTTAACTTATTAGAAGTTTGAATCCTTTTAAGTGCAAGGAAAAAAAAATAAAGAAGTAGTTTTTTTTAAACAATTTTTAATACAGTGAATGAAAACAATTACAATGAAAGCTGAGATTCTCCCCGCTTATTAAGCCAACATTAACTTGAATACACATGACACCACTGGCTTGCTGAGAAAGAACTGTGAACTTTTCAGTTAACTACAATTAATATGATAAGGACCGAGCACAACCTGCATTTCTTTTTCCTCAGATATGGGACTTTTAAATCAACGGACTAAAAATCCAATACATTTATAAACTGACAAAATAAAGTGGGTGGATCAGTCAGTTAAGCGTCTGACTTAGGATCAGGTCATGATTTTGGGGTTCGTGGGTTTGAGCCTCAGGTTGGGCTCTGTGCTGACAGGAGCCTGGAGCCTGATTCCGATTCTGTGTCTTCCTCTCTCTCTGCCTCTCCCCTGCTCATGCTCATGCTCTTTCTCTCTCTCCCTCTCTTAAAAAAAAAAAAAAAAAATTAAACTTAAAAAAATAACAAAGTGATTTTTCTACTGCCAACTAAAATATTTAATTTTTTTGATGTAATGAAACTAACCACTTTGTAATTAGAATTCTTTGGAAAAAGCTTTCTTACCAACTGACTCTTAAAACTTACCATAGTGATAAAGTTGTTGGTTAATTAGTTACTGACGTGAGCCACCTGTCTTGTGTAGCATAGAGCCTAGTACGTAATAGATGCTCAGCAGAAGTTTGTTGACATGTTGACGATTCACATGGTAATGGCCTCTTTCTGTGTAACAGTTCCTTTTTATAGTCAACAGGTGTTTTTACTACATTTTAATTATCTAGGCTCTAGCACTATTTAATTATCTTTCTAAAAATTTTTATTAGATTTAAATGCAATGTGAACATTTGTACTAGGAAAACATACTAAAATAGGTTTATGTTTGAGCTCTTCCCCTCTTTAAATTGCTAAAACATAGTTGACATACAATATTACATTACTTTGAGATGTACAACACAGTGATCTGACAATTCTGTACATTACTCGGTGCTCACCACACTAAATGTAGTTCACCATCTGCTAACCATACAATTTTATTACAGTGTTATTGACTATATTCCCTGTGCTGTACTATTCATCTCCATGGCCTATTTACTTTATAACTGGAAGTTTGTACCTCTTAATCCCCTTTACCTGTTTCACCTATCCTCCTTCCAACCTCTCCTCTGGTGACCTCCAGGTTTTTTTCTCTATATTAGAGTCTGTTTTGTTTGTTTTTTGGATTCCACATGTAAGTGAAATCATATGGCATTGGTCTTTCTCAGACTTAATTCACTTAGCATACTACCACCTAGGTCTATCCATGTTGTTGCAAATGGCAAGACTTCATTCTTTTTTATGGCTGAGTAATGTTCTAGTGTGTGTGTGTGTGTGTGTGTGTGTGTGTGTGTGTGTGTGTGTGTATCATATCTTCTTTATCCATTCATCTGTCAGTGGACACATGGCTTGCTTCCATATCTTGGCTATTGTGAATGCTTTCCCTTTTAAACATGTTTCCATATCTGGGAAGATAAAAAAGAAATTGTTACAATGGTTGCTTTCAGGGCCTGGGAATGGGGTGTTGGTAGAGAAGGGAACTCTTCACCAGTAACTCAGGAAATATTTATAAAGCACCCATTAGATGTCAGATACTTTGCAAAGTGTTCGTTATTTTGGGAGTATCAAGATATAGTCCCTGTCATCATGAATTTTATAGTTTCATAGCCTGGTAGAAGAGCCAGGCATTTAACACACACACACACACACACACACACACCCGTGTGTGTGTGTGTGTGTGTGTGTGTGTGTGTGTGTGTATCCATTTGCAACAACATGGATAGACCTAGGTGGTAGTAGAGGAACCAGCATGTGCAAAAGCCCAGAGGCAGTGGGGATTCTGACTTCCTGAAAGAACTGAAAGAAGACCAGTAACACTGAAGTATGGAGAGGGAAGCAAAGAACACGGAATGAAGATGGAGAAGAGACAGGTCACAGTATACAAGGCTTGGTAGTTTGAATTTTGTTCTAAAGTACAAGGGGATATTATTGAAAGGTTTTTAAGCAGAGGAGTAATGGTATCTGTTTTGTTTTGTTTCTTTTTTTTAATGTTTATTTACTTTTGAGAGAGAGACAGAGACAGAATGCGAGCCAGGGAGGGGCAGAGAGAAAGGGAGACAGAATCTGAAACGGGCTCCAGGCTCCAATCTGTCAGTACAGAGCCCGATGCCGGGCTCAAACCCACGAACCGTGAGATCATGACCTGAGACAGAGTCGAATGCTTAACTGACTGAGCCACCCAGGCACCCCTGTTTGTTTGTTTTAACTTGAAGACCTCACTCGTTGTTGTTGAAGAGAATGGATAGGAAGTGGCCTAAATCAATAATAAATAGTCTAGGCGAGAGATGGTGATAACTTGGACTAGGATGGTGACCATAGAAATGGAGAAAAATGGATGTGTTGCGTATGTATTTGGGGACTTGGTGATGGATTAAATTTGGGGACAAGGAGGTACCCTAGAACGAATCTCCATTTCTGCTCTCATGAGCCGCAGGGTAGAGGTTACCGAAGTCCAGAGAAGGAGAAGGTTTGGGGGTAGGGGGGAAGATCAAGAGTTCAGTTTTTAGACAAAGTAACTTTTATGTAGTAATGGAGGTTTATAGCAGAGGTTTGGGCTTCTAGTGTAAATTTCAGGATTTACATCTCTGTGAATGGATGTGATTACATAAGGAAGGCATGTTGAGAAAGAGAGCTGGGGAACTCTAAAACTTAGAGCTTGAGTAGTGTAGGAAAAAACTCACAAGGGGCTGAGAAAGAACAGCTGGAATCAAGAGGAATATTAAAGAGAATGGGTTATGAAAGCCAGGGTGGAAGTGCTTTGGTAAGAATTAGGCCCATCCTTGTGTATAAATTTGTAGAATTGTAGTAAGTCTTATAATTTATGTGCATGTATGTTTTTCCTAGAAAATGCCTTTTTATTTATTGGTATCCAAAAAACAAACCACAGTGTAACTAAAAATGAAGTTAACCAATGAGATGATCTTGGGTGGACTCTATTTTAGACTACTTTTTCTGAATGTACAGTTACCAAAGACGTGTTCAAACACCTGTCCAAAATACAGAGTGGGGAATATACAACATGCAGAATGCAAGTAGACAAGATTTTTATAAAACCTGCGTCCTGTGTTCCATGTATTATCATTAACTTGTCTCTGCTGGTTGGATTCATAGAGCTTTAAGGTACATAAATGTTAATGTTGAATTTAGTTTTGGTTCTTTCCTTGTTCGTTCTCGTGTGCCAAAACTTGGCAAAGTAAGTAGGGATTGCCATGCATACGTGTTCAATTGCTCCTTCTTATCTGGGTAATATAGCTGAACCAATCAGACTCAGGAATGTGTCTGGTATTCCCTGAGCCCTTTTGTAGTTGCAGTAGCTGATGCTACTGAATTATCTTGCTAAATGATAGGCTGTTTGCTGCCGGAAGGAAGAATGTTCTAATGGAAAGACCATGGACTTGGCTTCAATCCCAGCTCTAATTCTTAGTCCTGCAGATTTGCACAGGCTACTTAATCTCCTCATCCTCCGTTTTCTCATGTGTGAAATGCCTATTCATAATGAATACCTACCTCACAAAATTTTTGTGAGGGTTTACTTAATAAAGCTAAGTGTGTAAAATGCTGAAGAAAATATCTTTAACAAAGCGTGCACTTCATAAATGTACTGGTTTTTAAAGGATTTTATAAAAAATATAGTTTCTGGTGTCTCCTAGCCCTTGCATTTATGTTTGTCAGTAATTATTTCTCGAATTTAAAAAGATTACAGTTCTTTTTCATCACAGAAACTGAGATTTCACCAGACACCATAGTGTCTACATGATCATAATTCGTTAAGACATAATTTATGCCTGTATTTGTTGCTCTGTTCCTCAAGGTGCCTCTTCCAAGTCACAGCTTCTTAGAAGGATTAATTCTTTTAATTCATGAACTTAATACAACCAAAATTTTCAGATAAAGTGATTTTCAAGATTGTCAGTTGAAAAGCAAATATATACGAATAATCAAAGATTTGAAATTCTGTGTTCACTCATTTAAAAGAATCTTGATGGATGAGAAAGTTAGTATTTGACATTTAAATTTTTCTGGCTTCTGATGTTAATGCTTTATTTGGTCTAAAATGGCACTCTGATGGAATATTCCTGTCTCTGTTACAGTAGACTTGCTGTATACTAAGCCCATCAAAGTGATAAACATGCAAGTATAATCATGTTAAATAATAATTCTCAGTATATTAGGGAAGACTTGCAGAGAAATATTTATGGTAAAGCACATAGGTTATGGAGTAGGTTGTTTTTGCTTGGTCTGTATGTGTATATGTACATTTACATTCCTGTTGAAACCTGAAAGAGGCGCTATATTTTTAAATGTTATTTTTAGTTTTTCACATCAGTGTGCATTTCTGTTTAAGTATCTGTCTAGAATTGGTCCAGAAGCAACATAATCAGATCTAGTCTGGTGAGTCAAAATGAAATGTATACAAATTCACATTCTTAGAAATAAGTTGATCTAAAATCAAAGCAAGAGAAAAAATGTGGTGTGAAATGTTACACAGATTCCACCACAGCATAATTGGCAAAGGATAGTAGAAATGCTATTTGTTAAAACTTGAATTACAACAGTTGCTTAATTTTCTCACAATAGGATATAGCAAAGCAGTTAAGAAACATCATCTGTGAAAAACAGCATTAAGGCAGGTTAAAGAACCACAAATACAAAGTATATAAATTATAAAATTGAAAACAGAATGTTCAGTAATAATTGATTTTTGATGTCCTTTATAGATTTTTTTCTTGTTACACTGATTGGTTTATTTGAATAAATTTTCCAAGATCATGTTAATATTTTTCATCTGTACATGTATGGGCTTATAAAATCTTATAGATTTGGGATTTTCCTACTTTGGATAACATGAATGTACTAGAGAAGTACTTTACTAATAATTAAGTTGGATTTTTCTGTTTTGCACTGTTGACAAAAAATTCTTTTATTGTGGTAAAATATATATAACATAAAGTTTTCCACTTTAACCATTTTAGTGATACTAACGACATTTACAATAATGTGGTATCATCACCACTATCTATTTCCAAAATTTTTCATCATTCGAAACAAACTGTATTTTTAAAAATGAAATCTTTATTAAGATATAATTCACATACCATGACAATAACTTACTTAAAGTGTACAATTCAGTGGCTTTTCATACAATCATAGAGGTGTGCAGCCATCCCCACAGTCAACTCTAGAACATTTTCATCATCCCCAAAGAAACTCTACCCTTTAGCAGTTAAGCTTCATTTCTCCACAGGTTTCTATCTGAATGGGTTTGCCTATTCTAGACATTTCATATTAACGAAATGATAGAATATCTGATTTTTTGTGACTGGCTTCTTTGAGTTGTATATTTTCAGGGCTCCTCCACGTTGGAACATGTGTCAGCACTCCATTCTTGTTTATTGCTGAATACTATTTCATTGTGTGGCTCCACCACATTTTATTTGTTCCTTAGTTGATGGACATTTCGGTTGTTTCTACTTTTTGGACATTAAGAATGGTGCTGCTATGAAATTTGCATACAGGTTTTGTGTAGGCATGTTTTCATTTCTCGTGGTTCGTGCATAGGAGTGGAATTGCTAAATCAAATGGTAATTTTATGTTTAACCATTTGAGGAATTTCCAGCCTGTTTTTGCAAAGCGAGTGGCCCATTTTGCTACCCTAGTAAAGTGTGTGGGGATTCCAGTTTCTCCACATCCTGGCCAGTACTAATCGCTACTGTCTTTTTGATGATAGTCATCCTAGTGGTTGTGAAGTGATACCCACAGTGGTTTTGATTTACATTTACCTGGTGCCTTAATGATGAGCATCTTTTCATGTGCTTATTGGCCATTGATATGTCTATTGAACAAATGTCTATTCAGATCTTTTGCTCGTTTTTAAAATTTTTTTTAGTGTTTATTTTGTGTGTGTGTGTGTGTGTGTGTGTGTGTGTGTCTGTGTGTGTGTGTGGGCGCGCGCACGCGCATACACGCGTGTGTGGGAGTGGGCGGAGGAGCACAGAGAGAGGGAGACAGAGAATCTGAAGCAGGATCCCACAAATCAGTAGGCTCATGACCTGAGCCGAAGTCGGGCACTTAACTGACTCTGTCACCCAGGCGCCCCTGCTCATTTTTTAAGTTGAGTATTTGTTTTTCAATTACTAAGTTGCAGAAGTTCTTTATATATTCTAGATACAGGTCTCTTACCAAATCTGACTTAGAATTTTTTTTTCCTATTCTGTAGGTTGTCTTTTTTGAGATTTGATGGTTTCTTCTCTCCTATTCCTAATGACATTTCTCTGGGCCAGCAAAGTCCTGTGTTCTGTGCTGTAGCATTTGGGAGGCATTTATTTTGGTACTTGCTACTGTGCTGGACACTGGGACCAAGTTCTGGGAGTAGGAGATGGAACTCACTCTCTGTAAGCTTACCATCTAGCGAAAAGGTCACAAAAAGTTACGTTGTCAGGAAAATCACTCTATGTTTACAAACCAGGGAGAGTTTATTTGACTAGATTAATGATAGAAACTTGCAAGTAGCTGAAGGAGATCAGCTTGAATATCATTGAGTATATGTTACTTCGTGGTGTGTAAAAACTAACCTAGTACAGTGATTTCCAACAAATGGTCTGTTGCGCCATGTTTTCCACTGCCCCTCATCAGAGCCCTGGGCCCTGGAAGCTCATCACGTTGGGTCATTATTTTTGTCATTGACTAGGTGGTTTCTTCTCCCCATTTACTCAAGTCTTATCGGATTTCCAAGGCCTATCTTAAGATACCTCATGACAGGCATCTTTCTGATAACTGATGATCTTTTCTTTCCTCAGTGTGCTTTTGAACCTTAAATGTGTCTTAACTAATAGCCTCCTATATGAATGTTTGGTTGTCCTCATAGCTTGCACATATTCCAGTTCAGACCATTGATTTCTTTGGGACGCTACCCATGGGGCTGAATGGAAGAAACATGGTAAAACCAAGGGATTCTGTTCTAATTTTGCAAAATCATTTGGAAAAGTGATAAAGGAAAACAAAATCTGGGAAAAATCAGATAGCAGTGGGTTAGCAGACGCTGACTTGATATACTTCATTAAAAAGCTATTATGTTGAGTTAATGGAAATGAAAATATACAAATTTAGATATTGTTTAGCCTGTTGAGCATGTCCGTTCCTTAAACCCCCATATTTTTCATGGGATATGCACTTTTAGTAGGCTGACATAGAACTCTCATATGTTTAAAGTTTTCCATTTCACACATGTTGTCTAAATATGTGCATGTAGTTTTTCCTTTAGCTACCGGCCTAATAAAAGCCTCTTGTGAATGCTTATCACCTTGTAAAGTAGTTACCAGAGCTACAGTAAAATTTGCCTGCAAGTGAAAAGGCTTTGACTTCCCTAGAGGGAGAATAAAAAACATATGAGACAAACAGCAGCAACCGAAATTATCTGGTGTAGAAAGTGGCAGGATGCCAGCCAAATGCTCTGTCCCTAAAATGGTTTAAACCTTTATCTCAACTCACTAAAAAGGCCACCTTGTTTAAGGAACTTCAAACACAAACTTGGAAATGTCTCATTATTTTGGTACAGTTTACACAAATGATCTCCCCTTTTATTGCTATCTTCAGGTATGAAGGCCCTAAAGGGTTAGACGAATTTTTTAAACATTCCTATTTCTTTTTAATTTTTTTTTTCAACGTTTTTAATTTATTTTTGGGACAGAGAGAGACAGAGCATGAACGGGGGAGGGGCAGAGAGAGAGGGAGACACAGAATCGGAAACAGGCTCCAAGCCATCAGCCCAGAGCCTGACGCGGGGCTCGAACTCACGGACTGCGAGATCGTGACCTGGCTGAAGTCGGAAGCTTAACCGACTGCGCCACCCAGGCGCCCCTCCTATTTCTTTTTAAAAATGGTGTTGTATAGTTGTTACTGAAAGTTGTTGCAGTGTTTATTTTAGATACTTCAATGTATCTAATTAGAAATGATGTCGGTTTGTTAAGTAGGCAAAGTGGCCTTCAAGTGCATGGTGAAAAATGAGTAATGAGAAGCCTTCATTAGCCATTAGGCTTAGGAGGACTTTTCTCTAAATAATAGAGATGGAAGGGGTTCATAAATCTTACTGTTTTGGAGTGACCAGGGGAGAATAGACCATGCTATGTAGAGATATTTTGATGTCTGTCCTAGGGCAGGGGACAACTCTAGCCTTGTTTTGCTCAGAAGTATTGGTACTTTTTCAAAGTTACTTTTTAGAAGGTTCACTCAGCTTTTTGCTTTATAAATTTTAAATTATTATTTTTTTAATGTTTACTTATTTTTGAGAGAGCATGAGAGGGGAAGGAGCAGAGAGGGAGGGAGACAGAAGATCTGAAGTGGTCTCTGTGCTGACAGCAGTGAGTCTGATGTGGGGGCTCGAACCTACAAGCTTTGAGATCATGACCTGAGCCAAAGTCGGATGGTTAATGGACTGAGCCACCCAGGTGCCCCCAATTCTTTAAATTCTTAAACCCAGAGAGTCCTAGTCTTAGAAAACCCGATTATAGATAAATGCTCTATTCCTGAATAATCACTATGATTTTTGCTGTAATTATTAATACCACTCCATTTGAACACTTTGTGTCTTACAGAGTGTTTCATACATGCTACTTAATTTTGATTCTTTGAGAAATCCTTGGAATAAGGCAAGACAAACACTTCTCTACTGGTTTAGGGATGTGGGAACCTGAGGTTGAAACACACCAAGTGACTTGGTAGGGGCCACAGGGTAGCGGAGGATGGTTTTCTCTCCACCACTCTACAGTGCCACCCACAAAGCTCCAACTCTTAGGGGTGCCTGGCTGGCTCAGTCGGTAGAGCACGTGGCTCTTGAGCTTGGGTTTGTGAGTTTGAGCCTCTCATTGGGTGTAGAGATTACTTAAAAATAAAATCCTTAATGGGGCGCCTGGGTGGCTCAGTCGGTTAAGCGTCCGACTTCAGCTCAGGTCACGATCTCGCAGTCCGTGAGTTCGAGCCCCGCGTCAGGCTCTGGGCTGATGGCTCAGAGCCTGGACCCTATTTCCGATTCTGTGTCTCCCTCTCTCTCTGCCCCTCCCCCGTTCATGCTCTGTCTCTCTCTGTCTCAAAAATAAATAAACGTCAAAAAAAAAAAATTAAAAAAAAATCCTTAAAAAGAAAAAAACAAGAAAGCTTGAAATCTTAGGTTATTGTGATACTTCACAGTTATGTAATATATTTTTGCCAAGAAATAATAAACCTTTGAACCAGTCAAAACTGCCAGATGGGCTGCTGCCATTGTAGTAACTCAAAAGCAGAGATGGATGTTTTGGGTCTTTGACCTCTATGACTGAGCCCACTAGGTCAAGATTTCTGGAAATGGGTAGTCTTCATTGTTGTTTGCCAAATTACCCTATTTCTCTATGTAACTGAAAATCTGGCCTTCATTATTTTCAATTTAACAGATAATTTTCCTAAAAGGAAGAGAGAGTTTGCTTGTGTTCTTGGAAGAAAGTATAGTAATTAAATATAAACCATTAAGTTATCAGAGAATATGCTGTTTCTGGGCCGAAAAATAGGAAAACAAAATGTAATCACCTAACAAAGCATATGTTTAAAGCATATGTTGTATTGTATTCATTATATGTTATCTTTTATATACAAATATTTTATTATTGGTCATATATTTATGTAATAAAGTTACATGATATAATAATTCCTGAAACCAAATTCTGTTCCATCGATTAGAACATAGTATAATTCAGTACCAATTCATAAATAAATACTTATAAAACTATTATGGAACAATGATAATTTGAAATAGCTGCTATAAAACAAATGACCAATCCTGGAATTGGAATATAAATGAATCAATCTTGTTAGAGCTGGCAGAATTTGTTAAATGTTTATTTCTTTGAGAGAGAGAGAGAGAATACATGTGCACACAAGCAGGAAACGGGGAGACAGAGAGAGGGAGAGAGAGAATCCCAAGGAGGCTCTGTGTGGTTAGCCCAGAGCCCAACATGGGGCTCCATCCCATGAATCGTGAGATCATGACCTGAGCCACAATCAAGACCTGGCTTGATTGAGCCAACCAGGTGCCCCTAGAATTCTCATTTTTTAATTTTTTTATTTTTATGGGAGCTGTTAAGGTGAGCTTTATTTTTGCCTTGGACTTACATTTACAGTAAAGTAATCCACATTGTGCTGTGGTGGGGCATTGATAATATAATAATGCTGATTCAAACATTTACCAAATTTTATGTAATAGCTATTGCCTTTTTATACCTGTTTAAATGCTATATATCATGTTTTCTTTTGAGAATAATAGTACATTTTAATATGTTTTCTATTTTTAGAAAACTTTGGGGAAAAAGAATATTTTTCACAATAATACTTTGGGATTAGCTCTGTCATTCTAGAACCAGTCATGGTTATCAATAAGTCTAGAAACCACCAAGGTTCCCAGATTCCTAATACCTCTATGCATCCCCTTTTATTGCTGTGCTACAGATCTCCCATCACACAAGATTTTCTTATACTCTGGACTTTGCTTAAATCGATGTGATTGCACTGATTTCTGTATTTGCTATTTGGATTTTTTCCTTTTTTTTTTTTCCAAAATTTCTCCCTTGTTAGTGCTTTTAAAAGTTCTAGCCTGTAGCCTTTCCATACTTGGTGTTGGTATTTTACAATAGATGTGAAGAAAAATTGTATGAGATTCCAAGGCAAATATTATCAGTTATTTTTTTAAGTTAAAATGAATGCTGTAACAATTCCATAGTATATACCATGAAATTTAATGTGCTACATTAACTTAAACAGTTTTAACATTTTTTCCTTGAAGGACTCTTTTCTGGGTTTTTATAATCTCTCTTAAGTGAGGATACAAGGTGGTTTAATTACTTTCCAGCAATGCACACTCTTAACAGCCAACATTCCAAGTTAAAGCTATGTGTCTTCTTGGGGTTTGAACTGTTTCCACCTAATCCAAGGAAAAATATTTGAGGGACATTAGTTAATGCATTTTCCAGGAATGGGAGTGGGTAAGTATTTTTTTCATAGCTTATAGAATATTTAGCAATTTGAACCTCTAATATTTAATTTTATAGCGTTCTCAGTACTGGTGTCAAAGGCTTCCTCTAGAAATAGTGAGAAATTATGTGAATTCCCTTCTTGGTATGTTTAGGAGGGCAGGTCATAAATCTTAGTTTCATATTTTTCTAAAATGAAACCAGGCATTGATATTTGCTGTGATCTAATATGCAGATACAATGAAAAGATTCATAAACTATAAAGATTTTTGAAAGTTGTCACAAAAGGTCACATAAACTGAAACTGTTGTGCAGAAAACATCTAAGATTTAATTACTCTTTTCTGTGATATTTAAGTTCTGTTAAAACTTTAATAACATTAAATACTAATGAAAGGACCTTATGTGTCTCATTTGCATTCATAAATATCCATGAAGGATCTCTTTCACCAGAGTTATTCAATCTTAGTCCAGGACGAGGTCAGACATTGATTATGTTTGACAGTCTTAACAAAAGTGAATGGGAAAGATAGATTTTCCTGTATTTTCCGGCTAGAATGGTGAGGGCACTGATCTTGAATATATAGTTTGATATATGGAGAGGAATATTAACACAATAGAATGATAACGGTCAAGTACAACCATAATGATTACTAGTTATTGAGCATCTGGTAGATACACCAGGCCACATAACAACTCTTTATGTGTTTCATGTGAAGTAATTGAAGCAAACATCTCAAGTTCAGATGGTATTACACCCATTTGACCGAATATGGAAACTGAAGTTGCAAGAAATGAAAAGACATGTCTAAAGTTTCCCAGCTGGAGGCCATTTTGCATACATTGGACCTCACTGAGCCAAGCTGCTTGTCCATGTTTGACTACCTTGTGTTCAGAGACAGAAAAGTTATTGATAATATGTAATTTATTTGGCTCAGAAATGTTTGTGCTTTTAAATTTGAATTAGCTGTCTTTTGGCAGTTTGCGATTTGTAACATGATGGAAGATAGTAAAACTCCACTCAAATTAGTATGACTATTCTGATTTAATCTCCTCTGATCACTCTCTATTTCATACTACACATGGATGCCTATTTTTCTTATATTTAACAAACATGTATATAGCCCAGGTGTGCATCAGGTGCTGCCCTGAGTATTTATGAAAATGAATTCATTTAATGCTCTCAGTATCTCCATGGAGATATAGGTATTAATTTTTCCCCATTTTACAGATAAGATAACCGAGGCACAGAGACATTAAGTGACTTGCTCAATTACAGGTAGAAAGTGGCCAAGCAGGGATTTGAACCCAGTCACTTTGGCTTCAGAGTTTGTGCTCTTCACTGTCTGTTTTTCAGATTTTATAGAATATGGTGAAAGCAATAATTGTTTGAAACTTCTTCCTGGACTGAGAAGTGTAAAGGGGTAAATAGAGATAATAAATAATGTAAATAAAATATTTGGTAAAAATAATAACCCCCAATAAGACCTTGGAATTCTTTTTAAAAATGGAAGAAGAGCGGCGCTTAGGTGTCTCACTCTGTTAAGTGTCTGACTCTAGATTTCAGCTGAGGTCATGATCTCATGGTTCATGGGATGGAGCCCCACATAGGGCTCTGCACTCACAGCGTGGAGCCTGCTTGGGATTCTCTCTCTCCCTGTCTCTCTGCCCCTCCTCAGCTGGCATGCATGCTCTCTCTCTCTCAAAATAAATAAACTTTAAAAAAAATCGGAGATGAATTTTGAAAACAGCTATAATTGTGTTAAAATCCAGTTGAGCCTCCTACTTTGTAGGGTCTGTTTGATGTTGTACAAGCTCTTCTTTATGGATATAGCTGACCAGTGTGCACATAGTGTCATTATTGTTTCCTGTGTTGTACCGCTAGTTACATTACTTCCACTAATGAACAAGTATTGAACTCTGTGACGACTATTTCATGTCATCTCCACTTACATGTATCCATATGTAATAAATGAGAGACATTTCCTTTGGACATACGGGACAAATGAGGCTTTTAGAGTTGTTAGGTTAAAATAGGACTGATGTTTCTATAGCTTTAGAGAGAGAGAGGCTGGATGCATCAATTGAAACAATGGATTGGTAACACTACAACCGAAGAAGTTTCTGAAGACGACTTAGAAGTTTTTGATTAATTAAGATTTCAACTTAGATGAATTTCAGTTTTGGCAAACACAAAGACTAAGCGATCCGAGCTGTGCAGTGTGGGAAAGTCCAGGAATGTAAATTAGACTTTGCTATGAGACGTTCTAGAAGTGTACTCAGCCTAAAATTGAATATTTATGTGGGAGTGGAGTGACAGGTGGTCACTACCCCAGCTCCTCTGGGGGTGGATTAAGGACCTTTGGTTTAAGCTGGATCTTCTAACTACTCTGTTTACCTGTAATCAGTCAAGTTTAGCAGGAGCTAATTTATTGGATTTAGGTTTCAGGGCCCCTTCCTTACACCAGCCACTTCCAAGGATTTGGGAGGGTCTCTGGTTCTGTGTTCGCATGGCCATATTATTTTGCAAAATTTTCAAAAATTCTTCAGAATTTGAGGATATTTAAACCACACGGTTAAAACTGCTGGCTCTACCCTGACCCTCCTTCCATCACTTTGCTCACCTGCTGCATTGCTTTGGCGTGATCACAGGCATTGTTGCAATCTGGCTAGAGGGAAGTTGAACTGGGAATAAATATGTAACTTTAACTTCAGCTTGAAAGATGGTTTGGAATGTTTCAATCAGACAACTGAGAAATCACAGATTCCTAATTTAGACAAATATGAAGAGTTATTTTATTTTTTACCTTAACCTTTATTTATTAAAGAACTGAGAACATTCAGATAATAGAACATAAAATTAAAGCAATAAAGGTGAATGATGAAATAGAAATTATTCTGATGGCAAAAAGTATATTATACCCCCCCCCAAAAAAATCAGATTCTCCCCAAAGCAGTAATTCAAAAAGTGCTAACTTTTGAACAGAAGTAGCAAGTAGGCTCGATGAATTGTCTGAAAATGCAGTTAATGAAGAAGAATGAATCCTATGAATCCCTTGGGGAAAGAGCTGTGTTGCTTGGCTGACTTGACCACAAAATACAAACACAGAAAAAGATAACATAAAACTTGATAATATGTGTCTATAATGAGCTTTATAGTTCACCAGTGTGTTCAATTCAAAGAGTATTTAGGAGTACTCCCCACATAAGAAACTGAAAGTTCGCAGTTTATATATGAAAAGAAATTGTATGGAAGTTTCTCCAAATTTGACAATGGTCCTAAAAATTTACCTGACAGGAGTTGTGAAGTTAGAAGGTTTCTTAAACATATATTTGTAAACAATAAGATTTCTATACCCAAAGTAGAAGAAACCCCAAATTCTTCTTCCTTTTTTCGTGTGGAACGTTATATCACAAAATTGGTATTTGCCAAAATGTGCAGAGTCAGAAGTTTAAGGAAGGAAGTGTGAGAAAAGTGTGCCAGATGATTGATTAATAAAAAAGAGGATAGTATTCCTCTGGATTTTGTGAAGTTTGTGGTATTTTCAGTTGTTTACAATTTAACTTTTGGTCATTTTTCTTATTCTGCGTGCGTTATCATTTGTATCTAATTTTGTGTTCCTAACTTTGTATTCTTCATCGTTAAAAGGGCTCTAAAACTGTAAGCTTCAGACCCCACACCACCTGTCTGTAGTTGATAGTTTGTAATGTGAAAAAATATCATGCAGCACACGTATTCCCAAATGCCTAGCATGAGACGTAGAAGCTCCCTCCCCCACCCCCCATTTCTCAGCTCAGAAGAAAACCTGTAAGAAAGGTTTAACTTTTCCTGTGTATTTTCTTCAGATGTTTAGATCTGTTTTGTCCAATAAAGTAGACACTAGGCACACGTGGCTATGGAGCCCTTTAAGTGTGACTAAGGTACTGAATTTTTAACTTAATTTAAATTCCATTTAATTTCATTAAAATTTAATTTAATGAATTTAAATTGAAATGTGAAACCACTACCCAATTCACTGATTAAAAATACTGCTAAATATGTTTAGAACAACTTGGGTATGTTAATTTACTTCAGCCATGAATTTTGTGAAATCTATATGACACTGGTGTGCACCTTTGTGTGTGTGCACGCGTGCGTGTGTGCACATGTGTGATGCATATACACTTTTTTCCACAAAGGATAATACTCTGCATACACTATTCTACATCTTAGCTTTTTAACTTAATTCTATGTTTTGCTCACTAACTTACAGATATCTCATTTATTAGCTGCATAATATTCTTTTCTATTTGTATGATCTTTTTTTCCCACATAGATGCTGGAGTGATTTTTAAAAAAAATTTTTTAAGTTTACTTATTTATTTTGAGAGAGACAGAGAAGAGAGCTCGAGCAGGGGACGGTAAGAGAGAGAGAAGGAGAGAGGAATCCCAAGCAGGCTCTGTACAGAGCCCGATGTGGGGCTGGAACTCACAAAACTATGAGATCCTCACCCGAGCCAAACTCAAGAGTCAGACGCTTAAGCGACTGAGCCACCCAGGTGGCCCTGGAGTGATTTTTTTTTTTTTTTTTAATTTAAGTGAGATCATGTCACTCCTGTGTTTAAAACCCTTCCATGGCTTCAGATCACTCTCAAAATAAAATCCCAAGTCTTTAGTATGTCTCTAAGGCCTGACCTGCTGTGTCCTCTCTGTTCTTCTGCTAAGTTCAGGGTAGCATGTGCATCTGTTAATGTGTAGATGGGGATTAAACACAGGTACTTGAGTCTTTTTTCAAAAACTCTGTCAGGAATGTCACCAGTAAAACAAAGTCTCTTTATTAATCAAATGTAAAGTCTTACTTAGTTCCTCACTTATCTGACCACCACCAGCTCCTCTTAAAGCAAAGAAATCCGGTATTTTCCTCCCCAATAGCACTCACTGGAGGAAAAATAAACCTTGTTAACCAGAGTAAAAAATGTTGCAGGCACTCTGTAATCAAGAGCACATTTGAGGGAGGAAATGGTGTTATGGCAGATAGTTGAAGTACACTGTGTCTTAAGAATTTGGTGCTTCTTTATTGCTAGATTAAATTTCAGAATTGAGAGTCTAAATTTTCCTTTTCACATCTGGTGACACTTTTTTTAATCAGTGTGCAAAAGGAGAAAAATCTGTCTGCCTTCTCTCCATGCCTCTAACTGCCGTCCAGCCTATGCCAGACTTAAGGAAAAGCCTTTTACGTTGGCAAGCAAACTCCAAAATGGTTTCCAAGCCTATTAAAAGTAAAGGAAGAGTTTTGCAGAAAAACTTTAGGAAAAAAAATTTTTTTATTGGAGCAGTACAAAATAAGAAGCAACTTTTAAAATTAAACAATGAAAAATAAAAATGTGTTGGCTCACAGTGCATGTAATGTTGCTGTTCTGGTGCCACCAGTGTAAGGCAGACTCCTGTGACCTATTAAAACTTAAAATTTAGGAATGTAGAATTTTGGAGGATTTATGATTATTGACAGCTAAAGGGATTATGGTGCAAGGTACGGTGATAGTTAGAAACACATGGACTGGAGCACATTTATCACTGAATGAATGTGCTGGATGAACAAATGAATAAACAAGGGGACCATGTTGCTTTCAGTAAGTAGCGTGTGTTAAGAGCATCGTGAGCTGGGAGCAGGGGACTGAAGAAATCAGGGATGAGTGAAGCAGAGAGAAAAGAATATGAAGTGATTGCAGAGAAGCAGTGAGCTCTAAACTGAGGGTGGTATGAAATAGGACGCCAGGGGGTGAAGACAATGATTGAAAAATGAAAAGATAACCATTTATGTGTGAGTCTGGGCAAGTGGCCACTTCACTTTGGAGTTACTAGAACTTCTCAGACTCTGGTTTTAATGAAATCAGGAGTGAGGGCATGTGGAGGACTGACCGAAAACAAGCTCGTCAAGGTGTTCAGAGAAGTTGAGAATTAAAGTGTAAGTAGGTCTGGTCAGAATGTGTTTAACACTGTTCATGAAGGAAGTGACAGAAAATCTAGCTGATCCTGGCTTAGCTGAAAAGGGGCATTCACTGTCTCACATCAAACAGCCCATGGCTTGGGCTGACTTGAGGCTTGTCCTGATGCAGGTTCTGACGATGGTCCTCGTTGTGGAGGGCTGATACTCCTCTGGCAGATGGATGGCTGTAGCTGTTACATAGTTCTTTGGTGTATGTGCTAGTCCCTATTGCGTCCCACACTGTGGGAGTGTCTTGATCAACAAATTTTTAATTTTAATGTTGAATTATACATTTCCATATAGTGTTGAATTTTAACCTTTCGGTTAAGCACTTTGTGGGTCCTGTGCAAGTAATCCTTGCCAACCGAAGATGGAGAAAATATTCCCTTATTTATCTTAACTAAAGAAGACCCAGCTGTTGGGCCAATGACATTTAGAGTTCTAGTCTGCTCAGAATTCCTTGTAGGTTTCTGGGTGATTCTGTGTAGCACAAGTTGGGGACCACTGGCTTACATGCTGCTGAAAGTCTTCCCAGGATTGCTGGGTACTGCCACATCGCGGGGTACCCACTCACCCCAGAAGAAATGATGAGTTTGACTGAACACCTGCATATTAACCGGTTTTGTGGCAAAGTAATATGCATTAAAAGTTTTTGTTTTAAATGAGTAAAACTTTGCCTTTCTTTGAGAGAGGAGTTATTACTTGTACTAAGAGAGAATGATAAGAATGTGTTAGTGGTTAGTTAAAAAAAAAGAAAGGAAGTTAGGAAGGAAGGAAAGTAGAAAGGGAGGGAGGAAGGTAGGAAGGAAGGTAGATATGGTAAGTAGGAAGGAAGGAAGGTAAGTAGGAAGGAAGGGAAGTGGGAAGGAAGGTGGGAAGGTAGGAAGGTAGGAAGGAAGGAAGGTAAGTAGGAAGGAAGGGAAGTGGGAAGGAAGGTGGGAAGGTAGGAAGGTAGGAAGGAAGGAAGGAAAGAAGGTAGGAAGGAAGGAAGGAAGGAAAGAAAGAAGGTAGGAAGGAAGGAAGGCAAGAAGGTAGGAAGGAAACTCCAGAGTGGTGTCTCTTCATAAGCAATGATCAATTATATTGGGTAGTCAAGGTGTCTTCTTAGATTCTGAGATTTTGAAACTCCTTAACTTCAGGACTCTTGATCCTTTATTTTTGACATTGTTGCACACTATGAGGTATCCAAGATGTGAGAAAATAAAATTATTCCAGATGGTGCCTCTTTTTCATTTTTTAGAATGTTTCCATCTAATCCTCTCCCACAAAAGAAAAATTCCCCCTTGGAATTGCTTCTGTTATTATTTGTATTCGTTTTTAACCTTGACAACCATGTGGACATAGTACAGGTGGTTTTGTAGGAGAGTGATCTATAAAGTTCTTTGTGCTGTGCTGCAGAAGGGGAAATACTTCAATCACCACAGCAAAGCTGCTTTAAAGTAATTAAACATGTTTTGCAGCCAGATGTAAATGAAGTAACTTTTTTTGAAGATGGGTTAATTTATAGATATCTGATCATTATACTTTTGGGTAGACAGAAAGGCAGAGTAATACTGATTACGTGCCGGGGTCTGGCTAGGTTCCCAGCTCCACCACTTGCTAGCTGTGTGGCCTTGGCAAGCCCTTTCGCCTCTCTGAATTGAACATGATAGGAGTCCCCACCTTGTAGGGGCGTTCTACGGATTGAATAGAGAATGCGGAGAATGCAGATAGCTCCAGGCTATCCGTGCCTGCTACACAGTACGTTCTCCTTGAATCCTAGTTATGTTGTTGATTCTGCTGCTGCCATCATCCCTGGAGGTGCAGCAGGGTCTTGGTGGTGTTTGATCTTACCTCCTTTTGGTCCATCCAGAGTGAAGGCTTTGGGGTTGTGAGGCACTCTTAGAAATTAACATGCGGGGTGCTTGGGTGGCTTCATTGGTTAAGCATCGACTTTGGCTCAGGTCATGATCTCACTGCTCTTGAGTTCGAGCCTGACATGGGGCTCTTTGCTGACAGCTCAGAGCCTGGAGCCGTCTTCAGATTCTGTGTCTCCCTCTCTCTGCCCTTCCCCTGCTCATGCTCTGTCTCTGAAAAATAAAGAAACATTAAAAAATTTAAAAAAAAATTAACATGCAAAAATTGAGGGAAGGGGCTGGAGTGTGATTTATTTAAAATTGTTTTAAAAATGTGTTTGCTTATGTGGGTTTTTTGTTTGTTTTTGTTATGTTATTTTGAGAACCAGAAACTTCTTTGCTTCCTGTCTCTCATATCATAGCCTATCCCAGTGGTTTTGAACCCCTCAGCAGTGGGGTTGACTGTACAACTGTTATTTCTCTGTTTTATGCAGAATTTTTATAGTGACTATCTCAAAAGACAAAAGTGGAAGAGAAGTTTTTATGGGTCTCTTGCTCTTTTTTTTTTTTTTACCTTGTAATATTCTTTTTGTTTAAAAAAATTTTTTTTTTACATTAATTTTATTTTTGAGAGACAGAGATGGAGCACAAGCGGGGCAGGGGCAGAGAGAGAGAGGGAGACACAGAAACAGAAGCAGGCTCCAGGCTCTGAGCGGTCAGCACAGAGCCCAACGTGGGGCCTGAACTCAAGAATGATGAGATCATGATCTGGGCTGAAGTTGGATGCTTAACCAACTAAGCCACCCAGGTGCCTTACCTTGGAATATTCTTATAAGATAATAAAGCTTTACAGTTATAAAGTAGAATACAACATGCATCCATGTCCCCGCCACTTGGTTCAGGAACAACATTATGAATGGATACCACAGAAGCTGCTTGTATACACCTTCAACCCCTAGAGAGGTAGCCACTCATCCACATGCCATTTTCTTATACCGCATACTATGTATAATTCCAAACTGTATATAGTATTGTTTTCCTAATTTTAAAAGTTTATATAAGTGCTGTCATTTTTGTTGCCTTCTGCTGCAATTTGCTTTCTTTACATAGTGTTGTGTTTGTCAAATTCCTCCATGTTGATGGTAACTCTCAGTCATTTAAGCTGTTGTAAGGTATTTCTGTGCATGAAGATAGCATAGTTTATTTATCCCTTCTCGTGGCAGTAGACATTTACACACTCTCTGTCTTACAGACCATGTTGCCATCAGTGTTTCTCTATATGTTTTACTTCACAGATCTATGTAGCTTAGGTTTTGTTTTGTTTGTTTTTCTACAGGGAGTGAATTCTTTTTAGTCTGGTCACATTTTGTGGGCCTCATTATTTTCGTCATCAAAATAAGTCTGAACTACATCTTTTCTGTCTTTTCTAGCTCAAAATTATACTTTTTATATGGGTTATTTAAACTGGATAGTTTGAATCATTGGATTTTAATTAGTATAATTTCCCAGTCCCATTAGTGTGTCTCTGCAGTATTTTCTGTAGGATATAAATTTTACTGATGGAAGGGAAAGTTCCATTTTGAACATTTTTGAGGACAAAATATATGCAATATTAGAAATTATCATTAAGCATGATGACACAAGACACTCAGTTTTTCTACCCAGTTTTGTTTCTTTCCTGGAATCCAGAGTAATTACAAAAACTAATAATTTAGAGTAAACATGACTCTACACATATGTAAAATATGTTGTCTACATGTAGATCAGTCCCTGTACTTGATTCCTCCAGAGTTCAAGTCACATTGAATATTTTGTTTCCTCTTTAAACTTGAATGAGAATTCATATGGCCAAAGCATTCTACTATTCCCTTGGCCTTTTTCTCTCTTCTTCTTACATAAATGAAAACCTAGTGTAAGGTGACGAATAGGCAAAGTCCTATAACAAAGAAAAGGGTACTAGAGAATCTGAAGCAATGAGAGATTAAACCTGACTCAAGGGCGTGGAAAGGATTCTTGGGAGAAGGGGAATTTCAGCTGGGCCCTAAAGAACGAAGACCTTGTAGGTCCGTGACAAGCAGGAGAAGTGGGGACCCTCCAGATAGCCCATCTGCTAGCTGACTACCAATATCTGAGAGACTATTCGCACTACTACAGAGAATAGAAGTGCTCAGCTCTTTCCAAATTTCAGGCCCACAGATTTGTGAGGTCTGATAAAAATTGTCCTTGTTTTAAGTGCTAAGTTTGGAGTAGTTTGTTATGTACCAATACTTCACAGGAATACCTGCAAAAACCGAGGAGGGGAATACTTTCTTTTTTGCTTTTGTTTGGTTTGTTTTGATGCTTGCTGAAGACAGTATTTAGTCATCCAAAACCTCTTCCCAAAATATACTACTGAATGTAATTTAGAACTTCTAGCAGGAAGACAGGGTTTGGAGAAAATTCCAGGCAGAGGAAATGGCATGGACAAAGATAGCAAAATAGGAAAGGACAGGATATACGGAAGGCAGACAGTAATTAGTTGTGACTGGGAGTAGGGTGTCTCTTGGTTAGTAGTGAATGACTAGACTGGAAAGGAAGATTAAGGACATAGTATGAAGGGCCTTGAGCGTGAGGTTGAAGAGACTATGACATAGAGCCACTGAAGGCTTCTGGGAAAGCAACGTTATACTAGTGGAACTTTTCTTTGGGAAACTTTTCAGATATTTATGGTATAGACTCAGGTGTGGAGAAATTAAGGGATCAGGGTGGAAGCCGTTGAAAGATGTCATAGGAGTCGGATCTGTCATGCTGGAGCCAGAATGAATACTAGAATACAGGTGGGAAGCATTGTGAACAGAGCTACCACTGACCCGCTCAGTGCATTCTGGGAATTAAAAAGATGCCCTGTCTTTAAGACATTTTACTTCCATCTGTTAGAAAATTGTTGTAATATATTTACTTAATTACAATAAGACACTTGACTGCCATCTACTGGAAAATTAAACCTATGCATCTATAATGTGAACACTCCTCCCTGTAGATGTGGCACTCTTGTGCAGTACACAACCTATACTACCATATCTGCAACCATAATCATGTGGGTATGAGTGATAGGACGTGGTAACTGGTCACATTAGTTATCAGAGGGAAAAGGAAGAAATTTCAAGTCTGAATGGTGGGGAAATTGGTAGTAACATTAGTATAACTGGAACTTATTCTTGGGGAATAGGTTCATAAAACAATTATTCTAAACATGGAAGATTCCACAAGTTCTTCATTTTGTTCATTGATCCCAGTATTTTGCATTTACACAGAATTCTGTCTTTTCTTCTGGAGTCTCAACTTTCCACCCTTTGTGACATCTGAGAATGGTTACCAATCACCTCGCTCTTTTGGGTTCCGTTCACCCCCTCTCTCCCCTGTATCTTTTCCTTCTTTCCTGATCATTGCTTCTCAGTCTCCTTTGCAGGCCCTTTTTTTCCCTCAGATTTTCATTCTTACTGCCTTTGCATACAGTGGATGCACAATAAATGTTTGTTGAATTACATTGCCTTTGAAAGATTAGTTTCAGGTTTACTGAGAGACTGACTCTTTGGTGCTAGGGACTAAAGGTGTGCCAGAATTCAGAAAGTAGGAACATACACTAAATACAGTTCCTTGTTTTAGGATCTGTTTTCTACACAATGGGTCACTCTTTGTTGGGGAATTCCTGTACTGTTGATCTGTTCATCATTGTTCAGTAGTGGCAACACCAGGAGAACAAATTATTAATATTGGCTGTGTCATATGGGCATGTATAATTCAGAAAATACTTTCAAACCAAATAATGAAGCTTCCCTGTCTTCTAATTTGGGAAGGATGAAAACTTACCTTTCTTTTTTCTTTTTTTTTTTTTTTTTAAATCTCGAGTTTTGTACAAGTAGATTAGTGATGAGTTAATAAGCAAGATAACATTTAAATATTTTCATTTGAGGTTGCTTGTTAACATTCTTAACCCTACCACCTGCACCTGCCCCCCCAACCCATTCACCTAGGTTACTTTTGCTTTCATTTTTCATGGGGTTGTATGCCAAGGGAGATCCAAGAACTTTGCTCTTCTGACACAGCTTTGCAAACATGTGTTGTGTGTCTGCTTTGTGCAAAGTGCTGTGGGAGGCTTCACTGAAGATACAAAGGTTTCAGATTGCTTCTGCCCTTCAGGAGAGACTGGCTTAATGGGAGAAGTAGACACATATGTAACTGCTCCAGGGCAGGCGATGACAAGGGTCATAATATAGTGCAGACAGAGCCAGGACCCCCTGTGTAAACATCACTCTAAGACTGAGCCACATACGTGACTTGCCATATTTCTTTTCTGAATTGTACACGTTTAACTCGTAACTTACCTGAGTTGGATTAGAATGTGTTTCCTTGAAAGATTCTGAAGTCAGAAACATACTCTGAAAATTAAGATTTAACAGAATTTAACTAAAAATACATCGAATAACATCGACTTGATTCTTAGAAATTTTATTTAAGTTGCTTTTAAGTTGGTACTATCCAAAGAAATTAGAGAAAACTAGAGTGATATTAAATAAGCAAGGATATAAAACTGGTCTTATGTTTATGTGAGCCCAATATTTAGGAAATAAATACCCTGAAATTCCCTAGCCAAATTATATTTTAAAATATGTTTTGAGTACAGGCAAAAGAAAATTACAAACAGCGTAGTAGGAAAAAATGTAACTCTCATAAATACAGTGAGGTAGAGTGTAAAATACTTGAATGGGTTATTGCTGTTTAGTTAAGGTGCCTTAGAGTTAAGTAAAACCAATGACAGTTTTACAATTACTGGAGAACCAAAACCATGTGAATTTAAAAATGTTAAATGTACTTAAGGTTTGAAATTTAAACAAAAAGTTACTTTTGCTTTTTAAAAAGAGTCCTTTCTTCTACATTAACTCAATCCCGCAGAAAAGAATGAGTGAAAATGAACCAAGTATACATATTAAACGAAATACAAGCCGCTGAAGAATCATTTTAACTTTTGTTTAAAGCTAGTCACAAAACGGAGCGTACGATTTGTGTCCTAAGCAAACAGTGCAGCTTTAGTGACAATGTGATGGCTTGCAACTTTTATTTAAATTCATTCTTCTGACGATGAAAAATGTAGCTGCATGAAGGCATATCCCCTAGTTTTCCTTGGCATCTTCCTTTAAAAACCTAAAATCAGAAACGAACAGTATGCCCACCAGTTCTATAGGTGATAGTAAATTGGGAAGTATCTCAAATAGCGAAATAAGAGAAGTACCTCAAAGATGCTTAAAAAGATTTGAACGTATCACAGGAAACAGTAAGATAATACATCTAAGGGCAAGTAATCTGAAAGAGATATTCAATGGGAGAAAATGCTTAGTAATGCTGAAAGGGAGCCAACGTGCTATCAGACAGCAAAGCAGGTATAAGGTTGCAATGGGATATGGCAGGCACAAAGACCTGTTGCCACTTGGGGAGCCATCTTGCAAACTCATTACAGTAAAAAGAAGCAGAAATCTCTTACAAACTGACAGTATCAAGAACACATTTGTCCTATACTAACCTCCAAACTTCCAGAAACAGTAGCCACTGATGTGAGTAATTTGGAAAACAGAAATTACAGTGTTTGGAATAGGGAAGAATTGACCTCAAAAAAAAAAAAAAAGGTTTTAAAAATAAAAGGTCTTACCTTTTGTTTAAGTAATAAAACAATATGAAGTTACATGATGGATATAAGCAACTTGTTGAAAGACAAAATTGTTGAGATTAAATTGAGACCATAGAAGCTGGGATTAGTGTGAACACTTTTATAGGCAATTCTCAACATCTAGGCCAATTGTGTAGATTACAAAAGAGCATCATAGGGCAGTGATGGGAGCTGGGTCTCTTGAAGTAAGTTTGGAGTTCATGAAGAACTTCACTAAGTAACAGTGCCAGAATTGATTAGAAACAGCATGTTCTAGCAATGAGGTAGTATTTCTACTGTTGTCTATACTGGTCAGATTACTCTGCCTAATTGTTTACAATCTTTGGTTCAGTGTTTATAGTCTAGGACCATTTAGATGTCTTTGCCAGGGTACCCTGCCCTTTCTCTTAGCACCTTTTTTGATCTTGGCTTCTAGAATTTCTTTGACTGGTTTAACTTCTTACCTCTGCAATTGGCCCTCTGCTTTCAGAGCACTTCCTTCCCTGTATACACCTGCTATTTTGTCTCAGCACTGATCATATTTGTCTCCACCTGTCACTGTTTGCTAGTGCTGACCCATCTTTGCTGTAATTCTTATTATCACTACTTTTCTTAAGGACACGTCAAATCAGATGTTTTATTGGCTTCTTAAATTTAAATACTCAATTTATTGAGGCTCTGTTCTCAGTCTTCCCATTCCCAATCTAACCAATCCACAGCTTTCCACCTATGCTGGTGAGGACAGCGTCTCACTGATCAAAAGGCTGAACTCCTTCTAACCCTCACTATATCCTATCTTTCACCATTTTGCCTTTTATGTCCCTTCTTTTCTGTCCCTTTCTTCTGGTAGCCAAATTCTTAATCGGGTCTTGGGATCTTTCTCTCAAAATATTCCTTCTGTTTCTTGCAACAACACTCTAGTGCTTGATGATGATGATGATGATGATGATGATGATATTTAATAAAGCAATACCATTGTCTCAAACTACTAGTGACTTACGAAACTTCTAACTTAGATTAAAATGGTTTTGATATTTTCTTATTTAAGCTCAAAAACAGAAATTAGATACATTAAGCAAATTTAATAATATTTTTAGCTTAATATTAAAGCCCTAAAAGTTACTTTTTAAAATCAAAAATTGTTTAGGTCATTGAATTGTTATCTTTTATTGAACTATCAGTCATTTCTTGAGTTCCATCTCTATGCCAGGGGTAGAGCCAGGCCTGCACCAAGTATTAGGTAGTCTCTGGCCTTGAAAGTTTACATTCTGGTTATGGGCAATAATTTTGGCTGAGCAACCGAGAAGTCTTTCATACATTCAATAAATATTCACTGAGCTTCCGGCTCTACACTAGGCACTGTGCCAGGGAGTGGGGATACACTACAGTAAGCAAGACACGTAAGATCATTGGCCACATGACTTTCAATCAGCCGGGGAGAGCGATCATTAAACAGTTAATAAAGTGGCAGGTCCAGAGGTGTTGTGTACTTAGGGGCACTTACCCTAGTAGATGAGCAAGCAGGAACTGTAGGAGGAGGGAAGATGGGGCTGACCTTGGTGTTGTGTACTGAGAGCCCAGTGTGCTTGTAGAACTGAAAGAAGGTTGATAGGAATTTACTGTAGATTCAGTTGGGGAATGGTGACTTGAACTATTCAAGACAGGAGGGAGGAGGGCTGGTAGCTGGAGGGAGACCTGGGGTTCTTACAGGCTCATTTAATAGGCATAGATATCTATCTGAAGTTTTAGAAATAAAATATGGTCCTACCCAAAATCTTGGAAATAATTCTCTTGCCCCGATTTAGTGTCTTTGGGATATTTTTCTGAACACTTATTAAATTTGTAGCCAAGAAAGTATTGTGTGTGTGTGTGTGTGTGTGTGTGTGTGTGTATGTATGTGTACACACGTAAAAGTATTATATATAAATGGTAGAACAGTTCTTCTCAGTCACAACTCATTTTTGTAGTGAAATAATAGTTTTAATCAGAATTGCCCTTCTGGTCATTTGTTTGGCACAGGCTCTTTTGTTAGGATCCAAACATGGCACTTAGAACTGAATTGTAGCAATTTTCTCATCTTAATAAAATTGTGATTGTGCCATGGCATCAGATTATTCTAGAGCAACCTTGCCAAGAAGCAGCAAAATTTACTTGTCTTTTTTTTTTTCTTCCCCGGTATATATGTAGTTAAACTCAATTTTTTTTTTAATTTTTTTTTAAACGTTTTTATTTATTTTTGAGACAGAGAGAGACAGAGTATGAACGGGGGAGGGTCACAGAGAGAGGGAGACACAGAATCGGAAGCAGGCTCCAGGCTCTGAGCTGTCAGCACAGAGCCCAACACGGGGCTTGAACTCACAGACTGTGAGATCATGACCTGAGCCGAAGTCAGACACTCAACCGACCGAGCCACCCAGGCGCCCCAAACTCAATTTTTAAAAATATATTTTACTACAAGTTCTTGCTTATCGCAGGCAAACCCAGTGACCTATTATTTGTTACTTGTATCTGCAGGCCAACAATTTATATTAGGAAGTAAAACTTTTACTGTATAGCATTAAAGTTCATCTGATGAATAAACTGATACTGCCTCAGGTTTCAAACTTTGTTGTGAGTAAGATAAGTCCTCATGCAGTTTAGAAGTAGTACAGCAGCTGCAGACCCAGAAGAACGCGTGCTGTTACTCACATAATAAAGGAACCCCCAAAGCCTTATAATTTATAGATTCATAACCACTTCTCGTTGAATTTATTCTTCTAAATGGTGCAGGTGCTACTTTGGTGTAAAAACATACAACCCTCTTTAGGCAATCTAGAAGAACTCCAAGGTGCTTAATTTTTCTTTCCCCCCTTCTTCCATTGTGAGCTGGTTAGCGTTAAGGATAAACTCAGCACTCCTTTAAAGCTCAAAGGTGCGATTGTTTAAAAACTTACCTAAAACTCCTTTTTAATCATTTAAATATATATGTAATTTCCTACAGATGTGTAATGGATCATTTATTTAAGATTTGGACAGTTCATTTGAAGCCCTATTGTTCACTTAGTAGAAAATATTATGATCTTGCCATGTTCTGTATGGGTCTAGATGTTGCTGGTATGTTGATGAGGGCCACAGAAGTCCCTGCCCTCATGGAAACTCAGAGTCTGGTGCAGTTTGTATTTTGGTGGATTTTGTAAGCACTCCTGCCTATTCGGCTTTCATGGTAACCTCTTGTCTGATGAAATCTAGGCGACTCTTTCAAGTTCTGTCTTTTAAAGTCTGCTCCCTTTAAAATGATGGCATGAGTGTATTGCTTCAGAGATGGCGGTGACTATTTATCGTGAATAGCGAGCATTCCAAGAAATTAAGCTGGTAACCAAAAGTAGGATTAAATAGTGTGCATTGTTAAGCACGTTTATTTTAGATTTCAACTCCAGGGTATTAGTAGCTGGCATTATTTCATTAATAAAGCAGCATTTTCACCAAGTTTTGTAAGAGGATAAACAATTTTCCAGGAGATCATCAGGGGCTAATATGAATTCTACAGTAAAGTATTCTGCTCCAGATCATAATAACAATTACCCCCCCCCCAATAATAACAGTTTATACTTAGGTGCCAAGTACTATTTTAAGAGCTTTACATAAATTGACTAGTCTAATCCTCAAAATAATGCTTTGAGGTAGATACTATTATTATACCTCTGTATTACATACATGGAGCTCAGAGTAAGTAACTTGCCTAAGGTTACAAAGCTAGCAGGAGGCAAGGCTGAGATGAGATCCCAGGCAGTCTGGTTCTCCGCCTCTGTGCTCTACACTTCTCAGACTTAAATATATGCTTTCTCATTACCCTTCTTGCTTTTTTGTGTCCTAGTAATTTGCTTTCTCTCAGATACATAAATATTGACTTGTGTAACATACACACCTTACTCTGAAAGTGAACCTACTGACTTTTTAATTAGGGTTTTTTTCCATGTTCATAACTCTCTTATCTTGCAAAGGCTTTTTTCAAATTCTAAGTCCAGCAGGTAGTAATTTGGAAGTTCATTTGTTTTGGTTCTTTATGGTTTTGCTTGCTTATTTGTTATTTAATGTGTTTTTTTTTATACCTAGTACCCTGGCAGATTTATCACATTTTAAAACGAAAATTTAGTCAAATTCATTGCACACAAAATTTTATTTCTCTGTGCCTCTGGAGAGCAGTGGAGATAGAAAAGCAGTCCTTGTTTTCCCATAAAGAGGAGCACAGTTTTGCCGACCTCATGTTCAGCCCACTGCAATATTTTGGGTTACTTTTCATCCCTTTGGGTTTCCTGCTGGAGCAAGTATTTCTGCTGTTGTGACTCTACACCATATTGAACGCGCCTGTGTTGTTTGGCTCCTGGCCTCCTCTCCTGCCTAGTGTTTCTGCTCCTCTTCCCAGGTCAGCTGATGGCAGCTTCTGTGACAGGGCCTGTGCCCTCCTCCCAGTCTTGAGGATTTGCTGCCTTCAGTGCATCTGCTTGACTTTGCTGTGTTGTTAACTAATTACACTCCTTGAGGCCAAGGTTTTGTGTGTGTGTGTGTGTGTGTGTGTGTGTGTGTGTATTTCTTGTTAGTTACACTGCTCAATCCTGAGGCTTAAGATCCTGCCAGATATATACTAGGGGTTTGATATTTGCTGAATGAAGACACATCTATATTATAACACTCACTTTATTGTATTTAATAGTTGGTACATGAATTTGTCCTTCCCCTTCTTCTCTCACTCATGTTTGCATTTTCCCTGCTGTCTATAATGCATTAGGTAGGTCGGTAAATATTTACTGAATTAGTGAATGAGCGAGTAAATAATACTCGTCCATCTCTGTGGCACTAGATAGGGATGATTAAAGGGAGGAGAGATAATGGATAGAAATGAAAGGACCAGTGCATTAGAAATTTTAGAACTCTGAATTTAGAAAAGAGCAGAAGCACCAAGACCAGATGTCCCCTTTTGTTCGTCTGTCCAGAAATTTAGCTTTTGCATGTCTGCAGTTTGCACAAATACTCATTTGTCTTTGAGGGTAACATGGTAAGGGAGTAGTTCTAGAGATAGGACCCTCAGTGAATACTGCATAAATCTTCTTCTGTCAATTAGGGAGACTTCAATGGCGTTAACTTATGCAAAAAAAATCTCAAAAAAAAATAATGTGTCTGCTTATTAAGATATAGTGAACTTTATCATATTTTAAGCTCTAAATTGAGTCATCAAAACAAGAACCTCAGAAATAATATACAAGTTTATTCCGTACTGTGGGAGGCCAGAGGACTCGAAGATACTTATTCTCTTCTCTTCACATGCCTCAGAAAACCTGTCTCATTCACCGGACGGTTTTCCCTACAAATCCTATGATGTCTTCACTCATCAAATGCTTGTAGAGTGTGTACTCTGTACCCAGGTAGTTGTCTTGGTGGCCTGCTGACCTTGGGCAATCAAATTTATTTTGGACCGTTCTTTTTTGTTTCCATAAAGAATGGACGGAGGTGGAGAGGGACAGAGGGAAGCACATATATATGGAAGAAGCAGCATGTCCTAAGACAGAGTTCTGACAGCACAGCATGTTCTAGAAATGGTACAGCATGGTCATGGTGGTCGGAACACAGGGTCCAGGAGAAAAGAGGAAAGAAGTTGCCACAGGCCTTGGGGAAACAGAGCTACATGGATGAAAGTGGGTATTGAGAGCTGTTGGGGACTTAAAACCCATCAGCACAGTAAACATACTTTCCCCTGGTCTCCTGCCCACCACCTTTTCAACCAGCGTTCCTCTTACTGTGCTGGTTGACTCTGGTACAGATTTTTGATTTCTACCCTTAGCTCAGAGCTCAGGAGGACTCTCTTCTCTTTAAAAAAAATTTTTTTTCTTTTTCTTTTTTTTTTTTTAAACGTTTTTTATTTATTTTTGGGACAGAGAGAGACAGAGCATGAACGGGGGAGGGGCAGAGAGAGAGGGAGACACAGAATCGGAAACAGGTTCCAGGCTCCGAGCCATCAGCCCAGAGCCTGACGCAGGGCTCGAACTCACGGACCGTGAGATCGTGACCTGGCTGAAGTCGGACGCTTAACCGACTGCGCCACCCAGGCGCCCCCCAAATTTTTTTTTTTCTTAAAATCTATTCATTTTTGAGAGAGAGCATGAGCGGGGGAGGGGCAAAGAGAGAAAGGGAGACACAGAATCGGGAGCCAGCTCCAGGCTCTGAGCAGTCAGCACAGAGCCCAACACAGGGCTCCAACCCATGAACCGTGAGATCATGACCTGAGCCAAAGTCAAGCGCTTAACTGACTGAGCCACCTGGGTGCCCCTCTTCTCTTTTTAAAAAAAAAATTTTCCAACCTGTTTCTAATGAGCTGCATTTTTTAATTACCATAGTGAGTATTCTAAACTGCAGCAACTTTTCTCAGGAACCTCAGCTCTCATGACCCCCCCCCCCTTTTAAAGTAATGACTAATTGCCCTTGTCATTTTTCTGAGGAAATAGGATCTGGCATGTGCTGCCTCAGTCTGCCTCCCCTCCACATCCAGACTTCCCTTTGCCTCCCGCCATCCTTACAGTCTTTCTGCCTCAGAGGGAAGTATGTGTTCACTTTTTTCAGCACTGACTCCTCCTCCAGTGCTCTTGAGCTTGCTTTGGGCTGTGGGACCTTCCTGTGTTGATCATCTGTGCTCTTATTTCTTCCTTATTACAGGCTCTTTCCTTTTAGCTCCTTAACATTCTCAGATCTCTCCTAGCCTTGAAACTGCATTCTTTGACTTTTCTTTTTTTCTCAAGATGTCCTGTGTTTCTTCTTACTTGAGCAAGGAAGGTGGTCTGAGGATTTAGAAAGATTACCTGGCCATGAGGTGGAGGAGGAAGTGAAGGAAAGCAGAAATTTGAGGGAAAGATCAGCTACGAGGGTGTTGAAGATAAAGTGGTGACTGTGGGGAGGAGCTGACAAATCTGAGAGGTATACAGGAGGTAGAACTGATCAGACTTCAAATGGATAGGAGATTAGAAGGAGATGGAGAAATCCCTGATGACCCCCAGAATTGAGGGAGTGAATACAGAAGGAGGAGCAAGTTTTAGGGAGAAGACAGTGTGTTCCCTTTTGGAAGTGTTGGGGTGAACTGCCCTTAGGGCATCCAGTTGGAGAAATTGAGTAGGCAATTGGAAGTATGATCTGTAGCTCAAGAAAAATGTTGGTTCTTTAGAAACAACATTGGTAGTCAAAAGACATACTGGTATATCTTGAGGTATAGTGTTGGGTGAGATCTCCAAGTGATGGAGTAAGAAGAAAATAGCCTTGGGGAATAACAGAGGAGGTAGAATAAGAGGAACCTATGAAGGAAACAGAGAACAAATAGCCAGAGAGAAAGAAGGATAAAGAGTGGGGTGTGTGTGTGTGTGTGTGTGCACGTGCGCACGTGCCTGCATGCATGCATGGGTGCCTTGTGTAATTTTTGTTAGATTTGTTTTAGCTCCTTGAAGAAAAGGCTGATATGTATTTCCTTATTAAAATTGTGTAGACTCAATCAATATCTAATATATGCCATTATTGATAGAACCCGCTGAAAACAGAGTCAACACTTGGGAAGAAGTTCCTTTGCCTGAAATCACATGTTGCTAGGGTTTCTGGAAAGAATGCATTTGTTAATCAGATAGTTTGGGATGTCAATAGGAGACACATGGAAAAGTTGGGTGACTAGTGTGCTCAGGGAACAATCACTGCAGCAGCCACAGGATTTTATTTTCAATAGCAACTTGTTTATTGATGTAGGCGATCTTGATGGCTGACTTGTTAGAGAGAAATCGTTGGTAGCTTCATGCCAGCGGTTTTGCCACCATAGTGGAAGTTCGCAAATCTGAACATTTTTGTTTTTATCTCCATGATGTTTGGTCACATTTACATTCCACTGCAACACTCCAGTCGTGAGTCAAAATTAAACACTGTTATAAACTAGATTATATCCTTATGTTTGTGCAAAAAATCTTTTTCGGGGCAGGGGTAGAAATTTATAGCAATCCAAGAATTCATCCAAAAGCCACTAACAACTTAAGTTGGCCTCATATTAGCCGATCCCACTTTGGGCCTCCATGGGAGGTGGTAGGAGGTGGGCAGTGCCTCAGGAGCTGTGCAAGAGGGCCCCCTGGATGTGTGCAAAGAAAGTCATAAAACTTCCATTTACAAATTATTTCTATCTCACCCTAAGAAAAAACTTAAGATCCTGGGTGGCTCAGCCGGTTAAGCGTCCAACTTCGGTTCAGGTCATGATCTCACAGTTAAGTGAGTTTGAGCTCCCCCATCGTCCTCAGTGCTGACAGCTCAGAGCCTAGAGCCTGCTTGAGATTCTGTTGATTGTGTGTCTCCGTTTCTCTCTCAGCCCCTCCCCTGTTTGTGCGCTCTCTCGCTCCCTCTCTCTCTGAAATAATAAATGAATAAACGTAAAAAAAAAAAACCTGCCAATTTTTGTGTGTTTTTGAACATTCATTAGAGATCAGTTCAGTGCTCCATGTTTGCAAATAAGTCAATTATATATTGATATAAATATAGAGGAGGCATGCTCAACTATTTTTAAGTTGGTGTTTGTTCGGGAATAGACTCTGGAGACCTCAACTTTAAATCCTAGATACTGTTTGAATGCTGTGGGTAAATCAGGAACATTTAGAAGTTTCTTAACAAAACTCTGTCAATAATTTTAGCTATTATCAGAGTCCAAGTGTTCTACTTGCAAATGCAGATGTGTGTGACCTGACCTTAATTCCACAGGATGGATTTTGACCGAGAGCATCAAAAGGCAAGTTCAAACCCATTTGCTGCCCTTTCTGTAAGCATGCCGCAGTTTCTCATGAACTACCTAGTGTCCCTCCGCGCACGGTGTGTGCTTTACAGCCATGCTTTAGTCACAGGCAGTTTAAACTGTTCAATAGTATCTCGCTTTAAAAGGTAGGCTGATGGCGTTTCTATCTTCTGGTACATCTGGTAAGTTAATATATACAGTCTCTGTGAGTATCCTGCAGGGACCTGTTTTTACATGCATACAGGGACGTTTATGCAGAAATCAAAGGCCATGAATCAGAAGAACACAACTCTTGTTTCCAGTGTACTGGAGGCTTAAAAAAAATTGGCTTTGAAAAATTGAAAGTAGTGTGGTTTGTTTTTATTGTGGAACGGATCAGGAAGAACAATTTACAGTCATTGCCATTCTTCACAGCTGAATGGAGTAGAGGTGCCCGCCTCGTGAAATGGAGCAGCTGTGCCCGTTTTCTCTGGGCTCACAAAAACATTTGCTTTTTAATCGAGAACTTTGGATGGTGGGTTACAGTTTGTTTTCATGATGGAAGTGGTCAGTTGTGCCTTACCAGACAGCTGTAGTGTAATTAAGAAAAACTGTGTGAAAGTGGATTAAATATAACAGAAGAAGCCTTGAAAAAGGGGGAGCATTCACCTTAAATTTATTCATTTTTCTTTAATCCTTCAAAAGCAGAAATATCACTACAATTCTGCTCTACAAGATTTTACTATTTCACAGTATCACTTAGCTCTAACAGATATAAGATACCCTACGACAGAAAAATTGTTTGCTTTTGTGACAGTTTCAAACTAAAAAGTAGGGGTTTTAAGATGATTTGGCTTGTGAGAGATCTGCTTTCCAAATAACGTTTAAAATCAGGAACTGCACAAATATGTTTACGTTGACTTTAGTGCATTATGAAAGTTAGTGATCTACTTTTGTAGAGAAAGTGTTTTGAGGCTGCTTTTTAGATTCACTTTGTATACAAGTTGAACATGAAAATTAACTGTTTTTGATGATGAGAAACTATGAGATGAAAATCACAGTTTTCTTGATAAATTTTTACTGAATTAGTGAAATGAGAATGAAGTAATCTGGTGAAGTGTTGATTTGTTGTAGTTAAATGTGGAACATTAGGCTGTCAATTGGCTTTGAAAAGCATATACTTATTTTATGCAGCAGACTTTGAAATAAGAATAGAAATGCCTTAATTTGCATCATAGTCTACAGTAGCAAAATAACTGTTACAAGGTCAGAGGAAGCTGAATTTAAAAAAAAAAAAAACAACTATTGTGCTCATAAATAAACCAAGATTCGTACTAGACATTCATTGATCATAAGTTTTTATATGGATTGCTCAACACATTAAAAAACAAAACTTTGACCCTAGGCAAAATAAAAGGTTCAGGTTTGCTCTAAGAGTTTATCGTATAGTAATGACTGTGTATGGAAGACTCGGGTTTTATGTCTGAGAGGATTCTGGAAAGCCATAGGAAGGGAGCGGAGTGGGCAGGGAGTTCCAGCCCATAAGTTGTAAGCTGTTTCCAGTCTTCAAGCCCTTATCCTGGCAATTCTCAGAGGAGGACTCTACACTGGCTGTTCTTGAGAAGAATCCCAACTGTCCCTTCCCTACTCTTTGGTGGCCATTCTCGCTTGATTCCTTATGTCTTTCCTCACCAGAAGCCCTAAGAAAACTCAGAGTCAGACCTGAGTTTATTCTAAATGTCAAACCGTGGCTGCAGCTTGATAGTTGACTTTTCTGTTTGTAAATCGAGCGCTCACGCGCACCAAACTCTTCTTCAGACTCCTGCATCTACAGAGCCTGGGCAAAGTTGAGTTCAGGAAGGTGAATCAAGAAGAGTGTGGGGTGGATTGGAAAAGTAGAATAACAATAAAGAAATTCTCTGAGGCCAAGTTTTAAAGTAAGAATGGCAACGGAGAGCATTGAAGGGAGCAGTGTGTTGCAATGAAGAAATTACTGGAAATTCTGATCACTGGAATTAAAATCAAAAGATCTGAATTTAAGTCCCAGCTAGCCGAGCGTTTTGGGGAAGTCCTTTCCAGCCTCTGTTTCTCCGTGTATAAGGTGGAAATGCAGTATGTGCCCTACATACCAAACAGGTTATGAGTCTTAGGAAAGAAAGAAGGGGAGAGAGAGAGAAAGAAGTTGTGGGGCAGTAAAGTCCTGTGGTGTAGTTATGGAACCAGTTGGCCCATCTGTATCTTTTCTGGAGGGGTGGGAATGGGGAGGAACTCTTGGCAGCAAGGAGAGAATGCAGCAGACATTAAATTTGACAAACATTGAGTGTTACTAGAGCTCTTAAGAATCGCATTATTTATCTCTGTTGGACCCCCGACACACCACTTCCCCCACAACACCAATTCCAAACCCTTTCACCCTCCTCAAGTCCCTGCCCAGCCCCCACTTTTCAGTCTGCACAGAAAAATTCCTCCCCTACTTTGCTAGGAGGGCTAAGGAAGGCCCTTGAGCTTCCCTGGCCTACCATCTTGAAGTATCCCTGTCTTTATCCATTTCCTTCTCTCCTTCTGTCGCCTCCATGCAAAAGGTAGACTGTGTTCTTGACACATTCTCATCTTACTTCATCCCAAACTTTGCTTCACCGATGATCTCCTTTCTGTTGTTCTTTTCACCTGGTTCTCCTTCATAGTCAAGAGACTCTGCGTTCAGTGTCCTATGTGGTGTTGTGTTTTGTTTTTTTTTTATTTCCATGAATGAAATTTTTAGGAGTGATTTGAATACTTTCTATCTTTGCCATCCATGCTTTATTTTGATCCCATTTAGTCTGGCTTCTGTCTGTTTCATATTGAAACTTGTGACTCAAAGGCAGCTCGTGATCTCATACTGAAGTCCAGTGACCATTACTCTGTGTTTGCTTCCACTGGTCTCCATGTGAAGTTCCATGCCCACCTTCACAGCCTCACCTCTCCTAATTACAGCCCTCACCCTTTGGCTTCTCTGTGTCAGTACATTCCTTGTTCTCTTCACTGACTGCTTTTCTCTCTTCCTCAGCCTCTAAGGGTAGGTGTTCCCTAAAATGCTGTACAAGGCTCACACAATTTAGAAAAATTAATTCAAATTGGGTAGCAGACCTAAATATAAGATAAAAATCTATAAAACTGGTAACAACATAGGTGGAAATCTTTGTGACATTTGGATAAATATTTTTCAGATATAACACAAAAAGTGTGATCCAGAAAAGAGAAAATATTGATGAATTAGACTTCTTCAAAGTAAATATTCTTTTAGAGAGGCATTGTCAAGAAGATGAAAAAAGCCTCAGATTGGGAAACAATATTTAGACTTACCTCGTAAAAGACTTGTATCCAGAATACAAAGAACTTTCAAAATTGCATAATAAGAAGCAAACAGCTTCATTTTTAAAAATGGGCAAAAGATTTGAATAGATCTATTAATGGTAAATAAGCCCATGAAAAGATGTTTAACATCATCAGTTCTTAGGGAAATGTAAATTAAAACCACAGTGAGCTACCACTACACCCACTGGAATGGCTAAGATCACAATTACTGACCCTACCAAATGTTGGGAGGTTGTGGAGGAATGGTAACTTGCATATATTATTGCTGGTAGGAAGGTGAAATGGTACAGTCATTTTGGATGTTCGACGGGTTTTTAAAAAGCTAAAGGGAGACCTACCGTGTGACCCAGCCATTCCACGCCGAGGTTTTTACTGCATGCTGTATGAGTCCCGTTGTATAAAAATCTAGAAAATCCAGTGATGGAAAGCAGAGTTGTTGCTTGTGAATGGGAATGTGGTGTAGGACGAATGGATTGCAAAGGAGCATGGGGAAATTTTGGGGAGTGATGGATATATTCATTAGGTTGATTGTGATGATGCTTTCACAAATGTATACACATGTCAAAACTGATCAAGTTTGACACTTGAAAATGTGCAGTCTGTTATACATTAATTATACCACAATAAAACTGTAAAAAAATTCATAGAACTACACACTGAAAAGGATGAATATTACAGAATGTAAATTATCCCTCAACAACTCTGGCTTTAAAAAAAGCATATAGGAAAATGAAATATGGGGATTGAGATTGTTAAAATAATTAAAAGCCAATCTGAAAAGATTACATATCATATGATTCCACTTTTACAATATTCTCCAATGACAAAGTTATAGAGATGGAGAACAGATTAGTGGTTGGTTGCCAGGTGTTAGGGATAGTAACAGTGGTGGGGGGGGAAGGGAGGTGAAGGATAAATGGAAATTTTCAATACTATTTATGCAACTATGTAATACATAACTAATGAATCTATAATTATCTCAAAATAAAAAGTTGCTCATTTAAAAAAGGTCTACTGGATATTTTTGTCTTTTCTGATGGGAAACCATCAGTTTTTTATATGTTAAATCTATAATGTTTACCATACAAACACTGGAAATGGATTTCATTGAGATGATTGCAACTTAATGTTGCATTGTTGTATACAGAAACCATAGCTAGAATCATCTTCCAATTTCTGGTTCCCCATCTAAACATGGAATACCTTAATTTTTTTCCTCAGACAGTCTTAGTTAAATTGTTCTGACTAGATAATACATACAAATGGTTCAAAATACATAAAGAGAGATGCAGTGAAAAGTCTACTGCAAAATCTGTCTTACATTATACAATTCATATAATTCCCCAAAAGTAAACAACTATTAACTTCTTGTGTTTTCTTCCAGAATTTATATGTATACAAGCAAATGCAAACATATTTTTTTACTCTCCTCCCTGCTTTTACCCAAAAGATAGTTTACTATATTGAATATTTTACATTTTTCACTTAACAATGTATCTTAAATTTATAAGGCGATAGACAGAGAGCCTCATAATTCTTTTTCTTTTGACAGTTGCATAATATTCCATTATGTATTTAAATGTATATCTTCCATACATATATATACAGAGGCAGTTGTGTAATATTATATATATATTACATAGATTGTATATATAATGCACACACATCTATACATAATATGTAGATACTAGGTTATTTCCATACTCCCACTTTTGTAAACAGTATTGCAGGGAATATCCTTATACATATGACATTTCCTACTTGAACAAATATATGTGAATACATGAAATTGCCCATACTGACTTTTTAATCTAGAAAAAAATTTACATGGTTCAACCTAGTATCTATAGAATGCATTTTCAGATGTGTAATTATTGGAGACAAAGTCTTTAGTGTCCTTTGAATTTTCTGCTCAACTATCAGACGTGCATGATAATTTAGATGCCTAAAAAGGGTGTGGAGATGCATTGTGTAAATGTTCTGTTCAGTATAGCTAAGGGGAAAAATACCCATGCACACACAGGGATATTTCTCAAAGTCCTTTGCCAGTGACTTTATTCAGTGACATGTCTAACTCTTAGCCTGGTCCAGCTGTGTCAGGCTTCTTTGCCTGTTTATGAAAGCCTTTGCTTTCTCCATATTGACAGACCTAAGACTAGAGCTCTGAACCCTTTGTCTTTCCCAAAGGGGAGTTGTCCAAAATATCTTCTTACCTACTCTCAGTGCATAATCCTCCATTGGTTCTCCCAATTATTGCAGCTTTAGTATTAATTAGGTCTTATGTGATAAATTAGATTCTCTGAAAAAGGCTGACTTTTTTTGTACACAAGACAGATAGATGGGGCATGCCCTTCTACATAACGAGCCAACCAATTGAAGTCTTGGCTTCTGCAATACTGGTTGTATATGTGTGTTTGTATGAGAGAGAGAGAGAGAGAGAGAGAAAGTAAATATAGGAAAATTTAACAATTGGTTAATATAGGTGAAGGGGAATAATATAGGATGTTTATTGTACTATTCTTTCAAATTTTCTATAGATTTAACATTTTTTTAAATAAAAATTTGAGAGAAAGCATATTCTTTGCTGAAATTATTTGCTGTGAATTAGGGGCAGCTTCATTACCTACGTATGTTCTTGGTTTTTGTTTTGCTGTTTCTAAATTTGAAGACATCTTAGAAACTTTGCCCCCAGATTAAAAAAAATAAGTGATGGTAACAATTCATAATTGTTGAGGTTTCTTCTCTGCCCCATGTTGGACTCAGCATTTTATGTGGATGATCTCATTTAAGCCTCTTATCAACCTATTATTGTCTTCATCATTTTTCAGATGTAGCCACTCAGACACAGCAAGGTTAAGTAACTTGCCTCAAATCACAGAGCTAACATGTGGTAGAAATGCTACTTGCTGCCAGATCTGCTGTCATTATACTTGACCTGGTCTTTATTTTGGCCTGAAGTCTTCTGAAGTGAGAGATATTATCATTTGGCTAAAACTCTTGTAACAATTTCCTAATCTGGATAATATGATGATCTGAAGTCTTCATGAAAGAATACAAGTGGATGTACACAGGAAAACTGTCAAGTTTCTTGACATGTTAATAATTTGCAAAGCTCTGTGAAAAAGAACTGTTTTGTGTACCTATCGCAGTCAAGCCCTTTTTACCCCTTTTCTGAGTTTGCTTCCTATGTAGAAAATTACCAGCCTGCAAAGAGGCATTAATTGGCTCTTTTTCAGTATATTTCTTGTACCTTTCCCTCTCTATTGACTCTTTTCCATCAGAATTTAAGCAAGTTCTCCCTTTATTCCACACAGCCTCTGGCCATCACCATCTCTTCTCCAAGCCAAGCTTTCCTAATAAATGACTCTTATAAAGATACCATAGGGCTCTTTTCCTGTTTTGTACCAGCTCCTCTGATCCTCAGCAACCCCATCTTATGCCCCCAACTGCCGGTTTCCTTCGGGCAATTTTTCTATGCTGTTCTTTTATTCACGCAACTGAGACTCTGTTTCATGCACAGTTTTGTAGCCTCATTTTCTTACTTTTAATATTGGGGAAATTTTTTCATGTCATTAATTTTGAGACCCTTTTTATTGATGAATAGCATACATACAGAGATATACACATTTTAATTTCAATGATTTCTCATACAATGTCATTAGCCTCTAGATTATGAAATAGAAATTACAGAATCCTAGAATCTCCCCCCAAAGCCCCCTTCAGCTACTTTATCCAGCCCCCCAAAGCTACCCTGACTTCTTAAAGCGGAGATTGTTTTTGTGTATGAAATACACTCATATTTGTGTACTTTTTGTGTCTTGCTCTTCCACTAAAAAATATTATGTTTGTGAGATTCACTCACATTATATGTGGGTGTAGTTGATTATTTTCATTGTTAGATATTATTCTGTTGTGTGAACATATATTAATATGTCTTTAAACATAATGGCTATATTATCCCATTGTACAGATATACCATAATTCATTTATTAATTCTCCTATTATTTTTGCCAGGTTTTTACTATTGCAAACATCTTTGTATAAATACTTAAACTAATGCCTGACCACTCCTTAGAATATGTTCTAGAAATGCATTTACAGACTAAAAGGACATAAACTCTTTAAAAATTCTTAATAGGGGCGCCTGGGTGGCTCAGTCGGTTAAGCGTCCGACTTCAGCTCAGGTCACGATCTTACGGTCCGTGAGTTCGAGCCCCGCGTCGGGCTCTGGGCTGATGGCTCAGAGCCTGGAGCCTGCTTCCGATTTTGTGTTTCCCTCTCTCTCTGCCCCTCCCCCGTTCATGCTCTGTCTCTCTCTGTCTCAAAAATAAATAAACGTTAAAAAAAAAATAATTCTTAATACACATTGCCATGTTGCTTTCTGGAAAGATAATACCAGTTGACTTTTCTGTTGACACAGTACCCGACACCTAGGTATTCAGTAAAATTTCATTGACGTGAACCGAATGTACTAAAGTCTTCTATATCCTAGCATCCATTTCTAAATTTTCTGTGTCACTGATCTGTCTTCTTTCTAGTTCATTAATTTTTTAATCAATTTAGATTTTTGAAAGTGTAATAGTGTATAAGGCACAAATTCTTTTTCTGAATCTCTTAAAAAAATTATCTGATTGTTCTTGTGTTTTAAATTTTTGCAAGTACAGTCTTAAAATATATAGACTGCCAACTTCAGGCAGAAAAAATGAGGATTTCATTGGAATTACCTTACTGGTATTTCTAAAATTTATGTAATAGGAATTGACATATTTCTATGTATATAATCCTATCCAGGGATGATTCTCCATTTATTCAAGTATTTTTATTAAGCACTCCTTAGTAAAGTTTTATAAGTCTTTCACAAGGGACCTAGCTTTCAAAATTTTTTTATTTCCACACATATTTTGTGGCTCTTGGGAATTGGATAATTTCTTTATATTTGATAACTAGTTATTGGAAATCTACAGAGTTTTATATATTTATTTTGTATTTATTCTCTTTATTGAGCTTTTATTAATGCTAACAGTTTTTGGTTTCAGTTTGCTACCATTTATGCTTTGGGGTTTGTGACCACTTAGTTTCTAAATTCAGAAAGAGAGAAATTGATATCTGGGATAAAGATAGAGAAAAACAGTAACCTGGAAAACTGTTTCAAAAATAGAATTGTAGAAATCTGATCATTTGTAAACTCCATTTTTTCATGCATTGCAGTGCTGTCTCAGCCAAATCCAAACCATTTTCTCTAGCCTTATATTTTGAATTAAGAAGCAAGTCACAGAGTTAAACATAAAATTAATGAAATGTTTAAATGTGAAAATAGTCTATCACATTAGGTAAATCGCTCCTACAAAGAAAACCATGTCACTTACCATTTGTGTTGCTCTAAATGTACTTTTTTCCATTCTCTCATTTTTTAAACTTCTCTTTTCTTACTTGTCTATTTTGCTTCTCTGTTTCTTTTTAGGAATACAGTAATTTGGGAAGCAATTTTTTAAATACTAATGGAAAACAAACTTCAGAGTAAATAAGGGAAAAAATGAAAATCTTTCAGTTTTGTTCTCTAAATTTTCCCCCTACATTCTCCTATATCTTTCTGTTCTTCTGGATATTTCTGTAATACTCTGTCTCCTTATATACCATTTATTTATTTGAAAGCTTTACATATATGCACATGTGAGATATACATGTTTGTGTCACATTTTTTGTATCACCTTCTCAGAGGTAAGAAAATATGTCTAGGTCATATATATACATGTTGCTGCATATATAATAAAAATAATTTTTTCTTAGTTTAAATAGTTTACTTCTGATTTTTTAAACATTTAAGTTTGTTGCCTTATGACTTTTATTCATTTTAAATTGTAGGGTTTTTTTATTGCTTAATCTTAAGAATAGTTTTAAATACATAGAAAGTTGAAGCATAAATGTAATCAGAAAATAATACTTTAATCCTGGTTAATCCACATTATTGACCTTCTGTGCCTACATCAGCAACAATAGCAGAATGTCTGGTACATAATCTCTTGTGTGGACACCCATATCCACTGGCCAAGTCTGATCTAGAAATGAGATCCTCTTTTGGGATGATGGTTTTGCTGATTTTTAGGAAAATAACAACTAGGATCTCATTTAATCCTCATAAGAGACAGGATGGTTGCACTGTCTTATCTAATTTGTAAAGTGAAACTAGGTCAGATCAACTACAGATAGTTGTAACTTGCCCTATGTGGTCTGTAAGCCAAGGCTGGTGTTAGTAAAATATATATGTACTTTGTCAAAATAAAAAGAATTCACTATCTCTATAATGGCAGTAGAATTAGAGTATGAGAACATAAGAATCCTATCTTTTGTAAAATAGAAATTATATTTTTAAAAAGGCAGAGGCTGTAGGGAGTGTTTCTGTGGATGTTTGTTACGCTGGGAGGAGAGAACTAGAATGAGCAACGAGGCCACCTTGTTCCCGATCTCACTTGTAAAGTGGGTTCATGAGCAAGGATGGAGGGCAGCAGTCAAGATTAGCTCAAAGGTTGCTTCCGAGTCTTAGCTCCCAATGAACTATTGGAAACTGTAGAGGTAAAGTGATGTGCTTTCATTAGAGAGATGTAAAACTGGTTCCAAATCCTTAAGAGAAAATAGAAATGAAACATAAGAGCCAGAAATGATTACACCACCAGCATAGTTAAAAACCAACAACAAAACTGCTTCAACAGGCACCTTGTTCCACGTGGTATTTGGTTTGTTTTTGCACAGTTGTTTTTTTGTTTTGTTTTTTTTTTTTTTTTTTTTTTTTTTTATAAATTTGTTTACTTTGGAGAGAAAGGGAGAGGGAAAGAGCATGCATGCAAGCAAGGGAGGGGCAGGGAGGAAGGGAAATAGAGGATCTGAAGCAGGCTCTGTGCAGAACCCGATGCGGGGCTCAAACTCAGGAACTGTGAGAGCGTGACCTGAGCCAAAGTTGGATGCTTAACTGACTGAGCCACCCAGGCACCCCTGACACAATGTTATAAAAGTACATGGTGAGTGTACTTCTGGTTAAGTGAAATAAAACCATAAATAGACACTGTGCTCAGTCTACTCTAATTCAATACATTCACAAAAAGGAGGCAAAATGAAGAGGAAAATGAAGACAATACATGGATCCAGTTTGCGCATGACAGTATGCCATTCTGAGGGCAGATATTATTCATGGAGAGAATTCAGAGTAAACGGTTTCCTTTTATAATTATGTTAGAAAGAACATGGGCCTTAAACCCAGACAGAGTTTAATTTGAATACTGACTCTACCACTTAGGCATTTTGTGATGTGGGAACTTTAAATCTCTTTTTCAGTATTTTCTTTACCTGTTAAATAAGCAAAAGTATTCCTTCTTAATGTTGTTGTGAAGGGATTATCCCCTTTCATGAAGTTGTCACAATTTCCTTAGAAAGTAGGGAAAAAATGCTTAAAATCTCTTAAAGACGAGTGCCGTATAAGAAAATAAACAAGACTAGCCTGGTTACAGGTTATTGTATAATCTGATTCTATTGTTGAGTTAGTTTCTGCCTCTCCTTAGAAAGAGGTTGCTCAATGGTCTGACCTATGTTAGAGTTTTTGTTGTCTATGAAACATACCTGAGTGGTTGTGCATACTACTTTTCTGTGGAGTCATTTACAAGTGAAAATGGTAAAAAGGTGGAAAGAGTAAAGGATTGCTTCTGTTTGAGTTGGTGAGTTAATGGGTTAATGGAGCCATTGAGATCCTTATCTCCACCTCTACCTATATTTCTGTCTGGTATCTATCTTTGTATCATATCTATGTATTCTAACCATCTTAATTACTCTTCTTATTTATTTTCTGTTTATTTTGAAATAATTTTTGAACTGACAGAAAAGTTGCAAAAAACAAAGAGCTTTTTGTTTTACCATTTGAGAGTAAATTAGTAAGATGACCTGTCATTACTTCCAAAGAGTTTAGTATGTAGTTGCTAAAAGCAGACCTATCTCCTACATCAGTCATCAAAATCAGGAAATTAACCATCGAAGCCATAGACCACCGTTTAGGTTTTGTTCAAATGATGTACTTCATAGCAAAAGGATCCTGTTCACACTCATATGTTGCACTGAGTTGTCCTGTCCCTTTAGTCTCCTTCAGTCTGGATCGGTTCTTCAGTCTCTCCTTGACTTTTCAATCCCTAGATACTTTGGAAGATTGCAAACTATTTATTTTACTAAACATCCTTTGGTTTGGGTTTATCTGATCCATCCTCAAAATTGGATTTAGGTGATGCATTTCTGTTAGGAATATCACGAGAGCATTTGTTCTTCTCACTGCATCCTATAAGGGAGTGCACAATTCCTATTTGTTACATTCCATGATCACTTACTTAGTTACGTCTACCAGATTTCTCTATTGTAAAATTACTCACTCTCTTTATGATCCGTATGTGGGGAGTGGTGCTTTCAGACTGTGTAATATCCTGTTTCTTATCAACCTCCCACCCACTAGTTTTAGCATCTATCTAGGCTTCTTGGCTGAATTAATTATTACTGTGACAGTTGCCAAATGGTGATCTTCTAATTCCTTCATTCCTTCTGCATTCATCAGTTGGCATTCTACTGCAACGAATAGCTTCCTTCACTTCTTTTTTTATTCTTTTATTTATATGAGCATGGGTGCATGGATTTTGAAAACTATTTTCTGATTTATGGATATATTTTCTCATTTATTTATTTTGGGGGGGGGGTGAGGAGGGACAAAGAAAGAGGAAGAGAGAGAATGCCAAGCAGGCTCTGTGCTGTCAGCATAGAGCCCAATGTGGGGCTCCATCTCATGACATGGGAGATCATGACCTGAGCTGAAACCAAGAGTCAAATGCTTAAATGACTGAGCCACCCAGGCAACCCTGGATATTTTTAATGGATTATAGTCTTTTGTTATCATTACTTATTTTGATGCTTAAAATGTCCCAGACTTGGCCAGTGGGAGCCCCTTCAAATTGTCCTCCTCATTGTTTGAGCCCTTTATGGCAGAGATGTTCTAGATCCATCTTCACCCTGCTTGGACTCCAGCAGTCTGAACCACACCATTGCTGCCACAGTCTCCCCCACATCCTCCTCTCCTCACCTGGGCTCTGAAATCCTGCCACTGCCTACCTGCTGGGACTCGATTCTTCAGGAAGGGAGAGAAGGAGCAAGAGTGACCTGGATGGATGGATGGACAGATGGATAGACAGATAGGCTGACTGACTTTCAAAAAAATGTTCTTCCCATAAAAATTGGGAAGTAAAAGACTATCTCACCAATCTTACAGGGAAACAGATATTTGGATAATCAGAAATGATAGATATGCCCCACATAATTTACTTATTTTAATTTTGGAATGTGTCTGAGTCCATTTGAACTGCTATAACAAAATATCAGAGACTAGGTAGTTTATAAACAATGGAAATTAATTTTTCACAATACAGAAGGCTGGAGAGTCCAAGATCAAGGCACCAGCACGGTTGCTTTCTGGTGAGGGCTCTCCTCATGGTTCAGAGCAGGTATCTGCTCCCCATGTCCTCACCAGGTAAGAGGGGCTAGGGAGCTCTGTGGGGTCTCTTATATAAGGCACTAATCCTATTCATGAAACCTCTATCATCATGACTTATGTACCTCCCAAAGGCCCCACCTCCTAATACCATCATCTTTGGGGGGTTAGGATTGCAACATATGAACTTTGAGAGGACACATTGAGACCATAGTAGAATGATTCTGTTGTCTACTCATGTTTGAAAATGGGTCCACTTACTATTTTGAGAACTCAGGGCCGAAACCAACCTAAATTCTCCAGCTCTTTTAATCCCACTTCTGTTATATGGTCTCCCAGTCTGTCTTCCTAAGTCCACTATTTGGTATAATTTTAGAGTCAGGCTTAACAAGAAACCATATTCTTTATGCTTTTCCTACCAGCGTCTTCTGTTCTATGATGTGTAAGTAGATGCATGGTCTATAGATCATCTGGCCCTATATAGAGAAGTAAGTATATAGTAGTTTCCTCCTCAGGAAGCCTTGTTGGGAGAGCTGGGTTGGGTTTTGTTTTTTGTTTTTTGTTTTTTGTTTTTTTTTTTTTGCTTTTTTTCTTTGATTGTTAGGCTCTCCCTATTGCCTTGTTCTCACTGGGGCTGATATGCCTTCCGGTAAGGTGAGGAGAGAGAATCTTGATAGCAACAGGTAGGAGGTTTGCTTTATTAAGTGTGGAGGTGGGTGAGGTAGGGAAGTTCAGAAGACAATCAGATAGAGACAGGTTGATTGGAATGAGGCAGCTACTCTGAGACGACTTTGCATAACAGAGCTGGTTGGTTAATATGTTTGTCTTTCTGTCCTAGTCTTTTAAGCCTTAAAAAAAAAAAAAAAGGAGCTGCTTGAGATTGGAACTTTTTTTTAATGTGTTGCAATTAGGCACATGTCCAAATGAATCCTAGTTTCACTAAGCCTGCCCGTAGAAGACTACTGAATTCATTTGAAATCACTTAGTCATGAAGGTATAAATATATAGTGAGGGTTTATTAAACAAACCCTGATTTCAAGAATGTCAAATTTATGAAACTGAGCAATACTGTGGAATTAGGAAGTAATAAATTAGAAATATAAGTTTAAAGCACATAAACCATCTTCAATTTTCCTAACTTTAAGATGGCAAATAGTTATACTGTTTAACCAGTCATGAAATGAGCGAATCCTTTACAAACTGAAAGAATTGTAGATTCTTTTGAACATTACAACTATTTTTAGAGACATTTTGTATCACAAATATATTAGTATATATTCTAAAGTGGTACTATGTTTTTTTTTAAAGAAGATATTGTAAAATTTATTAAATACACACCAGTGAACTTACAAATACAGCACTGAATACCATAAGATAAATAAAAATATTTTATCAGAAGTCCTTTGGAATCCCAGCTACCATTCCTATTTCATGCCATTATCTTAAACTCACTGTAATTACATAGAACCCAGTAAAAATCTCTTCTCTGATTTCAAAGTCACTATTGACTCTTTGTCCTTTTGGTTATACCCTTAACAAACTGCTCAGAAGTGTTTCCAAGTATTTTACAGCTGGTCTACCTCTTGCTTCCTTGTTACAGAAATCTTGTCCAAACTTGACATCAGAGCTGTGCTTATTGATCTCTCCTTAAGCCTTTTGTTCAACCTCTTTCACCCAGTCCTAAGCGCTATGAATAAATTTATTTCCTTTGACCAATCATGGTGCATCCTCTTCAGCTTCCTTTACAACGTCCTTTTGACAATGCCACGTTTGCAGTAATGCATCAGTCAGAAAATAGCTATTTCCTAAGGGCCTACCATGTGCATTCTTGGTACCGGTCACCATACTAAATGCTGGGAGTATTGTGACAAATAAAATAAACACATCACTGCCCTGGTGGAACTGTCAGTCTAGTGGGAACAACAGCTAATTAAACAAGTGAGTGTGTACAGTTAAATGATTGCAAATGTGTGAGGTGCTTTGGAGAGGAACAAGAACATACGGGAGTGTGGAAAGGGAGCATGGGTTAGGGAGGTGGAAGCTGAGATGTGAAGACTGAATAAATATTAGCTGATTGAGGTGTGGGTTGAGAAACATTTCAGGCAAGGAATGGTCTTTGCCCTTTTCATCATCACTTTTCACCCTATAATGAAGCAAATTCTCTTACTGTTATCCATGCCACTCATGGTCATGAATGCTTCTTCCTTCTTAATAGGCTTTTCCTTTTCACTTTTCTGGTTTTGTACTATTAGCCTGTTTTGGAGCTCCTGAGGTCCTAGTCTCAGGCTTTTAAAGTCTCATTTGCCCATTGCCTCCTCCCCTGTTACTCTCTTTTTTTCCTTCCATTAACTCTGTTAATCTCATAGGTGGGATTTCTGTGGGAAAGCACAAGCCAGCAGTGAGCACCTTAGAAGTGATTTGTTAAAAAAAAATTTTTTTTTTAAATTTAAAGGGGCGCCTGGGTGGCTCAGTCAGTTAAGCATCTGACTTCAGCTCAGGTCACGATCTCGCGGTCCGTGAGTTCGAGCCCCGCGTCGGGCTCCGGGCTGATGGCTCAGAGCCTGGAGCCTGCTTCCGATTCTGTGTCTCCCTCTCTCTCTGCCCCTCCCCTGTTCATGCTCTGTCTCTCTCTGTCTCAAAAATAAATAAACGTTAAAAAAAAAAAAAAAAAGAAGTGATTTGTTGACATTGAACCCCTTCCCCTGAACACCTGGATTTCATTGTCTACAACCTCCCCTCCTCATCCTAGTGACATCAGAGCTTAAGGTGATGGAAAAATGTCTGTTCCCTAAAGGAAGTTTCGGGTTTTTTTGTTTTGTTTTGTTTTGTTTTTGCTTTAGAGCATTAAAGGGTATGCACGTTAACTGTGAGGTTGTATAATCTATAATTGTGTTCTATCTGTATATCTGGTACTTTATATTTTAGGTTTCTTGATTCAAGTTACTCAAAAGTTTCTATTTTTATAACCAGCAGTTGAGATGTTTAAGTACAGCATATTGGTATTCCCCATCACTAACACTGTGTTGTTTACTGTGAGCACAGATAAGCTTGCAGGTACATGTCGACAGAAACAACTTCGTTGTACTAGTGCAGAGAGGCCAAAATGTGCTCTCCTGACACTGGTTCTTAGTTTTTACTGCAGTGCATTGGAATTGAACAGCTACTCAAACTGTTGCTTACAGCCAGGCCCTTTATTGAGCCATAACCAATTATGTGGCAGAGAGACAGAAAACACAACTTCCTTCACTTGATTTTCTTTTTTTCTTTAAATATGTGAATTTATTAAAATAACAAGAATATGGAATAAAGATTAATATATATGAGAACACTTAATAAAATGAAACTAGAATAAATTATAAAATAGAGTATTGACCGGTAGGAGACATATCTTTAACTTCTATCACTTTATTGTTCTAAGAGGATAATCTATCTTATTTTTAAAATGTTTTATATTTAGGGGCACATGGGTGGCTCAGTCAGTGAAGCGTCGCGATTTCAGCTCAGGTCATGATATCATTGTTTGTGGGATCGAGCCCCGTGTCGGACTGTGCGCTGGGCTGGACTCTGTGCTGAGCTCAGCGTGGAGCCTGCTTGGGATTCTCTCTCTGCCCCTTTCCTGCTCGCAGGTGTGCGCACGCTCTCTCTCTCTCTCAAAATAAACATTTTTTTAAGTGTCTTATATTTAATTGTGGTAAAATACACATAAATTTTACCATCTTAACCATTTTTAAACATACAGTTCAGTAAAGTACATTCAGAGTGTTGTTACTCATTCTTTGCAAAACTCATACTCTCGTGCCTATTAAAACATCTTTCCATTCCTCCCTCCCTCCTGCCCTAGCAACCACCATTCTACTTTCTGCCTCTATGAATTTGACTATTCTAGGCACCTCATATAAAGGGAATCATACAGTATTTGTCTTTTTATGACTGATTTATTTCACTTAGCATAATGTCTTGAAGGTTCATTCATGTTGCAGCATGTGTCAGAATTTCCTTCCTTCTGAGGCTCGATAATGTTCCATTGTGTGCATGCATCATATTTTGTTTATCCATTCATCTGTTGATGGATGCTTGGGCTACGTCCACCTTTTGGCTCCAGTGAATGCTGCTGTTCTAAACATGAGTGTTCAGATACTTCTTCAAGACCCTGCTTTCAGTTCTTTTGAGAACTTACCTTATTGAGCCCCAACCTTAACACAGAGACACGTACTCTCTACATATTTAAACAATGTGGGGAGGAAGGAGAGGAGGAGGGAGGGGACAGTCATTCCAAAAATTAAGCAGATGGTAATCTGTCAGCCATCTAAGGTTATCTAAGTCTGTTTCAGTGTTTCTCCAAGTGTTATTCATGAACTACCTGCATTAGAATCTCCTGGAACGCTTGCTAAAACTTTTGACTCTTAAGTGTTTCACCAGAGTTCACAAGTCTGAATGTCTTGTGAGACTCAGGAATTTGCACCCCCGGTGATCCTTACACACACTGAAATGTGAGACGTACTGCCCTACTGGGAGGGAGATGTCTCAGAATTTACCTGTGTTAATGCATGTCAAGGCTCGGCTCTCTGCCTGACTGTGGGGCACATTGATCCCCTGGCTATCCCATGATGCACTTTCTTTTCCACTCTGTTTATATATTTAAATAAATAAATGCACTTTCTTTTCCACTGTGTGTGTGTGTGTGTGTATTGTATAAGTTTTATAAATATAGCAAAAGGATGGCCAGGCCTGAGCTGGCAACCCTAAACTTTGATCTGGGCCCTTTTTCATTCAAGGCCCTTCTTCCTCAGGATGCTAAGTGGCTATTCACTGTGGCTGTCCGCCTGCTTCAGTAAGGGGCCAGTAAACAGGTGAGGACTTCCTCAGGCCTTGTGGTGTCTAGGTTTACCTGTGTTCTTAAAGGGACCACTTCTTTTTTTTTCTTATGTGAATATTTTAAAGATAACACGGTATATTGTGATCCTCAGGATAGTGATTTCACACATTTATGTTGTATAACCAAATGACAAGTGTGACATCTTCAATAAAACCAACCAGGTTCTTCTGCATTTTGAAATCAAACTCTAGGTCTTTATCCAGTTACCACATCATGCCACCTCATCCTATCTGCCATGTGTAGCTTTGCTTCTAATTGTGATCTGTGATTTGCAAGTGATTCATTTCTTTTAATACCAGCTTTTCTTCAAATAATGTGGATGTATTTTCAGAAATATTGTCTTCAGATTTTTGTGTAAGTGATATAAGACCATGTTTAATATTTGACTAATGATACTGATGGATATATACATATGCACACACACACATATATGTATATATACATATATATATGTGTGTGTGTGCATATGTATGTATATGTGTGTATATATATATACATATATATATATATATGTATATATATATATATGAAAGGCACGGTCACTGTAGTGGGGGCAAAGCCCTATTAATGAAATTTGGTTTTGTTACAGCTTGGCCACCTTTTTCACAGGGTGCTCCATGAAACTTTCTATTCCTTAACAACTGGGGACTCCCATAATTTTTAGTTTTTGGCTTGTTTCTACAGCCAGTTTTTGTGATTTGCATTTGCTGGAGTTGTAATCCCTTCCAGAATGTAAATGCTGTGAGCCTGGGGAAAGGACTGCACTAGTTCACATGGTGGCCAGCATGATATATGTACACAGCATGTGTTTAACAAATATTTCTTGATTGAATGAAACTTGAAGCTGATTAGATTTCATATACCGGTCTTATTGTTTCTGCTAGAAAGTTTCTTTGCAGTTTTCTATTAGACTAAAACCCTTCTATCAGTCTGAGAACTCCATTTCAAGAGATTGAGAAGCTTACCAATCTAATATCTCTGATTGGGCCAATTGATGCTACGTTTGAAACATACATTGGATCTCATGGGATCACTTATTTTTCTATGTTGAAAACGGACTGTAGAGAACCCCTGACATCCACCAGTAATTTCACAAATTTATTCTGTTGGTTGGTAAGGAGACTGAACACTCTGACTGTGAGTGACATGATGTCAATATGTCTCCTACCTAGGGTGCATTATTAGTGATAGATCAATGCCATCATTTTACCTACAACAGGCATCGCATTTGAGTCTGTGTCTCAGGATACCAGATAACCTAGTAGAGTGAGCCTACCCTTTTCTATTTACAAATTTTGGCCTCAGGCCATACACACTGAAAATCCTTTTTGTGTCAGTCCTGTTTGTTTTCACAGAGCCTATAGAACCTGTTGTCAGTGGAAGGCTCAGAGCAGCCCTTTGTAGAGCTTTCTTTCAACATTTTGCCATCCAGAGTCAGGAATGGTCAGCCGAACTTACTCTTGTAGTATATAAGTATATTCACATTGAGGAAAGAGAGTAATAAAAATCCTTTGAAGGCAGATTTGTACAGCATAATGCAATACTGTACAAAATTAATTGGGGGTGGGGTGGGGTGGGGTGGGGCTTTTGCATCTCTAGTCTTCCAGTCCAAAGGTAAGAATACCTGGGTTTAACTGTTGAACATAGTGTTACAGCTTAATTGATGTTTCTGGTTGCTTTGAGATCTTCCAGAAAAATTATTACCCATAGCTACAACATAACACTCAGACCTAAAGATATCTGTGAAATCCCAGGAAAAGTTAATTAAGAGCAGGCCAGTAGGACTGATCAGTGGGTCCGACCTCAGATTTGCTGATATTTTTACTTCCCTGAGTAAATGTATTTCAGTACTCAGTGTGACCCTAAGTTCTTAAAGTAGTAAGCAAGGTTTTAGCTGTGTGATTTTAATGGCAGTCAGAAGATTAAAATCTAACATGATGCCTAAAAGTTGTATACAAATATATATTAAGATCCACACTAATGTTGTAAAAAGTAGATTGTTCTGTTGAACCCTTAATTTTTTTTCATATTTTAACAAGCATTCGGGGGTGCCTGGGTGGCTGAGTCAGTTAAGCATCTGACGTTAGCCCCGTCATGATCTCACATTTGGTGGGTTCGAGCCCTGCTTAGAGTCCTGTGCTGACAGCTCTGAGCCTGAAGCCTGCTTTGGATTCTGTGTCTCCCTGTCCCTCCCTTGCTCATGCTCTGTCTCTCTCTCCAAAATAAATAAACATTTTTAAAAAATTTAAGTATTTTAACAAGCATTTAGAATTCATTCTTTTTATCAGCCATTACTGTGTGTGTAGAACTTTCTTATCTGTTCCCCTCACCACACCCTCCACAGTCAAATAAACAGATGTTTATTGACTTCTGTTATCAGAATGATGCCACTGTATCAGTTGTATCCTGTCCTTAGTGAATTTGGGGCATAATAATTTCGGTAATATGTTCTTGGTGTCCTCTTAATTTGCTCTTCTTTAATTCGTAGTCAGCTTGAACCCTTTGCCATTTTGGTTTGCTAACTTCCCTCTGTGGCTTACTTGATTCTTTTTTTTTTTTTTTTTTCCCCCTTGGGGTTAGAACAGTTGTCATCAGAATACAGCAGTGGGCTCCTGGGCAGGGCATGTCTTGAGCAATTAGTACTTGTGCTTTCTTCCATTCTTCATTATAGTGGAAAACAAGGAGCAAAAGGATAGTATTGGAAAACATGGAAGGGAAAACTAATCCAAACTGGAGGAGACTCCAGTGTGAAGTGTATTAGGCAGAGTTGGAGAACTCAAGTTTTGATAAGTAATGGGAGGCAGTGTGAGATTATGTAATGATCTGGCATTGTCAGTGGACTTGGATTCCAACACTGGGCCTGCCATTCTTATGTGGATATAATAAAGCCTACCTCACAACACTGCCAAGAGCACTAAATGAGATTACACATGAGGCTTCTCCTATCCTCTCTCCTCTGGGGCGGGCAACAGCAACAGCTATGTGACAAGGGCAGAAGCACAGAGGACTATGCTTAAGACGAAACCTTTATCTTCCCCAACTCTACTCCCCGCCCTGGCTTCTTTGCAGTTAGCATTTAACATGTTCTCTCGTTTTCATCTTTGTAGCAGCCTTATTATGTATCATTATTCCCATTTTTCTGATGAGGAAATTGAGGCTCTGAGAAGCTAAGTACCTTGCACAAGGTCATGGATTTGGTAAAGGATTAGGGTCGAGTTCTGTCAGATTCCAAAGCCATTCCCTTGACACACCGGGCTGCCTCGTATAATGAGTGTGTGACTGAAGAATGAAAAGGAGCTAATGGAGTGGCCATTCCACTGTTCTTTCCACTACTTCACTTGGTGAATGACTAATAAGCAAACACTCCCAGAGGGTATTTGCATTTTAAAAGAGGAGCTCATTAACCCTAATGAATCTCTAATTGGCGGAATATGTGGGGGAGATATTTCTGATCACTGGGGCTTTCTCCTGTGTCTTCAAGGTGCCTGGCTCTCCTGTTCTCCTCTATGGATTATCAGCTCTTCTGGAATCAGAAGTATGTAGTAGAATGCAGACACATCCTGCTAGTCCGCCCCAAATGCCATTGGATAAACTGACAAGGGGGTTGTGAAAAGATAGAGAAAAGAAAATAAGTGTAGGTTAGCACTGTGGAAAATGACTCTTCGAAAGCTGAATAACAAGTTTGGCAATTTTGAGGGTCTGCTGAAGAGTCAGGTAAGAATGATATATTCCCTAACCAATTTTAACTTTAGAAATGTTCTATCAGCATTTCCCATGGTGTGTTCATAGACCCCTGTGAAATGTTTAATAGGTATCAGTGAATACAATGCTCCATAGTCAAATACATTGTGAAAAAAAGTTGTAAAGTTCTTTACTGAAGAATTTCTCACAGGCTTTAATATGTTAAAGTGCATTGGAAATCAACTGGAAGGGAACGCATTCTGCAGATTTTTCTCATACTTTTGACCATAGAAATATTTCTTCCATGTGAACCCCTCGAAACTAGTGTTTTGTAGACTGCATTCTCAGATAAGCAGTTCTAGATAATTCTTTTCTGGTTAAAAGAAAGAAAATAGTTTTCTGTATTCACAGCTTTTCATATTTAGGTAGGCTCCAGCCCTGTCCTCATCAGCCCATTCCCAGTCCTGTTAGACCCTAGGGTCTTCCAGTGGGTACACCTCTCTTCTTCAGATAAGATCTAACCAATTGAGGGGGGCAAACCCCAACAAGTAGAGACCAAATTCTCACTTTTATTGCCTATTGAGCTGATGTTAAAGATCTGTCAAGGACCAGATAGGTTTCTGAACCCCAAAATTAGCTTGAGCCCCATCCAGTTGCAGGAAATGCTGGGCTGGAGCAGGTTTCCCCAGGTGGGAGGAGGTCCCTGTGGAGGGTCAGAGCAGACAGAACCACATGCTGCCTGGAGTCCTCTCATTCTCAACAGAAGGGGAAGAGGAATGGGCAGAATCACATGCACAAGGTCCCCAAATTACCAAGCGATGGATGGGATGGTGGAGGGAGGCCTGGGGTTAATGTTACTAGATTTTCTTCCACATTGAAGGAGGCCTAAGAGTAAGGATACTCCCCCACCCCCTCTCCTGCCAAAACAAGTGTCCTCTGGGTAACCCAAATAGGCATTGGGGTGCCCCTTCCGTCACTGGGGATTTCTCTCCTTTTATCCTTCTCTTTATACCTAGTGCTCACTCTTGACCACCATTTCTCCTCTCCTTTGACCCAATTCACCCAGTAGAATAGGATCATGATGATACCCTAATGACCATCCCCTGTCTCCTCCTATAACTAAAACCTAATTCAGCTTTTTATCCTAGAAAAGATAGAATACATATAGTCTCTAAAATAGGGATCTGGAGGGACACCTGGCTGACTCAGTTGGTAGAGCCTGCAACTCTTGAGCTCAGGGTCATGAGTTCGAGGCCCATGTTGGGCATTGAGATTATTTATAAAAAAATAAATAAAAATAATAAACCCCCAGAGATTAGGAAACTACAGCTTGAAACTTGTTTTTGTAAATAAAATTTTATTGGAACATAGCCACATTTGTTACTTTATATATTGTCTCTGACAGTTCTCAGCCACAAGGGTAGAGTTGAGAATTTTGTGACAGAAACAGTAGGGCCCACAAAGTCTAAAAAGTTTGCTGTCTAGGATATCATTGCCAATATCTAATCTAAAATATGGATGATTTTCACTTCAGCCCTTTGAGTTCCAAAAGGGCTTCCTTAGTGTGTATATTTAGGCTTTATTGTTTATTCTAAATAACAACTACATTTTAAACCAAGAAAATTGCATGGTTGTAGTATAAGAGGGATTTTGCCTTTTGTGAAAGTGTTTCCAGCCTTAGAAACTTCTGGAAAAACATCAGGGGGACTGTGTTTGCTTTGAAGGATGGGAAGGAAGGAGAGAGGCATCATCAATGGAAAGGGAAGAGAACAGATAATCTATGGGGCTTATGGAAGAAGAAAAGAGTAGAGAGAAGTGTTTAGGGGCCCAGCGGGTTGGATCAGCACAAGATCCTGTGTTCAAAGCTCCCTTTCACATCCTTGGGCTCTTCTCTTCACTGTTCTCTAACTCAGATTTGATTCCTCCCACCTTGGCCCACATTCATTGGAACCTTCCACCAGACCACAGAAACTCTAGAGGTGTCAGAAGGATTCTAGGTCCCACTGTGACTGCCTTCTACTTGGGAGACTTTGGGCAAGTCACTGAGTGCCTCTGCCCCTTAGGGTTCATTCTCCCTAAACTGGGGAGACAGGGTGGATGGGGAGGATGTCTTACTTCACCATAGTGAGAATCAAATGCGGTGCTATAAAAAAACAAAACAAAAAAAAACAAACTTGGAAATGTAGAGTTCTGTGAACATGTTGGTTGTTTGTTCTTTTTAAACAGCTGACTCGCAAATGAAAACTTGTAATCTATCCAGTGTATCAATTACAGTTAACTGACAATTTGAAAAATAAAGTACCTTATATCCCATTTGTCACATGCATCTTTATTTATTGTTGAAGTATCTAACTTTCATGTAGGTTATAAAAAATTAGAGAAAATAACTGAATTTTTCTCATAAAATAATTCTTCAATGAGAAGAAAAAAACCTTCAAAAATCATATTTCATTGTGACCTGTTCTTTTCCATTTGTTTGTGTAGTTTTCATTCTGTGCCTTTGTTTATAGAGAATAATCTTGCAGATGGCATTTTTCCTTGTAATCAGTTATTGTCCTATCTGAGTCATCGCCAGACATGGCATTTCAGTAAATAGTGATTCTACAATCGCTTCCAGGCAGATGTGTTGTGTGATGTCAGGAACACTGACTGATAACCTTTCTGGTTATTCAAGCAGTAGGGAGAAATGGAGAAAGCCTTGTGCAGATACCCAGCTTGAAGTCAGAAAATGGTAAAGGAAGTACAGACTTTGTGTCAAATGATTTTAGCCAAAAAGTGTTTGTGTGGCTATGGGATAGAGCAGTAGTCATTTTAAAAGGGAAAAACTCTTGCGTAAATGACCTTTAATATTGGACGATGCATATAATAAGTGTCAGGCATGTGAGTTATTAAACATACTTTGACCTCAATGTGCAGACCTTTGCATTACCTTTGCTACTTCACGCCGCTAGCCAAGGAAATGAAACTCCCCTTGCATTGGTTTTGCCACCTATAAACTGGAGGTTGATTATCTTGTCCCTAACTTTCAGAGAGAAGATAGATTTCTGAAAAAAAAGCTCTTCGAGATAAATGGTCAGTTTAAACAATCACTTGAAAAATCAATCAAAATGGTTTGACATGCTAGGTCACAAAAGTAGGTTGATGTAATTGGTCACTTAATAGCTATTATCTTTATTATCCAATAGATACAACCCAAAAGTTCCTAATGCTTTGGTTTCAGTAGTATTTTTTATTTATAAATCGTTGTTTTTAAAATCTAATAACTTATACCACAATTATAGATCCCTAGAAGCAATACACTGTAGTGGTATTTAATACCGTTGTCTTTGAGGTGAGCATCTGACTCCCGATTTTGGCTCCAGTCATGATCTCACAGTTGAGGAGATCAAGCCCCACATCAGGCTCTGTGCTGACAGGGTGGAGCCTGCTTGGGATTCTCTCTCTCCCTCTCTGTCTGCCTCCCCAGCTGTGCTCACGTGCTTGGGATCTGTCTCTCAAAATACATAAACTTTTTAAAAAATGTTTAAAAAAATATAGTTGCCTTTTAAGTTTCACACATATGTGTAGAAGGACCTTAACTGTATGCTCAAATATAGCTTTTATCACATGCCACCTAATATTCTATCTCAGTTTTATGGACTAGAAACTATAAGGAGAAGTTCACTAATTTATTCAGCTAGTATTTATTGAATACCTATTATGTGCTAGGTCTTGCCCAATGATAATGTTGCACATAGCTGAGAACGGAGCTTATAAACTGGAATATGCATCGATATGCTTGCATTTTAAACATTTGGTGGGGAGGACAGATACTTTATCTTAAGTAAATAAAATACCAATTTAATGCTTCACGATGTTAGAATTTAACTGGCTAATTCTTTAAAATTTCAGTGAGGCTCTTCCCTGATTATCGCCATTGGTATGCTAAACTTTTGTGTCTCATAAAAAAAAAAAAAAAAACAAAACTTAAGCTCAGCCAGGACTTGCATACTTTGTTATCTCCAATCAAGACTTGTGACCTTCCTTATTAACAAATTCTTAACCTTTAATGTTGGCCACATCATCATCTATGAATCTTACAATCTTCCTTGTTGTGGGCATTCCTGAGCTGGCTTAATTTTACAGGAAGAGCAGTTTACAAATTATTAAACCAACCTCTCACTTTGCCTTAAATAAGTAGGCTAATTGTTTCTTTCCCTACCATGTTTTAATCACAGATCATTAGATATAGTTAATATATTAAAATAAGTCATTAATAAATTAAATTATGCTTATACTTAACCTATGTTTGTGTCTGTCCTATGTCCATGGAGCCAGCCTATTACCAACTTCATTTTGTAATATAAGCCACCCAGGCATCAGCCTTAGGAATCAAAGTATTAACTGAAGGCTAATTTATGAATTTGTTCATTGTTCTTTCCTTCTGTGAAGATTGTGTAACATTTGGTTAATTATTACATGCAAATATCCATATCTACTTGGAGGCAAATCTACAGACACACAAGTAAACACTTATAGTTACCCTTATTAAAAAAAAAAACCTAATATGGAGGGCAGTTCCTATTATAGAGACTTTTAATTTGAAAGTAACTTGCCTTATTTTCCTTAAGTCATAAACTCTCCTCACTTATTTGAAATATGACTTGATTTACAAAATATGAATTCACTTGATTTTCCAGAGTAAACCTATATCAAAGCAGGATACATCTCTGGATCTCTGGTTTACATTGTTTATATATACATATATACATATATATATATATATATATATATATATATATATATATGGATGGATGATTTCTGAAACCTCTATAAAATTACTGTGCTTAAAAATTAAGTTACTTTGAAACAAAGGAAACAGTGGTTGCTTCCATAGTGTGAAACATATGGCAACAAAAGATATTTTAAATAAATTGAAGACACTTGGCCTCAATGGTGTGGTAAAGGTGTTTTGTTTTTTTTCTTTTTTTCTTTTCACTTCATAGGAGATACGGCACATGACCAAAGAATGGCAGCAAGAGGTAAAACTTCAGAAGAAGAAGGCAACCAACCTTTGGAGGTAAGTGAAACTCAGTAAGCCCTTTTGGGGCAAAACTCAACAAGTCACTCTGATTATATATTCCTCTGAGGATAAATAGTAACTTCTACTCTTGCTACATAGGTACCAAGTACAAAGAAGACAGGTGATTTCACCAGTGCTAAGCTTTTCCTAGTGCTAGATATGGAATCTTTCAGTTGAAAAAAGAGGAAGAGAGCACTTAAGTTAGAACATTTGAACTATTTTTGAGTGATTATTTTCTAATACATTCGAATTAATAGGTAATACCTGAACCTATAAAGACAGGTTTGCAAATAACCTATTTAGAACTGTATTACATTACCATTTCCAGCATCAAAGTATATTCCTTGACAGTGTTCAGTAGAAAGACTAGGGTATTGGTTCTTTTCCACATGAGAAAATTATTTTTTCCTTGTGGGTACTTCAAAATGTAATTCAGATCCTTTTCATATACTGTGTAGAAACATCCTAACATTCTTTAATCACTAACATAATCATTTTTAAGATTTAGGGGGAATGTTAATTATTCGGGTAGAAGATATACCCATGAATTTTGGAACTTTCTACATGGTGACATACCCCTACTTAATTCTTCCTGTGGTACAGGAGGGTGTTGCTGCATACAGCTGGAGGGAGGTCGGGGACCTGGCCTGTTTGGTTCATCACCGTAGTCCCAAAGCCTAGCACAGGATAGGTAGTCAAAAAGATTTGTTAAATGAATGCATGAATAAAATCTTGATCAGTCAACATGAATCTTACCCAGTCTCGTGGTTTTAACTTACATGAAGACTGATGACTCCCCAAGTAAATCTCCATGAGACCTCTCCCATGAGCTCCAGACTATATCCAACTGCCTATGTACCATTTCACTTACAAGTTTCTAGACAGTTCAGGCTTTACGTGACCAAAGAAGAAATACTGATTCCTGATGTGGGTTCAAGCCCCGCATCAAGCTCTGTGGTGACAGCTCAGAACCTGGAGCCTGCTTTGGATTCCGTGTCTCCCTCTCTCTGTGCCCCTCCCCAGCTCCTGCTCTCTGTCTCTCAAAAAATAAATAAACGTTAAAAAACATTACAATCAAAGCCCCTAATGTACCCCTGCCTCTCTCTTCCTCACGCTCCACATGCAGCCCATCAGTAAGCCTGGTCATCTCTCCCTCTACCTGTGGAATCTGACTCCTTCTCAGCACCGACACCGTTAGAACTCGGGTGTGAGCCACCACTCTCACCAGGACTCTCCTTAAGTCCATTCTCCACACAGCAGATGGAAATATGAATGAGATCACATCACTCTTTGGCTTAAAACCTGCTGTCTGCCCACTGTAACTAGAACACATGCTGTATATTATGGCGGGCTACCAGGAGCAACACGTGCTCTCTCATCCCCATCCTCTCCACACCCCCAAACACCAACCCCACCTACCAGCTGCTGTTCTGTCCCCTGGTCATGTTAAGCTCCTTCCCACCTCAGCCTCTGCAATTTGCTATCCCTTTGTTAAGGTCATTCAGGTCTTAGTTCCAGTGTCATTTTTCAGGACTACCTCAGCTAAAGTATCTTTTTCCCTCCATCACTGTCACATAGCCCCATCTTATTTCCTGCACAAACTTTTATTAATTCTTAGATTATTCATTTATTTACTGTCTGCCTCCTCTGACTAGAATGAAAACAGACTCTGTGGGCCTAGAATAGTGTCTGGTACATGGAAGGTGCTCAGTAAATACCTGTTAATTGTAATCTAGATTTCCTGTAATGTCATCATCTGCCTGCCAAGTTAAAGGCCTAAAAATGTCATCTTGACTCACTGTCGCCAACATTCTTATCAAGTCTATCAATTCTTACTGATTCTACCTCACAAATACCCTTCCAAGTCTGGTTCCTTACTCTTCAGCTAGGCCTTTGTCTGTTCACTAGACTGTTATTAGATGAGCAGTGTCTTTTCCAAATCCCTTTCTGAAAAAAACAGCAGGTTTTATTACTTCAGGCCCCCCAAATGCCTTGAAACCTGCTAAATAAAGCTTAAGAACAAAACGCTGTTCATACGGCACCTCCTTTGTGAACTCTCCCTACATTCCCAGCCAGAGATGGCCTCAATGTCCTTGTACTGCTTGTGCTGTCTTTTATGACTTCACTATCATGCCAGTTCCTGGACGATGGAGCCTATACCTTTAGTTAACCAGCTTTAAAGCTTCAGCCACTAACCTAGTGTCAAACACATGTGGTGTGACAGAGAAGCCCTGTCATTGATTCTGGGGTGGATAAATGAACAAATCAGTTAACAAAGGGAAAAAAGACAGCAAATGCTGTCTTGTGAGTCTCTTCATTAAATCCTGTTTTTCTCCTTACACTATAAACACATGGGCTATATTTTTTTTTCATCACTGTAAAGTTTTCTTATTTCTTATAAGTTACCCATAAAAATCTATTAATTTACACTATTGACATTCTTACCACATTAGCAAGGAAAAGTATGATTTCAGTTAAAAAAAAAAAAAAAAAAAAAAGGCCCCTGGGTGGCTCAGTCAGTTGAGTGTCCAACTTTGGTGCGAGTCATGATCTCACAGTTTGAGTTCAAGCCCTACGTCAGACTCTGTGCTGACAGCTCAGAGCCTGGAGCCTGCTTCAGACTCTGTGTCTACCTGTCTCTCTGCCCCTCCCTGCTCATGCTGTCTCTCTCTCAAAAATAAATAAGCATTAAAAAAAAAAAGATATACGTCTGATTAAGAAATTGTTACTATTGTACCTTCACAGGAAGGATTCTCATTATTTTAGTTTTTAATGGCTATATAAGAAATGTGGAAATATTATTTATAATGAGAATGTTTGGTAAATTAGTATGGGTTCCATAATGTCTAAAAATAAGACTTATAGTTGCCAAAATAGAACTCCCTTTCCTAAGGACCTTTTGGAGAGGGTGGCTTTTAGTATATCAAAATAGGTTTTCTGGTGAGTTCAGATAAACATCGAGATTGCCTGCTATTCTCAAGGAATTGTTGGGCCTGGGGTGGAGAGACTATAAAGATAAATACAACTGTGACTCTCAGCTATTGAGGCAGAAATTCTCAATCTATTCATGGAAAATTAGAAAACCCCAACAATTACTATAATATAAAATGGAATAAATAAATTTCATAAATTCCATAACTACAAAGGTAAGTGAGATTTCAGTGAAGGAAGAAATATTAGGGAGGCCTAATGCACTAGATGAGCATTGAACCATGAACTAATGTTTCTTACTGTTTATACAGTTAATTCCTATATGATAAATTCCTGTGATATTCCTTGATAAAATCCTTCATTAAGAACATTTTAGTAAAAACTTGAAAAAAAAAGTTTTAGAAATCTAGAAGCAAATCATAGTATGAAACGACTTTCTACACAGGCATTTCAATGATAGATGATAAAGGGTTAAAAAAGAATGTAACTCGGCCTATGCTGTACTGTAGCTTTAATGGTAGTTAAAATATTTTGTTAAGTACTGTGTGCTATTTTTCCTTACACCTCATAGCCCAAGTATACTTAAAAAATGTGTTCCCTCTCCAAATACAGCTCTCTCCCTACATCAGGACTCTAGCATCTAGGCGGAATATAATTTGCAAAAAGGGGGTGTGGTTTGGACATCAATAAGTGAATTTTTACAGATTTGGATTATGAGCTATGTTGATACATTTTTACACAAAAGACTATGAAAGGCAGCATATTTATTTGTATTAGTTAGTGGGACTTTTTACTTTGTGAACTGAAAATAATAAGGAATTCATTTCAGACAAACATTAATTTCTCAGTATACTTGTCTTATTCAGTCCCCTTCCCTAAATATTTTAGGGTTCCTTTTAATGATGACTTTAGTTACTACTGTTTCTACCTTGGCATACTCTCTATATGATCCCAAAGTATCATCACCTAAAATAGCGTAACTTAAAGAGATATCAAACCATGTAGTCACCAAACGTGGTTACTCTCAAGTTGTGCTTTAGTCTGTGTTTTTAAGAACCACTGGTAACTTTTAACAGAATTCATCATGTTTTTGGTGTGTAGAGCTTGAGCTCCTATAAACCCAGGTTTGGGTTCATTAAAATTAAAGTCATTAGACTCTAGCACTTGGGGAAAGAGTTATAATTTGGAACTAATTATCCAATTGGGGGATTATCCACCTCCTTCTGTTCCTTTTTTTTTTTTTTTTTTTTTTTTTTTTTTTTTTTATCTTGTTGCCTTTCTGGGTAAAATTTGGTTATGAGTTGTAATGATGTTATGGCTACTTATTACCTTCTGCCAGTCTAGGAGCCTATTACTTACAGCTCAGGGGTATAAATCCACAGATTCATGGAGGGGGGGGTGCTGTTTTGAGTTTTTGTCATTCTGATCTTTTCAGGGAATAAACATTACAAGTAAGCAAGTAATTAGTCATTATTTTCTCATCGTCAATCATGGAAAGTGTTCTGTGTTGTGAAAACTGGAACCATATTAGCTACTTATTTTTCTAGTGGGCCTATTCTTTTTTGGTTTTGTAGGTATATTTTGAGAGCTATGAGTATGTAAGTTTCAGTTTCTTTAATCATCTCCAGTTTTGGTGACTCTTAATTTCAACCTAGTTTTAATAGATTCTTTTAGATTAAGTGTGTATTGAACTTAAATTTATTTGTACTGTAAAAATTATTTTAAAATTTGAATTTAGTTTTGGTTTCCAAGACTGAGGAATATGTTTATTTAGTGCACTGGCCTAAAGATAACAAAACACAAAAACACGCCGATAAAAATCTCCCCACAAAACCGCAATTCTATTTATATATTTGTCTTGAGTGACAACTAATTCACATATGCATATGGAAACACATATAAAATAATAACTAACAGATGGCATAGCTGCAAAGTAGGATTTATAAAGATTATTATCAGCTGGTGGTACTGAGATACTACTGTGGTTATGCTGACAGAAGACACAAAAATTATTTATTATAATAAACTGTGACACTAATATCCCCCCAACTTCTGTTTAACCGAAGTAGCTTATTGCATATTTAATATAAATTTCTTAATGACGACCTAAAACAATCTTACAGCCAATTTGTGCTAGGAAATTTAATAGGCAGCACTTGGAAAACAGTAATTGAGGTAGCAACAACAAAATGCTTGCTAAAATTGTTGAGTGCATAATACTAGAATCTCTGGAAAGTAAAGATTTGGGGGACTTTGTTCAGCCCATTTCCACTGTAGTACAGTGGATTTGTGTTTTTGTTTTTTTTTTTTTAATTTGTGTATTTGAAAATAGTTGAGTTACATCTGGAATTCACCGTTCAGTAATTTAGGAAACAAAAGTTTTGTTGTTGTTGAAATAGGCATGGAATGCACATATTAATGAAACATGTCCACTTTTCTTCTAATGTGTTTTTGTGCTTCCCTTAAGTCTTTTAACAGAACTAGAGGAGCCTTCTGATTCTATAGGGACTAATTTTCTTGTTTTTTATTTCAGATAGTCATTAAAATGAATGAAAATAGCCTTGAGCTTTGTAGATTCCATATGATGTAGACTTTGGCTATCATTTCTTAAAAGGGGAGTAAGATTATCCCATTAAAAACTGGATTCTGTGTAGAAAAGAATCGGGGTCGTGTGGTACAGGAAAATGGAGACAGACTGGGGCGAGTGATTCTCAAAAAGAGTTTTACATACTTTTCTCTACCAGATGTCAGGATTTCAGCTTTAAGAATTTTCTAGTATAACATAGTATCTAACTTTATTAATTTAAAGTACTGGGGTTATAAAGATGATTATGAAAGTGTTTATTCTTGCAAGACATACATAGTCCAAATACGGATATAATGAGTATTAATATTGAAGGCAGTTTAAACTGGTACAACCATTTTTGGAAAGCATTTTGGCAATAAGTATCTAGAGCCATAAAGACATTAATATCCTTTGACAGTAATTCCACTTCCAGGATTCTATTCTAAGAAAATAGTCTTTTTAATCCACAAGAAGGTCTATGTGTAAAAAAAGATGGCAATTCATTCAATGGACTATTTTTCAGTTTTCATACATGCAATTGATGGTTATTCTTCAATAAAAAATAGAGACTCTTGGTTTCATTATTTCAAATATATGAAGTACAAAATTGTATATACGGTATTATTGCTGCTATGTAAAAGCTGTGCAGAGAAAGATGATGTGGGACATAAAAGCATTAAGAGGAGTTGCCTTTGGGATGATAGATACAGGAGATAAATCATTCTTTCCAATGTTCTTATTTTCCAATTGTCTATAATGAGTGTATCTTCTGTTTTAAATGATAGTGAGGTCGGTGATGAGGAAACAATGTATTTACTCAAGGGCAGTTTTTGTTTAATAGAAGAACTATTTTATACGGCAATAAAAACAATGGAGTAGGCTACTGAGGATGATCTTCAGGAGATATGTTGGTACTTTTCTGCCTTGGCTCATTTAGGTTTAAGATCCCTTAATTAGTTGATCACAGAGCACCACATCTGATCACGATTTGTCAAAACATCTGTCCTCTCACTCAGGGGCCTTTCCAGCAGGGAGAAAAGTGAGGTGACTTGGAGGTTATTCTTCACATCTCATTGGAAGTCCCACGACCCCAACTTTTCTCATTGATCAACCTGTCAATGTCATTGTATTGGTTATAAAGTCGTATTTCCCCCTAAAACATGTTGCGGGCTCTTCATTTAAACATGTATTTGTCTAAAAACCTTGTTTCTTTGTTTCTATGATGTCGAGACTCTTAGTCGAACATCTTTATTTCTCCCTTTATAATAGTTTTTGAGAATATAATTTTATCAGATGAGTGCAAGGATCTTTGTTTTTTGTTTCCCCTAATATAAAACCCTTCCAAATATCTGATTGACGGGGAAGGGAAGCACAGTTGGATTACCAGTCACTTGGGAAGAAGATTTTGTAGAGTGAATTTTTCTCTTTATTTTCATTTGAATTACTGTATTGCAATAATATAGTAGAAAGTACATTTTGGGGAGCCTCTTCTGCTCACCAGATGTCTGATCAAGGACAAGTTAAGGTTCTATTCAACTTCAGTTCTTAGTCAATGAAGTAGGTGAATTAGATGTGGTATGTGAGGTTCCCTCCACTCCCCCCCGCCCCCGGAAGTCCTGGCTCTTGACCTTTTTGGAAAGTGAATTGGAATTTTGCCACCAAATGCCAATCTTTGTATTACTGCTATGATGATGGTGTGTGGGTGTGTGGACGGGAAGGTAGGGATCTGCTGCATTATGAAGATTTTAGGCATTGATTAAGCTTTTATACTTGTTAGAAAGGAATAGTCCAATAGTCCTTGTTGGTAAATTATCAAACTGAAAAAACGACTTCCAAAATCCTTGCTCTTGCTTCTAAGCTCTATCTTGGGCCACTGGTAAAGAACAATTGAAGCCCTGTATTATTTCTTAAAATCTATAAACTTTTTATATTAGACGATCAGATTAGCATAGGTTGTTGACTACCCAGAACACTGGCAAGATGAATTAACTTAAGGCATGTTTATCAGAGTTTGTAAAGATCTTTTCCAGAACCTCAAATTTGTATATTTTTTTCCCACTACCTCTTTGTCCTAATTTCAGTTTCACTGGAAAAAATTATAACTGAAAGGTCACAATTCTGATGTTTTCTGGTTTCCATTGGGGTTAACTAACACACTGCAACATAATGTTCATTCATCCTAGTCAGTAAGGCCAAACTATGTGAGGTGTATGAGAGCTGCCCCTGTTTCCATCCAAAATGCACATATGGTGTGGGTAAGCCAGTAATGGGAGTTTTACGCAATGTTTTTTGCTCATGTACACAGTGTGTTGCTCAGCACCAATTATTCCTTGCCAGAAACCCGCTAACCTGCTGCTTTTGTAGCTCTGCTTGATGAGGCTAGGTAGCTTAAAGTGACCACAATGATATTTATTTAACTTCACCGATCTTAGTTTGTTAAAGTTGTAGAACTTTAACCGCCTGCCTCCTCTGCTGATTTATTGCAATTGATTGCAATTAGAATCAGAGAATTGGAACCTTGTCATTGCATTGCACGGAGCCACGTCCGATCCAATGTATGTTTATTAGATATGTGGAGGAGGAAGAGGCAAAATGTGGAAATACTCACTTCTTTGCTTAGCGAATCTAGTTGTCCATCTCCAAATTAGAAAATATTATTTTTAAAAAGCAGATATTTTGTTGATATTTTGGTAGTTATTTTGTTGTCATTTTTCCAGTTTTCCCACTTTTATAGTTTTAAAAACCACAAAATCAGCAGGGTGAGAGGTCCATGTTGGGAGAACAACTGTTCCCTATTTCCCATAGCCATCTTTTTTCTAATCCCCTGTTTTTTAATTAGGAACAAATGGTTCTTATTTTTTCCTCCTTCGGTTCATGTTACAGTTGTAACTTCTTGTGACTATATAGGGAGTTTAAATTAAAGCCCAGCCATATTTATGTGGTCTTTACACAACCAGAGATTCTTTTTTGAAAGACAAATTTCATCTGGCTCTTTTGCATTGGAAAAGGAGCATGCAGATACGTATTTGGTCTAGTTGGCATTTTCTGAATATTCTCCTTTGTACCTTACTGAGGATTCTTGTTGTAAATACACTTAACTGAGGACGGACCAATATGAAGACACAGAAAAAATTTACACTTTAGTGAAGGTCAGCTAAGTTTATGTCAATTTTTACATTTCTTTCCAGACCTAGCAGGCACTGCTCCTTACATGTCTTTTTTTTTCTTTTCTTTTCTTTTTTTTTTTTTTTTAAATGAATTTCTGTGTTCTTCTACCCTGGTCAATAATTAACATGAATTTCCACCCATTCAAGGACTGTTTAATGTCCACTTTGGGGATGTCATATTCTTAGGAACATACCTTTTACATATTGCTTTTAAATTAAGAAATCATTATGGGTGTGAATTCATAAATTTTCTCTAACACCAGTTATATAATAGAAAGTCTGTGTACTAGAAACTCCTAATGTAAAAGCCAAAAGCCATAATTTTTTTTTTAATAAAAACAACCCACATTTTCTCTGCCTTGTTATGCCACTTGGAGAAGGAGAGAAGACTGGCATAAACTATACCTGAGAGCACAGTGATAATGGACTGAAGTGCCCACTCCATAGTAATAAAAAGCCTATGAAAACTTTCTCAGACCTTTTGAACTGAAAAGAGTGTGCAAACTGTTGCATAATCATACTTATTAAGCTGGTTTTGGTTGGAGACTAATTGTGAGAACATGCTGTTTGTTCATCTAGATATTCTGGGTCTGTCATCACTAGATCCAGCCGGTCCATCAGAGTATATTTCTATCTCATTGCCTTAGTCCTGCAAAGATTGCCTTCCCTGAATGGTTTTACAGCTTGACTGAATAACTCTGTGAGAAACTTGAGTGGAATACACTATAACATTTATTATGAAGGAATTACTAAGACATTGTCTACTACGTCACGTGGTCTCCCCTGCGTCAAGTCCCACTTAGGTTTTCTGGTTTCTTACTGCTTTTATATCCGTAGAAATTATTTTGCTTTTCCTGAGGTGGTAATATTCCCTTTTCTCAGGGCCATTGTGAAGTCTGTACCTCATCATTTTTTTCTGTTTTCCTTTGGCAGGGGGAAGCTCAGACCTAAATTTACAGCTTAGTTTTAGTAATTATTTAGGACCCTAGAGGATATGATCTGCATACTTTATTTTCCTCTTCTCTAGGCTCCTGTATTTTTCCTGGGCATGATCTTTGAATTTATTTTGAATCTTTTTGTCTGTTTCAGATTCCTTGGGTGGAGAAAAGGATTAAAATTTGCACACATATATTTATGCAACACTTATATAAGTCTATCTCTTCTGCATGGTTATTATTTTTCTAGGTTATAAGAGATATATATGCACACATACACAATTTCAATTTTTTTATTCTTTTTTAAAATATGTGATAAAATTATACACGAGCTTTTTACTGTGAGGATATATGGACACAGGGCACTTATTTAACGTCTCTCCCATGCCTCGGGCTCACACACTGATCTCCAGTCAGTGTGATTTCTTCAGGATTGTTGTTGACTGGAGGATAAAGGTAAAAAGAGCCTCCTTGCCAGATCAGTAACTTTGTCCAGCTGCTTCCAGGCAGAGGGTACCTTAGGCACCTGCAACCTGCTTGCCCCATCAACCACTCTGTGGCTTCCTTCTACACACACTTTTTCTTCATGCTCTAGACATACTTTTTAGATGGTTTACCAGATTTTAGATACAAGTATGGAAGACCTAGGAAGAGTGACTACCTGACTTAGAGATCTTGTCTTTGGGGTCATTCTTCACAGTAGCAGATTCACAGGACCCCTGCAGTAGCATGGAGAGCTGCCAGAACATGAGCTGTATCACCAGACCTCGAGCTTAGATCTTGGCTTCGCCATATACCAGTACCTTTAATAATACTTAGCCTCTTTGATCTTCATGTCCCTTTGCTGTAAAATGGGAGTGGGGATACTTACCTTGCAGGGTTTTGTAAGAATTAGATGAGTCAATATGTAATTTTTATTTATATGTCTATATGCACCGTGTCTGACATATACTGGACCCTCTAAATGTTTCAATTGGAAGGAAATTATGGCTAATGCCTTGAAAATCATGCCAAAGTAAGGTTAAAGGGATTAAATCAGGAATTGTGCCCAGATGAAAGTTACAGACACCTAAAAGGCAGCAGCTTAAATTTAGGGCTTTATTTGTCCCATGTAATGACAAGGCTCTTGGAAGGTGGTGGAGGCACTGTTTTAGGAACTCAAGCATATCAAGGCCAATGTGCTATGAATCTTGATCTTTTCCTCGTGGTTTGCAAGACAGCTATTGCAGCTCCATCCATTATATCCAGTTTCCAGGAAGTTGGGGAAAGGAAGGATGGTGAAGGGAGAATAAAAGTGCCGGTGGCTCAATCAGTTAAGCATCCACTCTTGATTTCGGTCTAGTTCATGATTTCGGTCTAGTTCATGATTTCATGGTGCTTGAGATGGAGCCCTGAGTTGGACTCCCCACTGACAGTGTGGAGCCTTTTTGGGATCCTCATTCATTTTCTCTCTCTCTCGCTCTCTCAAAAAAGTGAAAAAATAAATAAACATGAAGAAAAAAAGTGCCTGTGACCAGAAACTTTCCAAAACCTCTCTAGCAAGATTTATTGGCCCTAATGTGTCACATGGCTACCCCTAATGGCAGTGGAGCCTGGAACATGGTTTTAGCTTGGTACTTTGCTACCCCCAGCAAAATCAGCACTCATTAATGAGGAGGAAAGCAAAGATGAATATTGGATGGACTGCAACACTCTCTGATATAGATATCATCCTATTTTGCTTTTAGTAGCTTCATTTTTCTAACAATAGACATGGGTGTAGAGGGAGTGAGAGGGAGGGATGTAGAGAGAAATACCCATTGGTGATAACTAGACTCTATTGGAGGCTAGAGGTCTTTGAGTAGTCAAAGGGGATGGGAAATAAAGAAGGATATTTACTTCATTATTACCTTTTGAACCTATGATAAGTTAGGCATGGTGCGGGTAGGAATTTTACATATATATCTCATTAATTTTTACAGATGAGGTAGGCTATATTATCTATATATTTCACTGAGGAGGCAATCAAGTGTCAAGGATATCAGTTTCCCAAGGTCACACAACCAGTGACAGTAATGGAGCCAGAAGTTGGACTTGCACCTGACTAACCACAGAATCTTTGCTTTGCACTGCATGGTTTTCCTGTATAACTCTCAAGAAACCTGCTCTTGCACTCGGCTTTTATTTTCCATAGTGCCTTGTACTACTGGGGTCCATAATAACTACATTTGACCTAATTATTTGTGTACAGAATTAAACTGAACATCATGTAAAGAGCTGCTGGTTGCTGAAGGTTATATAGACGAGGCTGGTGCTTCCCTCTCATCATCACCACTCAGCTGGTGGTTGCTGCCTCTGTGTTTCTGCCTCTAGAGTCAGTAGCCCCTAGGGACATTCCTTAGGACAAAGGGAATATGGCAAAGCCCCAGTGACCATTCTCAGGAAGCCAGAATTCAAAATTGGAAGCTGATAGGATGATGTGACATGGAGACAGGTATCTTCTCAAGTCAGTAGCCAGGGAATTATCCTTGACTTTTTCTACCTCTCTCTCTACTCTAAAGCCAGTTGGTCACCAAGTCATTTTGTTTCTACCTCACCTGCCCTTTCCACTACCTCCCCACCACAGCTGCAGTCATTCAGACTTGATTATCTCCCACGCGGACTGCAGAGAAGAGTTTCTGAAATGGCCTCCTTATCTTCAGATTTTGCCATCATTCAGTCCATTTGCCCACAGATCTGACCACGGAGCTGCCTTACCTGATGACATCAGGGGCTCTTCAGCTGCTTACAGAACCAAATCCAATGACTTTGAGGCGCGTGCGCCATCATTACCTGGCCTTGCCCCGTTGTGGTTTACAGTTTCTTACCATGCTGGGCAGAAATCACACTTGTGCAGAAGGGCCACTGAAGCAGATCAGAAGGAGGTGTACCATTTTTAGCTGGATAAATTTCCATGGGTGTTACTTTTTTTTTTTTTTTTTAACCTTCACCTCATGCCTATCAACACTGAGAACCAAAACCAGTATTGTGTGCTTTCAACTTAGTTGGAGTTTTGCTCTGAAAGAAAAATGGGTTCAGATTCTAGCCTAAGGTTATTTAGTCACCAAAACATCCTATTAGTAACTTAGCATTGGTATCTTTATCATTGCCTAAATAAAACCTGATTAGCCTGGTTAATAAGTTATAATTCCCTAGCTTCTTACCAAAGAGCATATTTGAAATATCAGACCATTTCATTTATTTCCATAAATACTTCATGAACACCTATTTTGGACAAAACTCTGTTAAACATTGCTCTCCATGTCTGAAAATTTCTGGATAACTACTCTGTTGAAAATTTGTGGTTAAAAAAAAAATCATACTGCACTTCTAAAAGCTCATCGTTGCAAAATCATGTAAGACAGTTGACCATAACTGAAGCCCCGGATTAGAGGCTATAACTGTGTTTTCAGCGGTAATTGTCCCTCTAGCCAATTTTAGGACCAACCATCAATTAACCAAATGAATCAGTTAACCACTGCTTTCCTTAACAAGTTAAGTGTTACGGAGTTTTACTAATGCAGAAAGGTGGTACCCCGGGAGAGTATGAGATTGGAAAATGATTTATTATGAGAAGTATAAGGTTAAATTACATATAAATTACAGATGAAAGCATAATGTGAGAATGTTTTCTTTTTCTGAGGTATTACTTAATCTCATAAGTGATTTAAAGGTGTATTCTGTGTGCATCTCATTTTTTTAAGGTGTTGATTATGAAATTTATAATTCTATTAACCTTTTGGTTTTGGTTCCTAATATATTGCCTGCAATTGTCAGTCAAATCAAAACCCAAACTTGAAATTAAAATTGTCTAACAACAAAGGAGAGACCAAAAAAAACTCAACTGGCATTTAAAAAAAAAATTACGCCTTGTAAATTTTGAATGTTCAGATTTGAGGATTAAATACTGGCACCTCTCTGTCACTTATTTTTCTACTAATGATCATCCCTGCCTCAGCTTTTTAAAATGGTCTGTTGGGTTTCAGTTTAGCATGCAAGCCCTTAAGCTGTCTTTTGTAGTTTCATAAGGGCCAAGAGCTTGTTAGCCTGGAATTTAGTGTATTTTGATAGTCATTTGTTTTTAGTTATTCTTTTCTTGATTTTTTGGAACTCTTTTCATGAGGAAACTCCATGATTCTTACCAATTAGTCATAACCAGTTCGGATTTAGAAATTACATAATTTACTACTTTGGAACACTACTTTGTTCAAAGACCAAATGGTAAAGATGTGGATATTTCACTGAATATAGGGTGATGTGGCTAATAATTAGATCCTCAGAGAAAAAAATAAAACTCCTGAAATTTGTGGCAGGATCAGAAATGCGGCCAGGGAAAACAAGTAGTTTAATAAATAAATACTTGTTATTAGCGAAAATTGAGCATGACCTTCTTAGGATTCAATCCTTGTTTTTAGTGGTGTAGTTTGTGTTTTCACTGTGTTCATTAACACAAAGAACAAGTAACTTCTCTAGTGGCTTGAGATTGGACTCACAGGAAAACATTAGGTAGTAATTAAGAGCAAGGCTTTTTTTTTTCCTTAGTTTGTGAAATTTTAAGTATACTTCCTAATGCGGTCACTACTTGCCACATGTAGCTATTGGGAACTTGCAATGTGACTATTCTGAATTCTGATGTGCTAGAAGTGTAAAGTATATACTGGGTTTTAAAGGCTTGGCATGAAAAAAAGATCGCAAGTATCTCAATAATATTTTATGTTGAGTACACGTTGCTATGATAATCTGGATATACTGGGCTGAAAAAAGAATATTAAAATTAATTTCACCTTTTTCTTTTAACTTTCTTACTATGGTTACCAGAAAACTGAAAATCACATATATGGTTCACCTTAAATTTGACTGGACTATGCTCATCTACTAGGCTAAAAAAATTTTTAATATGTATAGTTAATATTGGTTATTAACAACATATTTGACTCAGATTTTTAACATCTTGAAGAGACCGTTTTGGGGGCAGTTTGGGAAGCCCATTTATTCTTTTGTTCCGTGCAAGGGTTGCAGGTTGAAGCAGCTGTTCTTTGGAATTGCCAACCCTGTTCAGTTGACTGATAGCAATCGATAGATAGTTATGGAAGGAATAAATGCCTCTTTGTTGTCACACAGCCTAAGTGAATGAACTGCACCTACTGTTTCTCTCCTTTCCACCTTTCTTCCCCTGAGGGCTTTGACGTCGTTAATAATTGGTTGATATTTATAGTAACATAAATCTAAACGCAGGTTTTCAAAGACCCAATTCATATATTACCATATACTATAAATGATGGTATGTCGTAAGTTATCATGGCTTATCATCTTATATACAACCCTTGGCTAATATTCTGTCACTTATTATATCATTACATATTATTACTGATGATAATATCTATAACCAAAAATGAATTTTTCATACTGTGCTTTTATAAGAAACCAGCCGAAGCAGAGTCTGCATGTAGTAAGAGCTGGGACACAGGCACTTATTAATAATCAGCCTCTTTTCCAGTGAGATTTAACTATTTCCTTTGTGGGGGAAAAATCATAGAAGAGCTGTGTGTATTTTATTTTAAATTCTTTAATTTATGAACTGTTTGACACCACCCTAAAACGTTTTGGAGCACTGAGATTAGTAGAATGAGGTCACGTTATGTTAGGCAGAGAGGCCATTGAATAGGCGTTGATAATAATAAAACCTGTAAAGGTCATTCTGTGAAGATAAATGTAATATTTGAATTAGTCAGTCATTTGATTTCTCTAAAAACGTAATAAGTTAATCTTGTTCCAAAAAAAAAAAAAAAACCCTCCAATACTGGTAGTTTTCTTTTTAATGCCTTTCCTCTTAGGCAATCTTTTGTACATCATGCAAAGGACCATACAATTAGCATGAAATGAGAGAGTGCTTTTTAAATTTGATGAATAAGGGCTCTTTTTTCTCCAGCTGATATGCATGCAAGGTGGAGGTCTGTATCTCACCAGCAGACTATTTGGTATCTATCCTATAAGTAGCTCCCAGTTTATATGTGTGCCTTAATGAGGACAGAGGTGTGGAAGTAATAAAAAAAAAAAAAAAAAAAAAGAGCTGAAATTGCATAAAAAATAGCTCAACGCTTTAGCGTAAACGCTGCAAGATTCCCAGATTTGGACAGCTGGGCTTTCCACCTTGCCCTGGATTCCAAAGATGGCCGTGTCATCCTTTTTTTTTTTTTTTTTTTTTTGGCAGTCAATTGAGGACATATTAGTAAGACCTCCGTGAGCATGAAAAACTGTTTTTGGTGCTGGTGGGGTTGTCTTTTCTGTCATTTATCACGAAAAGTATTATTTGTTAATTTTTTTTTCTAAGTGTTACTCCTTTAGAAAAGTTTTTATACCTCTATATTATTATGGGCTGTTGGCTCTACAGAAATACTTGTCTTTGAAGTTGGAGTATTTACAATATGTTAATGAACATTATTCTTTTTTTTTTTTAATGTTAATATACTGTTTCATTAGGTAGGAGTGGATGCTCCGCTCCTTGCTGTTTTAAATGGCACAGTGTTTAAGAGATTCCTGGTATTGCTGGGAAAGTTTTTATAACTTACCAGTCATTTTTGTTATGGGCTTCATTATTCCCTCATATGTAGCTAAAGCATTTCCAATTGCATAAAAGAAGGCAAAATGCCACAAATAAGATAAATAGGTCATTAATTGAGCCAACTCTTTCCTCTTAAGGTACTACCATAACTAGGACTTCCAGATGTAGCAAATAAAAAACAAAAAAAACAAGATACCCAGTTAAGTTTGAATTTCAGATATACAACAGATTTTTTTTTAGCAGAAGTTTATCCCGTGAAATATTTGGGTCATACTTAGGCTACAAAAGTCATCTATATTTGATCTGGCAACCATAACCATAGTTCAGCTTTCTTATTAATTCAAAGAACTCCAGAGCTATGTTAATTCTATGCTTGGATGTTCTCTACAATGCTGATTGCTGACCGTCCCACCACAACCCAGTTCTTAGGGATATCATAATATAGTTACAATTCTTGGAAGCTCAAAGTGCTTCCAGTATGTTTTCTCATTTATCCACACATTGGAGGAAGATAGAAAAGGGCACACTCTATTCTTATCTTGCCTGCTTTTCATTTTAATAAAAAGGAGAAAGTAGTCTCTTACAAAGTGATAAGGCTTATTCTGAAAGCTAAGAGACCACCTATAGCAGAATTTGGATTATCCTCCTTACCCGTGTTTTTGGTTCATTTAGTAGGAACTCTCTAGCAGATTTTTCAAACTTCAAAACAAGTGAATTCAGAGAGAACATGCATATTCAGTGTATTTTATAAATGAGGAGGGCAGGTGAAAAGTGACTTTTCCAAAGTGAACACTGCCATCCAAGTGAAAGATTTTAAACTTCCCTATGCTCTCCCTTCTCCTCCTACCTTGCCCTCCACATAACAGATGCTGAGAAGAGCCACTCAAAATGCACGTCCTCATCCCTTGTCATCTGCATTATTACTGAGGTTTCCTAGGTGATATTTCTTCCTCCAACCTCACTCCCTACCAAACTGACAGCTAACAGCAATTTTTCTAAAACATAAATCTCACCACACCACAATCTTACACAGTCTGTTTCAGTGACTACTTATCAGAGAAAGTCCATGCTGCTTAGCATGGCATTCAGTGCCCTTCCTGATCTGGGCTCTACTCAATTCCCTTTCTTTTACTTCTTCCTCAGCACTTGATGCTACAGAAATAGCAAAATATTTGAAATGCTTCAAACATGCCACTTTATTATCTCCAGCTTCTTCATTATCTCCAGCTTTTTGTGTATTGTTCCCTCTGACCGGAATGTATATCTCCTTATATCTTCCTAGCAAAATCCTGTTCATCTTTGAAAACCCTGTATAGGCATCATTTGCTCTGGGAGACTTTCCCTGATCACACTTCCGTATCCTTACAGTGAATTCTGTTCTCCTACTTCAACTTTTGCATACACTTGTGATATCACATACACCACAGTGTATTGCAGTGGTTTACTCACATGCCTTTGTGCTGTAGAAGTTTGCTAAGTTTTCTGAGGACAAGACATCATCATCATCATTGCCAAATCTCTGGTTTCTAGCACAGAGCCTGGAAAACAACAAGCATTTGGAGATGTGTTTGAGTTCCTGAAATGATTGGTCCTCCACTAGATCAAACTTTAGGTAAATCCAGTCCCCTTGAACTGGTCCCATGCTTTAGCTGCTCCCTGACACAAGTTTTGTCCTTTCTTTCACAGCAGTTGGTAGATAGAGAAGTGACTCAATTATCAGCTGAATGACTAATCTACCAGTGCTGTTTATTAGTTAACTGTGGAGTTTTTTTATAGGGTAAAGTACTCCCATACAGAGGGGTGGTTGTGGCAGCCTTACATAATAGAGTAATAGAAGTTTGCCTTCAGGTTCTGTATCTCCTTTTGTTTCTTGTGCTTTCTACCTCTAAGGCTGCCCATCAGTCTTTTTGGGGTGGGAACTGTGTCATGGGATGGAGGTCAGGAGGTGGGGGGCAGGGCACTAGATAAGGAAGTAGTGATTCTTACTATAGTAGCCTGACATTGCTCCTTTTCTGGACTAGTCTTCAAACTTATCTGTCTTTATGTTCCATCCCCTTGGGACCTACCCAATCATGGAAGTTAATTAATAAATTAATTCACAACAAGATATTCAATTATATTGACAGCTTAAAGTGTAACTCCTCTCAGATAACACTTGCATTTTAATGAATGCTTTTAATCCCTATTTCCAAAGAATGAATAATACTGGCATGATACACTGTATAGTAAATATATACTTCATAATACCAAGGAAAAAAGTGTGTTTGAAAAAACTGGGGATCTTTTCATCTCCCCTCAAATAGTATTACCTAGGTGCTATCTGTAAAGTGTATATACATGGATGAATCAGGAATTGCATTTGACTGCCTATAATGGACAATCATAAACTGGTGGTTTCAACGAATCAGGGTTTGTTTGTTTTTTCCATTGAAAAATGTCCTGGGTTCAGCAATTGAGGGCCAGTACAATGGCTCCATGATACCATCAATGTACTAGACTTCTGTCTTTCTGCCCCACCACCCTTAATGTGTGGCTTTAAAACACCAGGTTGCCTCCTGATTACCAGATGGCTGCTGCATCTCCAGCCATTAAAGGAGGAGATTGAGGCAAAAGCAAGCCCCCTTTAAATAGCTTTTCCAAAAGCCCAATTCAATAGCTTTCACTTGGCTGTCTTTACTAGTAGGGATGGTTGGGAAATGTTGTTAGCTAGGTATATTGCCGAGATACTTACCTATAATTAAGAAAGAAGGGAAACAGCCCACTGATAGACAACTAATAATCTTACAACCAAATTAGGGCAAATAATGTGTTATCTCGTTTTTATGGGATCAATTCAAATAAAAAATACTTAGAAAAAACAGCTTATTGTAGTTAATATTATAATAGATTTTCCTATAAGATGCAGTTTTTAAAATTTTTTTATTTAAAACAATTTATTTTACAAATTTTTTAAAGTAGGCCCCACACCCAACCCTAAGATCAAGAGTCACATGCTGTGCCTACTGAACCAGCCAGGCACCCCAAGGCACTCAACTACTATGTGACTCAAACTTGAATTCGGATGTATCAGACTCAACCCAAACACTTACTGCCAAGTCAGTGAATCAGAATTGGGAGCTCCAGTTCTGCCACAGGCTTGCAGAGCCCCTAGTTCTGAAGTAACTGTAGCTAGGTCAGTCCTCAGGGACACCATCCCAGCCAGCCTCTGTCTGTGTGCACACTGTCATGCTTGCACGTGCCAGGGCTTAGCTGCCACAAAAGTCTGGGATCCAGAAAATAAAGGAGATAACCCAACCTATCTTGCCCCCTACTCTGCCTGCCTTATTGCCCATGAAGTCCTCCTGAAACCCAGCTTCCCAATGACCCTTCTCCTCAGCACCTGCATAACCGGTGATACAAACCCTCACTCTTCAGGAATCACTGACCAAGTTAGAGGGAATTACGTTTCAAAGTCAGTTGACCCAGACAGATCATCAAGGCCTTTAAAGGCCAGATCTCAAAGTTCAACTTGTATTTTGTATGTGATTAGCAGGTCACTCGCTAACAAGAAGTAGACGAAAGAATCAGTGGTTTTCCATCAAAACACAAAGAAGGAACATTATTATAAGGTAAAATTTCTATATATAATGACCGTATAGTCATGTCACTTTTGAAGGAAACGTTGTAAGTGCATTGCAATATCTACCAAACATTTTCTTGTTCTATCTATGGCAATTCTTAGCACTAACGCTAATGAGGACTTGGCTTTGGATATAGCAGCTAGCAATTTTTTAGAAAACCAAATTTGGTGAGGAGGGTAAATTATATAGGAAATAGATTTTGGATGAAAATTTTAAATTGTCATATAATGAACAGTAGCAATGACATACCTACATTTAACAGGCAGTCTAATTCTATCAGTAAAAGCTGGTTATAGGTTTGGGGAACAGGTGATTTCTATTTGACTTCAAATTTTAAATGTATTCATTCAGCAAATGATTTTTAAGCATCAGCATTGATCGTACTTCTGCATTATCCATGGCAATGTGGGAGAGGTATACAAATACACTCAGTGAGTGCAGGTCATTTGACTCTCTGGATAAAAAATTAAAGCTCATTTTACTTTTTATAAATGTAAATGAACAGAAAAAAAGGCTGAAGCCTGAGCTAGAAATAAAACCATAGTGCTTTAGGTCCATATCATGGGTCTCGCTGAAATAGCACATTTCATTTTTATTCTAAAGAAAGATACAGTTAATAATCTGATATCCTTTTGAAAATCAATTCCCTATACTTCATATCAGTGATGAAAAATATTTACGATGTAAAGGTATATGTTAATTTTATACCAGTCCTAATAAAAGCTAAGAAAAAGATGCAGTATCAGCCTTCTGGATGTCCTTGGTCAGGTAGAATTTAAGGTCTTGAGTCATGGACGACTCATCCTTTTTCCTTGCATTTAATTATTTACTAAGTCCTGTCAGAGAGTGTCTTGTTTGTCCTTTCCTTTACCTCTCCTGGCATAGGAGATCAGACCCTATCATCCCTCATCTGATTTATTACAGAGCCTCCTGACAGATCTTTCTCATGGCTTTTGCCTTTCTGGTATATTCTTTACATGGTGTCAGAATTTTGTACTTAAGAAAGGAAAAAGAAAGAAAATAGTTATATTCCCACCTCCCCCCGTCCCCTGTCAAACATCTAGTGTCACCTGTTACTTAACAGAACCACATAAAACTGAGCTTGGCATTTACCAGTGAGCCTGCAGCTCCTGCCAGGCCCCTCCAGGGCTGCATTCTATTACTTCCACTTCCCAGACATGCCTCCTGCTTGCATAGCTCTCTGCCTTGCTTGCTGGGCACATGGTGGAATGCCCTTTCCGCAGTAGCCACAGTGGAGGTCAGCCCTGACCTTCAAGCCTAGCCCAGAATGTAACTGTTTTCCCTGGTCCCCCCATCGGAAGCCAGGTCTCTGTTTTAGGCACTCCCACACTAAGTGGGCCTTTACTTCTATAAGGCATTTAAAAAATTTAGTTCTGTGTCCTAGTGTCTTTGTCCCTTTGTGTATGTGTCTCTCTCCTTCTCCCTCCTTCCACCCCCTTTCTTCTTCCCTCCCTCCCCACACCACACCCTCTGTCTCTACTCTCCCTAGTCCTTCCTTTCTCTCTCTCTCTCTCTTTTTTTTTTTTTTTTTTTGCTCTGGGTACCCAGTAACTTTGGACCAACTTTGAAATATAGAAAAACAGTCATACTGATTCTTCCTTTTAGCATGTTTTCTACTTTTCCTCGTCCCTGTATACTTCAGTATTTTCTTTAATCTTCGATCAGGTATTGCCTCAAAACCTTTGTAGGAAGGGCTATACTAACGCTTGAGTAAATATAAATAAATGCATAGACCATGTGTCTGTGGAATCAGGAACTGTGTCTTGCTCATCTTTGTATCTTCTAGCACTGTCTCCACCAGATAAGTGAATTGAATTGGAGCATATTTCCATCCCTACATCTTTATATAAGTATCTGCATACAGAATTTCTCATCAATTTCCTGAAGTGGCTACAAGAATTTTTCTTAATTATAAACAATAAACCGGGGGCACCTTGGTGACTCAGTCAGTTAAGTGTCCCCCTCTTGATTTCGGCTCAGGTCATGATCTCATGATCTGTGAGATCGAGCCCCAGGTTGGGCTCTGCACGGTCAGTGGGGATTCTCTCTCCTTTCTCTCTGCCCCTCTCCCTCTCATACATGTATGCACATGCTCTCTGAAAAATAAGCAGTTCTTAAAATGTGTATTTTGTTGTTAAAAATGAATCCTCCTATATCTCTCATTCTTAGATAAAATATTAAGATTATATAAATACTAATGATACACTTATTCATTTATAAGGAAATTTATTTGTATTGTCTGTATTAAGTTAGATATTCCGGGCTTGTGTAAATTGAGTGCTCAAGACTAGTAATCTGATGTAAATTCAGAACAGTTAGAATTAAGGTACCATTACTTTTACTGGTTTAGCCCCTCACCTCCTATCTTTATGCCCACCATGTCCTCAACTCAGAGCTGCCACAGCCAGACTTTCTCTTGCAGAAACTTACTCCTCTTACATGTTTTTTAGATGTTTATTTGTTAAGGGGGGGGGGTCAGAGGGAGAGGGGGACAGAGAATCCGAAGCAGGCTCCGCTGTCAGCCCAGAGCCCAATGCAGGACTTGAACCCACAAACTGTGAGATCATGACCTGAGCTGAAATCAAGAGTCAGATGTTTAACTGACTGAGCCACCCAGGTGCCCCGTCCCTTTACATATTTTTCAAAGTTCCATTCATTGGGGGTGCATTATATGATTCTATATACTTTTTTTTTTATTATCTGTCATATTTGATCATAAAATCAAACCAAGGAACAAAAAGTTCTACTTGTTAGTTCCATTCATTTTTTTTTTTTATTTGAAGTATAGTTGTCACATGTTACATTAGTTTCAGGGGTACAACATAGTAATTCAACAAGGTTATATGTGATACTATGCAAACCATAAGAGCAGCTACTATCTGTCACCACACAGGGCTATTGGAATACAATTCACTACTTCCCGTATGGTGTACCTTTTATTCTTGTGACTTATTCATTCTATAACTAGAAGCCTGTATTTCTCCCTCCTTCTGGCAACTGTCAGTTTGTTCTCTGTAGTTCTGGATCAGTTTCTGCCTTTTGTTTATTTATTTTCTATATGTAAGTGTAATTATACAGTATTTGTCTTTCTCGAACTTATTTCACTTAGCATAATACCCTCTAGGTCCATCTATGTTGTCACAGATAGCAAGATCTCATTCTTTTTGATGATGGCTGAGTAATATTCCATTGTGTGTATGTGTGTATATATGTATACATATGCATGTATACATACATGTATACGTATGTACATACATATATGTACGTATGTATACATACATTTTTACACACATACCACATCTTCCTTATTCATCCCTTTATCAGTGGACACTTGGGTTGCTTCCATATCTTGACTATTGTAAGTAATGCTACAATAAACATAGAGGTACATATATCTTTTCAAATCAGTGTTTTTGTTTTCTTAGGGAAATACCCAGTAGTGGAATTACTAGATCGTATGGTATTTCCATTTTTAATTTTTTGAGCCCCTCCCCCGCCCCACCAATGCTGTTTTCCAGTGGTTGCAGCAGTTAGCATTCCCACCAGTGGTACAAGAAATTTTGTTTTTCTCCACATCCTTGCCAACACCTGTTATTTCTTGTCTTTTTGATTCTAGCCATTCTGACAGGGGTCAGGCGATAGCTTATTGAGGTTTTGACTTGCATTTCCCTGATGATGAGTGATGTTGTACATCTTTCCATGTGTCTCTGGGCCATCTGTAGGTCTTCTTTGGAAAAATGGCCATTCAGAGCCTCTGCCGGGTTTTTTTTTCCAAGTAATCTTAAGCCCAATGTGGGGCTCAAACTCATGACCCTGAGATCAAGAGTCATGTGCTCTGCTGACTGGACCAGCCAGATGCCCCTTTTTGTCCATTTTTTATTCAGAGTATTTTTGGGGTGTTGAGTTGGAGAAGTTACTCATATATTTTGGCTATTAACCCCTTATTGGATATCTCTTTTATAAATACCTGCTTCTCTTTAGTAGGTTGTTTTTTTGTTTTGTTGGTTTCCTTCACCGTGTAGAAGCTTCTTATATTGATGCAGTCCCAATAGTTTCTGTTTGCTTTTATTTCCCTTTCCTAAGGATACATAGCTGTAGTTGATGTCAGAGAAATTATTGCCTCTGTTTTCCTCTAGGAATTCTATGGTTTAGGTATCATATTTAGGTTTTTAATCCATTTTGAGTTTATTTTTGTATATGGTGTAAGAAAGTGGTCCAGGTTTATTCTTCCGCATGTAACTGTCCAGCTTCCCCAGCACCATTTGTTGAAAAGACTGTCTTTTCCTCATTGTATACTCTTACCTTTGTCCATACAAGCGTGGATTTATCTCTGGGCTCTTTGTTCTGTTGATCTATGTGTCTATTTTTGTGCCAGTATTTGATCACTACAGCTTTGTAGTATTACTTGAAATCTGATATTCTGATACCTCCAGCTTTGTTCTTCTCTCTCAAGACTGCTTTGGCTATTCAAGGTCCTTTTGTGGTTCCATACAAATTTTAGGATTATTTGTTCTAGTTGTATTACAAATGCTATTGGTATTTTGATAGCAATTGCACTGAATCTGTAGACTGCTCTGGGTCTGAGATATTTTCCTATTTTTCCATTTGTTGGTGTTCACTTTGATTTCCTTCGTCAGTGTTTTATAGTTTTCAATGTCTAAGTCTTCCACCTCCTTGGCAGGTTATTGTTTTGGTGCAACTGGAAATGAAATTGTCTACTTAATTTCTCTTTTTACTACTTCGTTATTATCATGTAAAACACAACCAACTTCTGTGTATCAATTTTGTATCCTGCAACTTGACTCAATACTGAAACTTAATGAATTTATTATTTGTCATAGTTTTTTTTTTTTTTTTTTTTTTTTTTTTTTTTTTTTTTTTTTTGGTGGGGTCTTTAGGATTTTCTATGTATGGTATGTCGTCTGGAAGTAGTGAAAGTTTAACTTCACTTTACTGATATGGATGCCTTTTAGTAGCTCCATTTTTGATAGTTTGTGTTCTTTTGAGTAAAAGAAGTCAAAATAGTCTCCAAATCAGAGGTCAGTTTTCACTGTTCTGAAGTTTGATTACTTAGTTTTGCACTGGGTTTAGCCTCATTTGTACTGATTATCTGAACCAGACTCCCCACTGAACCTCCCTGGTGACCTGGTCCTGTGTTCAGAGCCAGGGGCTAGGAACTCCAATTCCCTTTGTGGCTTTTTGACAATTACCTAACTTTCCTGTATTTCCTCATTGACACCATTGGGATAATTGCCTTTTCATACCTCATAGGAGTATTGTAGGATTAATTAATGTTTGTAAAGTGTTTTCAGGATCATGATGAAAGGTATTAATTTGTAAGCATGTGGTATTATTATAATTATTAGTAGTAATAGGGATGGTTGTTTAATGCAAATTTTCATCTAAGTGTAGTGTCATATTTTCAAAGGACAACCTCTTTCTTTGTGGCCAGATGTGGATACAATTAACCCTTTACCCTTTATTTTGAAGATACAATTAGCCAATTGTGTGTGCAATTAGACGTGTATGCAGTTTTTGCCAGAACAACTAATTACAGCCTTGGTAAAAGTCCTTTGAAAATGCTGGCCCTTTGAATCTTAACTGTCCCTATCTGTGTAATAAGCAATTTGTGCTACGCATATTTTGAGGCTGTGGAGGCTCCTGAATGTTGAAGAATTGCTCTTGCAGTTACCGGAGAAAGATTTTATTTTCTTGAAGCCCTAGCATTGTATTTTGCCATCAAGCCTAAAAACCCTTTCACGTAGTTCTGGTTTCAAAGGTTTTATTGATTTTTCTTAATCTTGACATTTAGCTGAAAGATTTTCCACAGGCTGCATTTTGTGAAACAGGTTTTTCTTTTGTAATGTTTTTCTCCCTTGAAAACTCCATTTCTTTTCTGTCTCTAATCCAAACATATCATCTCTTATTACCCTTACTCACTAAATAGCAAGTAAGAAACAGATTAGTACTGATCCTCTCTTCCCAGATGTGGCTTTGTGACACCGTTTTACACGGGATTTTTAATCACTATAATGTAAATTCTATATATACAGAAGAGTAGAAAGAATACTGAAGAGACCAGGAAGGTACTGTTGTACCCACTGCTCTCCTGTTATTGAGGGAAGGGGGGATGTTCATGGCTTTTAATGAGAAGTTTAAAACAGCCTCTTTTAAGATATTTACACTTTGACACTTCTCACTGATCATCCTTGAACTTGACTTTGTGCAGAACACCATCCTACACCATGGGAGATTCAGAGCTGAGCAAAGCACACTTGTCACCTTCTAGGAGCTTAGTATCAAGAGTTGACGATGAGAAAGGTGTTCAGGTCTGCACACTCCAGTAAGTGTTGTACAAACAAAGTGCTGGGGTAGGGTGTTTGGTAGAAATGGGGATTACACTGATCCAGGGACATCAGCAGAAGCTTCTCTGAAGCTGCATTTGAGATAGGACCTGAAGGACAGGTCAACATTTTGGTAGACAAAATGGAAAGTTTGATAGAGAAGAGGGAACGTTTTTGGGTGAGTGAAGGCAGCAAGATGCATTGAGGCAGGTTCAGGGAAGGGTGGTTGGTTTTGCTAGAGTTGTAGTGACCTTGTGAAGGAAGTGGTAGGAGGTAGAAAGGCAGCCTGGGACCACACTGTGGAGAGCCTTCAAGGGAGGGAGCAAAATTCATACTTATCTCAGCTGTCAGATTGAAGCAATGATAGGGGTTTTGATAGAGCGATATGACCAGTGCCAGGCCTAAAAGGGAAGCAGGCTTGCTGCATCCCGGATGAAGTGCAGTGTGACGGAGTAGAAGAGGAGAGGTGCCTTTGGAGATGGTGCCAGAATGAAGACCAGTCATCTCTGTGGACTGTTAGCATTGGGAGTGAAAAGGGGAGTCATTAGACACACGAGGTATGCTGAGGACTTAGTATTACTTGATATTGGCAACTCTCCTGACGTGGAGGTGAAGGACAGGAAGGAGCTAGGTCAAGATGCCTGGGAAGAAAGAGAAGTACCTTTCACTGAAATAGAGATGTCAGGAGGGGGGGAGATTTAATAGCACTAACTCTTGGGAATTACCACACTGTGGCATGTTTATACAAACAGACAACGATAGCAGGATAGAAGAAGATTAATTCTAGATAGCAAATGTAATGTTTCCAATAAGAATGGTAGAAGGGAAGTATATTTTATCTCAACAACAGCAAAATCAGCTGGTATTGCTGGGGCGCCTTGTTAACATGACAAATGAGAGCATGTAAACAGAAAGCTTGAAGAAATTAAATACATTTCTTAGAGCCTATTAACCTTTATACTATGAAAAACTAATTGGAGTGCTTTTATATACATGCTAAGTGTCCAAAACACAACTCTGTGTGTGTGCTTTAAAAATATTTTTTCAGTCACTGAAAAGTAGCTACAATATTGGTAGTTACTTTTAAAAGTTTCTTTTTAAAATAATTGAAATAAAGAAGCCAGAGCAAAATAGTACTCTCATCTCTAATCTTAGGAAAGTCTGTTCCCCATCTCACTCTGTCAAACACTGGTTTGTAAGGAGGTTCTATGGGTAATTTATCATGCCAGCAGCCCCAAGAATGTGGAGATCTACCCAGGTATCCCTAAAACCCCCAGATAACCTCATATAATTCTGTCATCCATAAATTTCCTAGCCTCTTTCCAGCCTTTTTACATTTTCATGCTTCACCGTGTCACTAAACAAAAAATCTCATGATTCAGGGACTTATTACCAATTATTGAGGAAAAAGTCTTCTCAACCGTCATTGGTAAAATGAAAAGTCCATAATCCATATGGTAGATGCTCTGTACACATAATTTCCGTCACCTTTTTCCTTAAGTAATGGGGCATTGTGGAAAGACTATGAGCTTTGGAATATATCTAGTTACCTTCTCTATAAAGTGCAAATAATGAAACATTATCCTTCTGGTTGCTCAGGCTGAATCTTTGGCGTTCTGCTGACTCCTCCTATCTCTCATACGTACAGCCAATGTACCAGCAAATTCTATCAGCTATACCTTCAGCTACTTCCAGATCCATCACTTCTTGCCCTCTTCACTGCCACCTCAGTTCAAGCAAATATTATCTACTGTCTGGATTATTATAGTAGCTTCTTAACTCCTTTCTTCCATCTTTGTTGTTCAGCAGTCTATTCTCAACTACAGAAAGGACACAGTGATTCTTTTCAAACACAAGGCAGTTGACTTTCAAGTACAAGCCAAAGTCTTTGACTGCAACCTCAAGGCCCTATACAATCTGGTTTCCTAGTGGCTTCTTCTCCTACTACCATTTCCTTTATTTATACTCTTTCAGTCTCACTGCCTCCTGATTGTTCAAACTCCTGCCTCAGAGCCCTTGCATGGGTTGTTCTGGCCTGGAACACCCTTCTTGCATCTCCTACAAGTGTTTCTTCAGTTACCCTCTGATAAAATGGTAACTCCCCACTCCATCATGCTCCATGCCTCCTTTCTGCTTTATTTTTCTTCATAGTACCTGTCACCATCTACTATTATACAATGTATTTCGCCTAATTGTATTATGTGTCCTTCCCAGGGCTTGTAACAATACAAACTTTTTGGCAATGATTATACATCAGAACAACACATATCATTCCTGAAGGCATAGCACATAGAATTACACACAGCATCCTGATATCAAATTCAACATCATTTTTGTGTAGAAAATTGATCATTTAACCTGTGGTGCTGTTGAACTATACTGCCTTCAAAAAGCATTCTTCCATTGTTCTGTTCACTCATTCGTGCTTATGAGATCTTCCTGTGATTTGTCTGTTTGATATTGTGTTCCTTAAAAGGTATAGATAAATCTGACATTTACAAAAATGTTAGGTCAGTCTTAGTAATGGTTTCCAGATACTTAGATGTAAAATTTTTTTCTCATCTAGATAAATTTATGTCTATTCAAAATTTTTATTTCAGTTCCATGAATAATTTTTCTAGTAGCTTTGGGGGAATAAAGTTTGTCAAGCTTCCCCCCTCCCCAGTGGAATCTAGTAAGTACTTTTTAGTAATGATTGAGTCAACAATATATGTCTACTTAGAAAATACTCCGTTGAGTACCAAGTAATTTATATACATATACAGAACAAATATACACATCAAAAAGGTAAATTATTCAAATATTCTGTTCTTATTAGATTATTAGAAGTATATTAGCTGCTCATCATCGTTGTAATTCTAGGTCTATCTGTATTTCTGTTTTTGTTTTCTTTTCTATATGTTGGTCCTGTTTTTGGATGGAATAGTATTTGTGACTCTTAAATTATGGATTCTGTCCTTATCAACAACAAAATATGGTCTATATGTTTTTAAAAGCATTTTCCTGTTACTTTTTACATGACATTTTATTCTAATCCTGGTTTTTGGTTTGCCTTTTTTATTTTTAATCTTGGTTATTTCTAGTCATTCATTCATTTGCTGATTAATACAACACATTTATTGAGGTTCTAGCCATACAGGCATGAAGGAGACAGCCATATTCCTCTCTTATGAGGTTTATATTCTAGTGCAGAGAATTGGGCAATAAACAAAACAATTCTAAGAGTAGCATGTTCTATGAAGAAAATAAAATAGAATTGTGTGCCAGCATGATAGGCAGCACAATAAGATGAAGGTTTTAAGTAACAAAAGGAGATTATTTGTCCTTTATTGAAGGGCTTTAAAACACATTTCTTGAAATAACTGATTTAAGATCACACATCTCAGCTATCTTATTTTAGGTTTTCTGGTGTTTCTTTGTTTCCTTTTATTCTTTTCATTCCTCTGGATAATATCTTTTTTTTTTTTCTCCAATGATATGGAAGATGTTAACACTTTTGTTTACATAAGTGGCTCTTTTTACTTTCTCTAAAAACACTCTCTGATCTAAATTTTGACTGTCAAATCTGAGAATTACATCTTTTGTTTTCCCCTTTGTAACATATAAAATTTCCATACTCCTTATTTATAGTCTTTATTAATGTAATCTTAAGTGTCAGATTTAATCAATTGTATTAAGTACCTATTCATAATTGGGTTTCATATCCACAATTAAATTGATTTACCTCTATATTTAACTTTTAATGGTTACCATCAGTCTTTATAAAATAATTTTATCTTCCTGAATTTCCTAATTTTGATGCTAAACTTTATGTAATTACTTTTAAAATGGCTTGAATAATTATCTTAAGCTCTTATATATTTAAAACTTGTTTTTTGTTTTCTTTACAAATGGACAGTTTTACTGGCTATAAAATTCTCATGTTACAATCTTTGGTTGCCCCCAAATTATACATATTACTTCATTGTCTTATAAGTAGGTAGCTTGTTTTGTCTTTTCTGTTTCATTCTATAGTTTATTTTATCTTTGAAATTTACAAATTTACCATATATAGCAAATTATGTGGGACTCAAGTTTGGTTTCTTCCTCAAAATATTCATTAGTAGCTTAGATCTCACTTGTTTTCCTTCTGTTCTCTATTTGTTATTTTATCTTTTTAAATTTTGCTATTACATTTTTCAGTTACTTGGTGATACGTTTTAAAGGTTCAAAGAAACCTGAAGTCAAGAACTTAAATTTGTCTGGATTGATGGCTTCCCCAGTTTCTGGCAGATGCAAACTTAAAACCCTCTAGATGAACTCCTTTTAATCAGACCTAAAATATTTTCACAGAATTCAAAGCAATATTGATTCTTCAGTCAAAACTTACAAAATCCATAAAGAAACAGGGTTGTACACATGCTAAATTAATAGACACAGCAGAATCAAATCTGCATATTGCTCAGATATTGGTTAGTATGTCTCATATAATACAAGTGTGCTTATTATATTTAAAGGATTAAAAACAAACTTGAAATATGTTAAGGATTATGAGACTTTTAAAAAATATCAAGCATATGTGGAAAAGGACAAAACAGAACATTAGGAATTAAAGTAGTAATTCAATGCATAGGTTGACATTTAGCATATTAGACATAGATGAAGAGAGATTTTATGGGCTAGAAGATTGATCTTAAGGAGTTACTTAGAATGTAACAAATAAACAGAAATGCAAAATCATAGCATGGAGAGTGCTAATTTTATATATTGCATTATAATAAAATAATGGTTAATATAATAGCTAATATTATAATGTAATATATAATGTAATGAATGAGGAGGTCTAAAGTGCATCTTAATGGAATCCCAGAAGCAGAAAGTTCCAACTCAGAGAATGGGGCAGAGACAGTATTTTAAAAGGTAGGAGCTAATAACTTTCCAAAGCTGGTGAAAGATACGAATCTTAAGATTTAGGAAGCCCAAAAAATTAAAACACACACACACACACACACACACACACACACACACACACACACACACCAGAAATCCACATTAGACATAGGATACTGAAGCTACACAACATCAAAGACAAATAAAATATCTTAAAAGATTATCTCCAAGAAATAAGAGACTTACAGCTGACTTGCCAAAAACAATGGAACCTGAAGGCAGTGAATTAGTATCTTCAAAATGATGAGAATTATTGTAAACCGAGAATTCCACATTCAGCATCATTTTCAAGAATAAGGGCAAATAAACTTCTTTTTAGATATACAAAACCTGGGAGAATTTGCACCAACAGACCCTCTTCTAAAGGAAATTCTAAATGATACACTTCAAGCAGAAGAAAAATGATCCCAGATGGAACACCTAAACTGTATAAAGGAATGATAAACTAAGAAAGTGACCCATATGAAACAAATATCAGCTAAAATCAATTTAGAAAACAAAAACAGTAATGGATTATAGCAAATAACCTAAGAGAGAAGTAGTTGAAATTAAAGCATTTTAAAGTCTTTGTTTTACGTAGGAGGATGATAAAATCATGAACTTATTTGCTCTTTAAGTGTGCATGCTAATATTTCTAGGGTAATTACTAAAATAAAGGAAATAATACAACTTTGAAATTAGTGGATATTTCAGGGGCGCCTGGATGGTTCAGTCAATTAAACATCCAGCATCAGCTCAGGTCATGATCTCATGGTTTGTGGGTTCAGGCCCTGTGTTGGGCTCTGTGCTGAGAGCTCAGACCTGGAGCCTGCTTCTGATTCCGTGTCTCCCTCTCTCTCTGCCCCTCTCCCACTCTGCTCTCTCTCTCCCAAAAAAAAATAAACATTAAAAAAGTGTTTAATTAGTGAATATTTACAAAGAAAAGCATTCAGTCAACCTAAAAGAAAGTAAAAAAGTAGAAAACGGGAGACAAAAAGTACACATAGGATGATAGAATAAATGCAAACGTATCAGTCACTATAATATCAGTAAATTAACAAAAGCCTCTTAAAAAAGCAAAGTTTATTAGATTGATTGGAAAACATTAGCTTAAAAGAAATCTAAATACAGTATTGTAATTTACACAAAATCCATGTAAATCCTAAGGGTAGAGAAAGGATGAAGAAAAAAAGATGACATAACTAAAAATAAAGTCAGAGTGGCCTTGAAAGCAAAGGTATTACTAGAGACAGAAGGTCACTAGATCTTAGTAAAAGGTTCATTTCACCAGGACAACATAACAATTCCAAAGCTGTATGCCCCAGTAACATGGATTAAAATTCTATAAAGTAAAAATGGACAAAAACACAAGGATAAAAGGAAAAATCTAACACCAGAGTTGGAGACTGGACTATGCCTCTCTTAGTAATTGATGTATCAAATAGCTGAGGGATCAGCAAACTTTTTCTGAGCCATATAGTAAATGCTAGGCTTTGTAGGACGTATATGGTCTCTGTCACATACTTCTTTTTGCACCATTTTTAGCAACAGGCTACAGGCCAGATTTGTCCCAGTGTGCTGACCACTGAGATATACAGTAATCAGGAAGGATGTGAATGATTTGAACATCAGACATAACAAGGTTGATATGACCACATACCTATACAGAATAAACATTATTTTCAGGGATGCATGGAACATTTATAAAAATAAGTCACATACTGGACCATGGAGCAAACATAAAAAAAAAATTCTTTAAATTGTTATCTTATAATCAACCAACCTCCAATCAACTAATAAAATTTGTAAAACCACTTTTAACAATAATTTGGTAATTTGGCATTTTTCATAAATTGAATATGTGATTCCTTAATGACCAAGCAGTTCTACTCCTAGATATATATCCTAGAAGAACTCTTGCACACCAATGGATGTGAATAAGAATGATCACTGTAGCACTATTAATGATAGTAGCAATTGGAAACAATACAAATATTCATCATCCATAGAATAATAAATAATACTTATTCACAAATGAATAATGAAATGATTTCACGTCTGAGGATATGTATATGGATTTAGAACTGCTTCACCTGACAGTATGAATGAATCTTAATATAGTGATAAGAGAAGAAAGCAACCACAGAAGGATAAATACACTGATAAGAAGTTCAAAACATTTAAAACTATTGTTTAGAGCTATAAATATTTGTTATGCAGCTATTAAAAAAAAAGCAAAGACCTACACAGAATTCAAAATAGCATTATGTAGAAAACCCTAAAGACTCCACCAAAGAAAACTATTAGCAGTAAGAACCAAATTCAGTGAAGTTGCTGGATACAAAATCAACATACAGAAATCATTTGTGTTTCCATACACTAACAAAAAAATTTCAATCTCACTTATAATAGCATCAAACAATAACATACTTAGGAATAAATTTAACCAAGCAGATGGAAGTTCTGTACACTGAAAATAATAAGACATTGATGAAAGAAATGGAAGAAGACATAAGTTAATGGAAAGGTATACCCTGTCCATGGATTAGGAAGACTTAATGTTGTTAAAATGTCTATACTATCCAAATCTATCTATAGAGCTAATGCAGTCTCTCTCTAAATTTCAATTACATTTTTCACAGAAATGGAACAAACAATCCTAAAATTTGTATGGAACCACAAAAGACCCCAAATAGCCAAAGCACTGTTGAGAAAAATAAAGGTGAAGGTATCACACTCCCTAACTTCAAACTATATTATGAAGTTATAGTAATCAAAACAGTATAGTACTGGCATAAAACAGACACATAGACTAGTGGAACAGAATTGAGAACTCAGAAGTGAACTCACACTAATATTTGACAACTAATATTTGACAAGGGAGCTAAGAATAGTGAATGAGGAAAGGTCTCTTCAATAAACAGTGTTGAGAAAACTGGATATTCACATGCAAAGAAAGAATGAAATTGTACCCTTATCTTACAGTACTTACAAAGATTAAATCCAAGTAAAGACTTAAATGTAAGACCTGAAACAAAACAACTAGAAGTAAACATGTGGTAAGCTCCTTGGCATCAGTATTGGCAATGATTTTTTTCATATACCGTAAGAAGTACAAGCAACAAAAACAAAAACAAGCGGGACTACATCAAACTTTAAAAAGCTTATGAACAACAAAAGAAACCATCAACAAAATGAAAAAGTAACATAGAGTGGGAGAAAATATTTGCAAATCATACATCTGATAAGGGGTTAATGTCCAAAATATATAAAGAAATCATACAAGTTGGTAGCAAAAAATAAAAAAAATAATAAACCAATTAAAATATGGGCAAAGGACTTGAGCAGACATTTTTCCAAAGAAGACAAACCAAGTGCCAACAGGTACGGGAAAAGGGGAATCGGCATCACTAATGATCAGGGAAGTGCAGATCAAAACCACAATGAGATATCACCTGATTTCTAGAATCTGAGAAAGGAGATAACGAGCATTGGTGACAATAGGGAAAAAAGGGAACTCTTGTGCCCTCTTGGTAGGAATGTAAATTGGTACAGCCACTATGGAAAACAGTTTGGAAGTTCCTTAAAAAACTAAAAATACAACTACCATATGATCCAGCAATTCCATTTCTGGGTATATGCTTGAAGGAAATGAAATGTTCTCTTCGATATCTGCACACAAATATTATTGCAACATTATTTATAATAGCCAAGATTTGGAAACCTCCTAAGTGGTTCTACTGACAGAAGAATGGGGAAAGAAAATGTGGTATATATAGATTGACTTATCCATAGAGACATATCTAGATATATCTGTATATAGATCTGTATATCCACCTGTATATATTAGTTGACCTTACATCTGTATATATCAATAGTTAGATTTATCTATATAGATACAAATCAATAGATAGGCCTATCTATCTATCTATCTATCTATCTATCTATCTATCTATCTATCTATCTATAAAGGAATATTAGCCATAAAAAGGAAGGAAATCCTGCCACTTGTAGCAACAGTAAACAACCTTGAGGGCATTAGTGTTAAATGAAATAAGTCAAAGTAAGACAAATAACGTATGATCTCACTTATAGGTGGAATCTAAAAGACTAAACTCAGAAACAGAGTAGATTGGTGGTTGCTAGAGGCGAGAAAATGGGGAGACTCTGGCCAATAGCACAAATGTCCAGTTAGAAAATGATTAAGTTCTGGGGAACTAATGTATAGAATGGTGACTAAAGTTAATAATACTATATTAAATACTTGAAAGTTGCAAAGAGAGTAGATCTTAAATACTCTTACTACACACACACAAAAGGTTACCATGTGAGGTTGACTGCGGTGTAACTTTCCTGTGCTAATTATTTCACTTTATATATGTATACGAAATCATCCCATTCGACACCTTAAACTTACACAATGTTACATGTTTGGGACAATACCGTGTACATACATATATGTACATATATGTACCAAATCATCCCACTGTACACCTTGAACTTAAACAATGTTGTATGTCAATTACATTTCAATAAAGCTGAGGGAAAGAAAAGAATAGCATTTACTTTCTAGTCAAGGAGGGAAAGGAATAGATGGGGATGGAAGGACACAGAGTAAACTCCACAGTTTCTCATAATGTTCTATTCCTTAAACTGAGTGGTAAAGTATAAGTGTTTGTTGTACTTTATTCTTTATACCTTAGACATATTTTAATATATTTATGTCCCCATTGTTTAAGAAAGAAAGGAAAATACATGGTGCAGATGGGGTAAGGAAGTGTGGAAACAGCAAAGATGGACACCTTTTTGTTGGAGGTATTTTATACAGAAGAACAGAGTGATAGAGCACTAGGAGGGAGATAGGAATACTAAGACTTTTTTTTAATAGTAGATGTTCTACCATATTGGATGCTAATATAAGTGATCTCATAGAGGAGTGGAAAGTCAGAATTACCAGTTTCAGGAACAAAGTTCTCAAGAAGCAATGCAGTGCACAAATAAATGGTTTGGCCTTAAGGACAATTCAACCAATTTAATGGAGATTGGAGGAGTGCCATAGGTTGGTAGATTTTTTTGGTGGGAAGTTGAAGATGATCTCTAGAGATTTGGGGCCATAAATTTGAAATGAAAGGAGTCATCAGGACTCTGTGCTTTCCTCCAACCCACATCCAGCTGTTCAAGTGCATGCAGGTTTGCATTGACATAAAATTGGGTTTAGCTGGGGTTGACATTTTACCAGATGAAAACCATGTGCAAACAAACATGGCAATGGAATTGAAGGTATATGCAGTGAGACAGTTACAGTGATGAAACACACAATCCAAGCTGGATGAAGAAGGAAAAGACATGAGGACATTCTGGACCAAAAAAAAAAAAAAAAAAAAAAAAGATTTGCCATTTTTGTGGGGTCACTGAGTTACCAGAGTATGACGTCTAGAGTGTGTGAGACAGACTGTTAGGTGATGGTGGGAAAACAGAGTGCTGGGGCTAGGATTTTTATTTCCAATCTCAAAGTCTAAGTTGACCATGGAAGTACATGGCTGTTGTAGGCTGAACAGAAACAAGTCTGGAGTACATGGACCTGCAAGGAAGGAGTGTTGGATGGGTTGTATATTCATGGTTTTCCACCCTGGCTGTGCATAACCTGAGGAGCTTTCAAAGAACATCAATGCTGACCCTGCCCCAAACCAATTAAATCAGGATCTCTGTGTGTGGTTTCTGGGGAATTGCTATTTTGAAGAGCTCCCCGTGTAATTATAATGTTCATTCTGGATGGGGAACCATGAGTCTACGTGAACATGGGCATTGTTGAGAATGGCCATAAGAGACATGGTAGAGAAAAGTATGATGAGCTGGAGGAGTCTGGAAGGAAGAAGGGATGATTCATAGGATCAGTGTCTCCTTGAAAGACACTTAAGTCGCTACATACAGTGTGTGCACTCAATAAATAGTAGCTTTTATTTTGTGTTACCATCATTATTAGTGACAGTGGCATTATCCGTCAGAAGAGAGTCCAATTCTTTTATTAAATTCTCAAAGTGGCCTTACAAGAGGTTAAAACCCACTAATTTTAGATGACCACTAAGGAAGGTTCCTAATGGAAATTTGGAGGGGGAAAAACCCTAGAAATTCTTCCTTGACCTTTCCAGAGAAATACTAAAACAAGGAGGAGCTTCAGCCCATCATTGCCTCACATGGCAGTCTGCAAGCATCAAAGGTCAGCTGGTCAGGAGTTGGATGCCACTCCCTTTCCTTGGGAGCCAGTCACCCATTAGACCCATTTTCTCTGGTCTAATCTGAAGGCTAGGCAACTGCTGGGTGTTTCCCTACCATAAAGCATCTAAAAGCCTTTTAATTGTGTTTCAGCATTCCCATGGCAGGATTGAGAATGGGGAGCAAAATCAGACATCAAATATATAACACTGGAAAATATTTTATATTTTCCAGTTACTTTGTATCTTTCACATTCTTGCCCCTCCCCTACAAAAAGAACTGTATTAATCAGGATCAACAGTACTATTTAAAGCTAATGTGTAGTTATAGGCATTACAGTGACTTCTCAAGACATGGTCTCACTAAAGAATGCAAGAAATTCTAGGTACAAACTACAAATGTAACAATCTTATTTTTGTGTAATTGCATACAAAAGCATGTTTTCATACAGATTCACTGGATCACTGAGAAAGCTGGCAGGCACATCTTAGAAAAGATAATGTCAAAGAGATAATTGGAAAATATTCCCATCTGGAACATTCCAGATTAGTTCTATTTTAGTTTGAAGAAGAATGAGATACATCTTTCTCTTTATATCCAACCAAATTTCAGTTTGCTATAAAGAGACCTAACCTCCTATGCTTTTCTCCAATCCTATCTGTCCTCTAAAATAGTTCTCATCAGCTTGTATTAAATGAATAGAAGAGCTAATTTAAAAACCGATCATCTGATATAGGAAGGCATATACTTTTCTCCTCCCCGACAAAAATAATGATGACAAGGCTGAAAAATGATCCTTTACAGTATAGAGTGTGATTTCTGTAGTGTCTCTGTTAGGTAAGCAGAGGCAATAAACTAAACAAAAGTTTGCTTTATAAACCAGTCATCTTTTATATACCTTCAGCTGTGTTTCTGTCCTTATTTTACACTTGAAATTTCCCAACTATTCACTTAACTCTGTGCATGACATGGAGTGATTTTAGCTCTGTGTACTCCACTTCTGCCTTTGCAACATGAGGGTATCTCTCCCTCTTCCCCCCACCTCCACTGCCACCATCTTTACAGGTGTGTTATTAAAAGCAAAGGAGGTTATAGATGTGGAAACACTTCGTAAACTAGAAATTACTACATGTAATGGTTTTTGTTGCCATTTTCATTCATTTTGTTGTTGTCATCATAGCTATATTTCTGATTTAAAAGGTGGATTTTAACACTTGATTTGGTCGGGGGGCACCTACGTGTTTCAGTTGGTTAGGCATCTAACTCTTGCTTTAGACTCAGGTCATGATCTCACAGTTGTAAGATCGAGCCCCATGTCGGGCTCCAGATTCCAGGCGTGGAATCTGCTTAAGATCTCTCTCTCTCTCTCTCTCTCTCTCTCTCTCTCTCTCACTCACTCACTCTGCCCCTCCCCCACTTATGTGTACAGGCGCTCTCTCTTTCTCTCTCTCTTTCTCCAAAAGAAATAGATAAAAATAAATAAATAGGTAAAACTTGATTTGGTATTGCCAATACGAGCATAGGAACTTAGGACATTTAAAACATTTTACCGTGGGGGCACCTGGGTGGCTCAGTTGGTTAAGGGTCCAACTTAGGCTCAGGTCATGATCTTGCGGTTCGTGGGTTTGAGCCCACGCTGGGCTCTGTGCTGACAGCTCGGAGCCCGGAACCTACTTTGGATTCTGTGTCTCCCTCTCTCTCTCTTTGTCCCTCCCCTGCTCTGTCTCTCCCTCTAAAAAATAAACATTAAAAAAACCTTCTAAACATTTTACTGTGATCAAAAATGTAGGATACTTTATTAAGGTCTAAAAGAAAAACAGCATTATATTTTCTGATAATCTGTAGGCATTTTCCTGTGATGGTGTTGAGTACAATACAGCAAGGTAAATGAAGTTAACCTTTTTTATTTTATGGACTGCTGTGTGTGACTGTTTCACTGAAAATAAGTTCACTAGCTGAAAACAGCTATTACCCTAGGGAAAAAATCAAGAGCACATCTCTTATTCAATATCTATCTTTCAGAAATCTTGGTAGCTGGAGGTCCATTTTCTTTCAACGCTTCCTCAGAAAATTCTTTTCTTTTACCATTCAACAAATATTTCCTACGCATCTGTTCTATGCCAGGCATGCTTCTCAGGAATGGAGATAGAGTATAATTATGAACAAGATAGACATGGTCTGTGCCTTCCCAGAGCTTTCAGTCTGTGGGGAATAGTTATAAAAACCTTAAACACCCTGTCCTGTGTCCATGAAGAGGGGTACCATGGACCATAATCTGCCAAGTGGAGAATCTTGCATTTCTTAAATATAATTCTGTTTAAGATGGTCCATCCCATACAGCCAGCCCTTCAAACAGCAGTCTGGATGCACAAATTTTAAAATCTATTATGTGAATCTAGTTGGCATAAACTAAAGTCTCCTTGCCACTTTAAGAAACATACGGAATACTGTTTTTGCTCCCTGTTTTTTTTAAGTTTATTTATTTTTTTGAGAAAGAGAAAGACAGCATGAGCAGGGGAGGAGCAGAGAGAGAGGGGGAGAGAGAGAATCCCAAGCAGGCTCTGCCCTGTTGGTATGGAGCCAGATGCAGGGCTGAAACCCAAGAACCATGAGATCATGACCTGAGCTGAAACCAAGAGTCAGATGCTTAACTGACTGAACCACCCAGGTACCCCAAGCTTCCTGTTTTTATTTTTTATTTTTTTTTGAATTTAATTTTGATTTGCACATATTCTGGTTAACACGATCTACCTTCTGCTTCCTGATGAGGAAGGAAAGTTTTTTTTAATTTTGTTTTTTATTTTTTAAAATTTACATCCAAATTAGTTAAGATATAGTGCAACAATGATTTCAGGAGTAGATTCCTTAATACCCCTTACCCATTTAGCCCATCCCCCCTCCCACAACCCCTCCAGCAACCCTCTGTTTGTTCTCCATATTTAATAGTCTCTTCTGTTTTGTCCCCCTCCCTGTTTTTATATTAGTTTTGTCTCCCTTCCCTTATGTTCATCTGTTTTGTCTCTTAAAGTCCTCATATGAGTGAAGTCATAGGATACTTGTCTTTCTCTGACAGACTAATTTCACTTAGCATAATACCCTCCAGTTCCATCCACATAGTTGCAAATGACAAGATTTCATTCTTTTTGATTGCTGAGTAATACTGCATTGTATGTATGTGTATATGTGTGTGTGTGTGTGTATATATACACACACACACATATACACATATATACACATATATACACATATACATATATATATATACCATATCTTCTTTATCCATTTATACATCGATGGACATTTGGGCTCTTTCCATACTTTGGCTATTGTTGATGGTGTTGCTATAAACATTGGGGTGCATGTGCCCCTTCAAAACAGCACACCTGTATCCCGTGGCTAAATGCCTAGTGGTGCAATTGTTGGATTGTAGGGTAGTTCTATTTTTAGTTTTTTGAGGAACCTCCATACTGTTTTCCAGAGTGGCTGCACCAGGTTGCATTCCCACCAAGCCTCCTGTTTTTAAAGTTGAGCACTTGAGTACAAAGTTTGTGAAAGGCCATTTGCTTTGGCCTGCAGATGTCTCTGTCATGGCCCCCACTTGTATATTCTCCAGATTCACTGCCAAAACGAAACTCTTTCTTGGCCCAATCAATTGCTTCTTGGGTGGTTCTAGTACTAAAATGATTATTAAAGACTTGCAAATTATTCAATGAGGAATGGTAAACCTAATCTTAAAATGAAAGATCTTCAGAACTTAGCGTACTTTTCTTCTGATTGCTTCTAGAGCTTTATGTAAACCCCCATTTCTTTTAATCAGCCTCTGCAGGGATGGGCAGCGAAGAATATTATTCTTTACACACAGAAAGTAAATGAAGATCAAGTGTACTGCCTATAGTTATGGCATTTAGTATCATCTAACATTTTATTGAGCTCTGTGTTTGAAGTGAATTCAAACTTGTTCATATTACGCAAATAGTAGGCTGGAGATAACCTGAAGAACCCATAGAAAAGAAGACTTAGTAAAAGGGTTGCCATATTTTCTGTAACGGGGAATCCTTACCGCTGCATGATTCGCAGATAACATCCTTTTCATCCAGGAAAAAAAAGTTCTGGCTCTGGAGCCAGAATGATCTACTTTACAATTCCACCACTTACAGAATTTCCTGAATTGGCATTACTTGTTCCAGGCCCAGTAATGTCAATTCTGTAACGCCCAAACCTTTGAAAAGTTTTGACTCGCCCAACTCAAAAAACGATCAGGGAGAGCACGCGCGCGCGGACACACACACACATACACACACACACACACACACACACACACACACACACACACACATTGTTATCTAAAATTGAGGTGTGCTTATAAAAACAAACTGAGCAAGATACTAAATTCTTGGTTTATGACACAGTGGTCCTTTCTGGCTCGCCAGTGGGAAGGAACACTTCCTAAATTCATCCATCTGATGGTAAAAATTCACAGCTAATGTTGCTTTGGTGACACTCTGGTTCCCTTTCCTCCTTCCTCTTAATAAGAGGCTGGCACAGCCTTCCCACATGCGATTATGTAGTCATCTGCAGGTACAATTACTGCAGAACTTTCATCTGAATCTCACAGTGAGAACTGGTTGATAAGAGGGCACAAATTATGCACAGTCCATGCCATACTCTTAGCCATTTCTCTTCTCAAGGTGCTGCTCAAGGTTTGAATTTCATTTATCATTTAGGTTGTTATAAAGTGGCTTGTCTGACTGTGCTTCTTCTACTAACGTACTAGGTTAATAATACTCCTCAGAGGAGCTGGGGTGCATTATACAACAGTGATGCTGGTGTTAATTCCTTCCCAACATCGCTGTGTCACTGTTGCCATTAATTGATGTGCAGGTCAAAAGGACAGCCCTTCTTTTGGCATGACTTCACCTAGCATGTGATTATTTGGATTTTTTTTCCCTTTCTTCCCATTCTACTTAGACTTTAAGAATAAAAGGCTGAATCATAAGCGGGTAATCTTTTTCTTCGGTCTACTTTCCATAGGCTTCATCCCTACTTCCCCAAAGTCATGAGAGATGCTAGTGATCCAAGTAATAGGATAAACTCAAACACGTACACATCATGTGTTAAGGACCCTTTACTATCTACAGCCCATATGCTTCTAAAAAGATTTTCACTTTGCACTAAGAGCTTCATTTGTCAATATGTTATCTTCTGCAATCTATATTGTATAATAATTGTATATTGTATTGAAAAACATGGATGAATTCTGTTTTCTGTAAAAGAAATGCCCATCAAAGGTGAATATTCAGACTTCTGTAGTTGGGGACCTTCACAGTGCTGCTATTAAACCACACTGTGTGAACAGCCACTTTTATTAAGCCTAACTTCTGCTGGTGTGCCTTACTTTTATAATGGAGTATTCCTGAAACATTTTATATAAATTATTGGAGAACAGACTGTACTGTCCATAGACTTTTTTTGTTTGTTTTTTAAATGTTTGTTTATTGTTGAGAGAGAGACAGACAGAGAGACAGAGCATGAGCAAGAGAGGGGCAGAGAGAGAGGGAGACACAGACTTAGAAGCAGGCTTCAGGCTGTGAGCTGTCAGCACAGAGCCCGACACGGGGCTTGAACTCACAAACTGTGAATTCATGACCTGAGCCGAAGTCAGACGCCTAACCAACTGAGCCACCCAGGCACCCCTGCACTGTCCATAGACTTCTAAAACTATACTCAGGTGGCTACTGGGCACTTGAATGTGGGTAGTCTGAATTGAAATGTGCTGAATTGAAATGTGTGTATAAAATACACACTGGATTTCAAAACTTAGTATGAAAAAAGAATTTAAAATATGTCAACATTTTTTATATCGATTATTTGTTGGACTGAGATCTTAGATATATTGGGTTAAGTAAAATATATTGTTAAAAATTAATTCCAGCTGTTTCCTTTTCTTTTTACTGTGGCTAGTGAAAAATTTTAAATTATATACGTGGCTCTTATTAATTTCTATTTAACAGAACTGACCTGTAGAGTTAAAGATCTTCTAATCCAACCTCTTCATTTTATGGATGAATAAAAACAAAGAGAATTCAGAAAAATTAAGTGACTTGCTTTATACCACATAGCATCTTAGTAAAGTTTGAGACTAGAAATTCCACTCAAATCTTAAGACCAATGCCCTTTTCAGTAACACCAGCTTTTTGTGACTCTGATACTTTTATTATAAGATGAAATGTCTCCCCTTAAGAATTGTTCACTCAATCCTTTAGTCAGAGCGAAGATTCTTTCTGTAGTGAGTATAAAAATTTTAGTTTGTTTTATAAGTTTGAAATTTTAGTTATTAGCTATTCTTAATATGGAGGTAATTTTCCTTATGAAAACCTTAAAACAGGACACTGTGGCATTGGAAATATTTTTTAAACAGATCTAGTGAATACTGCACTAAAGTTGCCAATCTCATTGCACTCTTACAATATATCATAAATTTCAAATTTTTATTGTGTATGCTCAAGTCACACTATTATTATAGTGTATAACCTGGAAATGATGCTAGTAAAAAGTAAGGCCTCCTGGCTATAGATTTCCTTGGTGAATTGCTAGGCAACTGGTTATTTTCTCTTGCTAAGCTTTAACGCTCTCAGTGTTGGTATTGTGAGAACAGCCTTTATTTGAGCTAAAGAATTACCCATGTGTAGAAAAGTCATTCAGAGTTCAGTTCTTAAGAGCAATATAGTGTTCTGGGGTGTACAGACTGTGACCTGGGACCAATTATTTAATATCTGTGTCTCATTTTCCTTGTCTGTAAATTAGGGATAATACCACTTATCTGTAGGGTGGCTGTGCGGATTTGAATGACACCTATGTAAAGCATATAGAGATGGCATAATAGTCCATGATACCTCATAGTACCAATTTTATCTTAGTACAAAGAAAAAATAAAAGAGCAAGTGTTGGCTCTTATCTTTAAAATACTTTTTGCCTCTTTATTCCCCCTCTTTCCCAGAAATCCTCTATCATTGAAGTAAAAGTTCTTGGTCCTATCTGGTTATGAGGATACCTTGTTTTCCATAAAGAGATAAAAATTCTTAATTACTATCTGAGAGCTATCACAATCCTTACCGTACTTATAGATGGATATACTCTCATTGCAAACATAATATCCATAAAATACCGCATTTATAAAACAAAATACAAATAGATGAGACTGTGTTAAAAAGCTCATCTAGGGGCGCCTGGGTGGCTCAGTCTGTTAAGCGTCTGACTTCAGCTCAGGTCACGATCTCACAGTCCGTAAGTTCGAGCCCCGCGACGGGCTCTGGGCTGATGGCTCGGAGCCTGGAGCCTGCTTCCGATTCTGTGTCTCCCTGTCTCTCTGCCCCTCGTTCATGCTCTGTCTCTGTCTCAAAAATAAATAAACATTAAAAAAAATAAAATAAAATAAAAAGCTCATCTAAAAACTAGTATTATTTTTCCAATTGCATTAAAAAGAATAAAATACCCAGGAATAAATTTAACCAAGGAAGCATTCGGTTCCCTGATTTCAAACTATACTGTAAAGCTACAGTAGTCAAAATAGTTTGTTATTGCAATTAAAACAGATACATAGCTCAATGGAACAGAATACACAGCCCAATACACAGTCCAGAAGTAAACTCACACATATATGGTCAATTAATTTATGACAAAAGAGCTAAGGTGTACAATGGGGAAAGGACAGTCTTCAGTAGGTGGCACTGGGAAGATTGGACAACCACGTGCAAAAGAATGAAGCTGGACCACTATCTTACATTATACACAAAAATCAACTCAAAATGGATAAAGGACTTGAATGTAAGACCTTCAACCATAAAACTACTAAAAACACAGGTGGTAAGCTCCTTGACATTGGTTTTGGGCAACAATTTTTTGGATATGACACAAAAAGCACAAGTGACAAAAGCAAAAATAAACAAGTGGGTCTATATCAAACAAGCTTCTGCACAGTAAAGAAAACAAGCAACAAAATTAAAAGGCAACTTATGGCATAGGAGAAGATATTTTCAAATCCTATATCTGATCATGGGTTAATATCCAAAATACACACAGAACTCATACAACTCAATAGCAAACCCCCTCCAAAAAATTCAGTTAATAAATGGGCAGGAAGAGTATTTTTTTAATTAAACGTAGGCAGAAGATCTGAATTGACATTCTTCCAAGAAGACCTACAGATTGCCAACAGGTGCTTGAAAAAGTGCTCAATGTCACTAATCATCAAGAGAATGCACATTAAAATATGAGATAAACCTTCACACTAGTCAGAATGGCTATTATCAAAAAAGATGAGAAATAGCAAGTGTTGGCAAGGATGTGGGGAAAAGGGAACTCTTGTGCATTGTTCGTGGGGATGTAAATTGGTACAGCCACTGTGGAAAACAATATGGAGGCTCCTCAGAAAATTAAAAATAAAATTACCATATGATCCAGCAATTCTATTTCTGGGTATTTATCTGACAAAAAGAAAACACAAACTGGAAAAGGTATATGCATCCCCATGTTTATTGCAGCATTTTTTGCATTAGCCAAAGAAATGGGTGCAACCTATATGTCCATCAGTGGATGATGCATAAGGAAAATGTTTTGTGTGTGTGTGTGTGTGTGTGTGCGTGTGTATAATTCAGCCATAAAAAAGAATGAAATCTTGTCATTTGTAACAACATGGATGGACCTGGAGGACATTATGCTAAGTGAAATAATTCAGAGAATGACAAATATCATATGATCTCACTTATATGTGGAATCTAAAAAAGAAAAAATAAGGCTCGAATTTCACTTGGCTTTTCACTTGGTAGAATAGTGATGATCTTTGGTTATGCTTTGGTTATTGTACCAGATACTGTTAAAACAGAATTAGATTTTAAAACTTGATGTGTATTAAGAATTAGATTATTGAAACAAACAATTTTCAATAATAATTGTTCCCAGATTTCAAATATTTTAAGTATGGCAGTTGAGTCCCATAAGTATACTTTTAAAGGGTTTTCACCTTTTAAAAAAAATACTTGATCATATGTGCAAATCAGAATTGATTTCTTTTTGCCTACCCACCCCATTTCTTCTTATTGCTTGCTGTTCCTTACTTATAACACTTCCCAGTTGTTTTCCTTGAGTTTTGTCAAATTTTTCCTCTGTGCTAGAATCCTGACCAAAGTAGCACCATGACAGTTTATTTCCCACTCTGCCTACTGCCAAGCATTGTGCCAGACACATTATAGGGACTCAAATATTTTTTGAAAAGATGAATGCAGTTGACCTTCTGATTCCTAATTCATTTCTTTCCTCTATATTATACTGCGTTAGCCATTTTTTATAATTAGGATGCACATTTTTTAACTGTAGAATGAAGGTCATTATTTATACCTGTTTGGCTGAATTTCTTAAAGCCATTTGGTTTCTTTACATGTACTTACAAAATTCTTAAAATATTTTTTGTAGACAATCATCTCTTGATGTATTCAAGCCAATATGAATTAAGCCCATGAGGAATTTTTTAACTTATTACTAAATGAGGAAAGGAATTCTTGAAAGTTTCAGATACCAGTGGAAGTGAACCACTGATACATTATCTGGCATATCATTTTTTAAATGATAATTTTTAACATTTGTTAATATTAATTGGCTAAATTGTTGAGGCCTCTTTCAACTAGTCATTTATTTTTCTATAGTAACTTTAACTAAATTTAACAGAATCTGTTATGCTACTAAATATATCAAAATGCACCTTATGGTCAATCTGCATTTTGTTTGCCATCTCAATATAAAATGACATACAATTAATGTTTTCCAAAAGAGATGACATTTTAGCAATTTTTAATGCATTCCAGTGCATTTGGTAATGGGGGTGAAGTTACACAAATGTGTGGTTTCACTGCAGGAAGTCTCCAGTTCCTAACATCAACAGTTGCTCTGGTGTCTGAAATGTTCACAGTTCGGTTAAAATTATGCTCAGTACCAAATGTATCACTTCCACCAAGAAAGGTGGAGTCAAATGACACTTCTGGTGGCCTCAAAAATGACAGCAGAGGATATGCTGAAGCCAGCTTCCTGTTACTGAAATGCTTGTTAGAAGAAGTAATTTCTCTGAACATTGTTAAAAGAGAAAGGGAGAAATTTATAAAATCTTGACTGGATTACTGCCTGGATCCATATCACTTGGGTTTGGAAGCCAGGAAATCATCATAAAAATTGTAATTGGCCCTTTTATTATTCAGTCATCAAACTTAACAGAAAAGACAACTAGAAAGTCAAGTCTACTTTAAGAATTATTAGGTCAATTATCAGTATTTCTGAAGGAAAGATCTTTTTAAAGCTATATATACTCTGTCAATTCTGTCATATTTTACTGCCAGCTTTATTAAAACTACTTTCTCAATTTACAAAGATAATGATTTTTCTTGTTCTTTGAAAAACTCCCTATGCCAAATTTGTACAGTGATGGTAGTCTACCTGTTATTTAAGATATAATGATTAGTTTTTTATTACTTGAATTTCTTAGAATAAAGTATTTCCCTTAGGTAGAAATTTAGGATAATACTGAATATGGCAGATTTAACTGACAGTTTCAAATTTTGTGATAGTGCCCTTGTTCTTTGAAAAACTCTATATGCCAAATTTTTACAGTGCTGTTAGTCTGTCTGTTATTTAAGATTTGATTAACTTTTATATTACTTGAATTCCTTAGAATAAATTATTTCCTTTAAGTAGAAATTTAGGATAATACTGAATATGGTAGACTTAACTGACAGCTTCAAATTTCATGATAGCTGGCAAGGAAAAATAACAAACATTTACTGGGTAATTTACTGTGTTCCAGGAACTATATTAAGGAGCTTTACCGGTGTTGTTTCAGTCATTCATCACAACCGCTTACAAGTAGGTTCACTTATTCCCATTTTACAGATGAGGAAACGGGGGCATATGAGGATTAAGTAACCAAGGCACAGAAAACTAAGGTAACTGTTCCAAGAGAGCATAGCTGGGGAGCCCTCAACCAGTGTTGTCATATTATCATTTCTGTAATTCAACATAGTTCACTGCAAAAGCATCTGTGGGGGTAAACATATATAAACTCATCTAGAATAAAATAAAGAAGTGTAGCCAAGAGGAAGAAAACAAGCCAGGGACTGTGTAATCCCAGTGGATTACCAGATGTCTTCTGATGGAAGGGTAGAGTTACCACCACTGCATTACTTAGGCCTGTAACATTCATTCATTCAGCAGTATTTATTGTCTCTTGTGGGACAGGTGCTCTGCTGCTACATGTACAATTAAGTGGTCAGGGACCTTGCCTTGGGGGAGCTTACATTTTAGTAGGAGCAACAGACCAAAAACTAATCTAAAATAAAAATAGGCAAACAGGTAAAGTTATGTCAGGCCATGGTAAATAGAGTGAAGGGTATAACGAGTGGAGGGAAATAGAGAACAGGTTGGGGGAGATCCACTTTAAGACAGGATGAACAGAGCAGACTTCTGCATGGAAATGGTATTTAAGATGTGACTTAAAAGTGTTAGCTGGAGTGAAGCATAGAGAGCAAAGGCAAATTACAATACAGCACATTTTCACATTGGGATTGGAAAAGATTAAAAAGGCTGACAAACACCAAGCTCTGGTGGGGTTGTGGAGAAATAAAATGCTCACACCCTCTATAAGCCTAAACAACTACTCTGGAGAGCAAATTGGTAATATCTAGTAAATGTGAAAACAATTTTGTACATATATGCAGTTGTTCTTAAAAGAAGTCTTCAAAACAAGATGTCATAAAAGCTTTCTATCATAACTGTAATTGTTGCAAAGGATGGAATTTCCCACACATTGTAAATATTGACATTTAAATATAAAATGATTACATCATTCTTTCAAATATATCCAGTGAAATTGAAATCCCCTAGCAATTTGGTACATGACATCACCCATTTAAAAAATACATGAACAAGCTCTTTAACAATCAGAAATTTCACATCATTCCTTTTTCTACCTGAACTCAGATTTCCATCCACTTCCCCCAAAGAATTTTATCCTTTATCTTGAAAGTCTTTTATTGATCACTGTACCATATTTCCTGGCATTAAAAAATACTGGTATAAATTATTTTTAAAAAATATATTTACTGTGATCATAAGGCCAGGTCTTAGAGAATTTCTTCTGAATTATTATTTTATTAGTATACAGTCAAAACAATATATATGTTACAAATTTTATAATAGACTTTAAAATTTAATTTTTTTAGAAGGACATCCCTTGGTGAGATGGAACCGCCTGTTTTCTTTTTCTTTAATTATTTCATGCATCTGAGGATGACTATTACTAGATTGAAACTAACTGTAAAATGAAGAGAAGATATTGGACCACTAGAAATTACAAGGCCGGATGAGGGCTTACAAAGGTGGATTCGTGTTTTTTAAGTGTATTATATCAAGTAGAATCTATAATATTCAAGTTCATCTAAATAATATAGCTAGGTTAAATGAAATTTTAAAATGAATATAGATTTATGATATTTAAAAATAAGTTGACAAAGAATGAAAATGTTTCTTTTAGAGGCTGAGAAAATAAAAAACACTATAACTGATCCATATTCCTTTTACTTAAAGATGTAGCTTCAATCTCTTGGAAGTAATGTTGAAATTTTCACCACTAATCTACTTTCTGTCTCAATAGATTTGCCTATTCTGAATATTTTACATAAATAGAATAATATGTGTTTTTTTGTGACTGGCTTCTTTCACTTAGGGTCATCTGTGCTGAGGCACATAGTACTTCATTCCTTTTTTCTCCTTTAATTGTTGAATAATATTCCATTAATTGAATATACCACATTTTGTTCATCTCTTCATCCGTTGATGGACATTTGGGTTGTTTCTACCTGTTGGCTCTTGTGAATAATGCTGCTATAAACATTCATGTACAAGAATTTATTTGAATACCTGTTTTTAATTTTTCTGAGTATAACCCTAGAAGTGGAGGTGCTGGGTCTTAGGATAACTCTCTGTTTAACTGTTTGAGAAACTGCCTGGCTGTTTCCAAAAGTGGCTGCATCAGCTTCCATTCCCACTAGCAGTGTGTGATGAATCCAGTTTCTCCACATCCAAGCCAGCAGTTGTTGTTACCCGATTTTTTTTTATTATACCCATCCTAATGGCTGCAAAGAATCTCACTGTGGGTATCTTATGGTTTTGATTTGCATTTGCTTTATAACTAATGACATCAAGCACCTCTTAATATGCCCACTAGCCATTCATATATCTGCTTTGAAGAAATGTCTGTTCACATCCTTTGCCTATTCTTTAAATGGGTTTCCCTTTATTGTTGAGTATAAGAGGTTTTTTTTTAATGTTTATTTTTGAGAGAGAGAGAGAGAGAGAGAGAGAGCGAGGAGGGGAGGGCAGAGAGAGATGGAGACACAGAATCCAAAGCAGGCTCCAGGCTCTGCACTGTCAGCACAGAGCCCGACACGGAGATCAAGCCCATGAGCTGTGAGATCATGACCTGAGTTGAAGTTGGACTCTTAAGTGACTGAGCCACCCAGACACCCTGAGTTTTTTATATATATTCCAGATGCAAGTCCCTTATCAGATATTTGATTTGCAAATATCTTCTCCCATTCTGCTGATTACATTTTCATGTTCTGCATAGTGTCTGTTGAAACACAGAAGTTTGTAATTCTGATAAAGTCTAACATATCTATGTTTTTTATTTTATTACTTTGGTGCTTTGGTGTCATATCTAAGAAACTATTGCCAAATCAGAGGCCATCTAGGTTTACCCTTATATTTTCTTCTAAGATGTTTATAGTTGACCTCATTTCAGGCTTTGATCCTTTTTAAATTCACTTTGTACATAGTGTCATATAAGGGTCCAGTTGCCTTTTGTATGTGATTATCCAGTTGTCCTAGCACCATTTGCTGAAAAGATTGTTCTTCCCCTTTGAATGGTCTTGGTACTTTGTCAAAAATCAGTTGATCATAGAGGGGTAGGAAGATGGTGGAGTAGCAGGATCCTGAGCTCACCTCATTCCACAGATACACCAAAAAAAAAAAAAAAAAAAAAAGAAAGAAAGAAAGAAAGAAAAAAGAAAAAAAAAACTACATCTGTACAACTGATTCTGAAAATGATCTGAAGATTGGCAGAATAGACTTTGCACAGCTCATCATAGAGAAAAGATCACCTCAGTAAGACTAGGGGGGCAGAGACCTGGTTGGGAGAATTGGACATTAATACAATAACAGTAGAAAACTGTAACACCCCATTTACATCAACAGATACATCATCTGGAAAGAAAATAAGGAAACAGTGTCTTTGAATGACACATAAAATCAGATGGACCTAACAGATACGTACAGAACATTCCCTCCCAAAACAACAGAATACACATTCTTTTCAAGTACACATGGTACATTATCCAGGATAGACCACACGTCAGTGCACAAAACAAGTCTCAGAAGTTTAAAAAGACTGAAACCCTATCAAGCATCTCTTCCAACCACAATAGTATGAAACTAGAAATCTATTAGAAGAAAACCAGAAATAAACACACGCAGGCTAAACAGCATACTACTAAACAACCAATGGGTCAATGAAGAAATCAAGGACGAAATCAAGAAATATGTGGAGACAAATAAAAATGAAAACACAAAGGCCCAAAATCTTTGGGACACAGGAGCTGTGTCCCTCAAGAGCAGTTCTAAGAGGGAACTTTTGAGCTTTCCCTCAAAAGCAGTTCTAAGAGGGAAGTTTATAGCAATACAGGTCTATCTCAAGAAATAAGAAAAATCTCAAGTGTACAACCTAACCTTACAACTAAAGGAACTAAAAAAAGAACAAAGCCCAAAGCTAGTAAAAGAAATAATAAATATTAGCATGAAAATAAATGAAATAGAGACTTAAAAAGCAATAGAAAAAAAGATCAGTGAAACCAAGAGCTGTTTCTTTGAATAGGTCAACAAAATTGATAAACCTTTAGCCAGACTCCCCAAGAAAAGAAGAGAGAGGACTCCAAAAAATAAAATCAGAAAAGAAGGAGAATAACAATTGACACCACAAAATACAAAGGATTATGAGAGAATGTTATGAAAAATTATATGCCAACAAATTGGACAACCTAGAAGAAATGGATAAATTTCTAGGAACACCCAATCTTCCAAAACCAAATCAGGAAAAAATAGAAAATCTGAACAGACTGATACTAGTAATGAATTTGAATCAGTAACCCAAAATTCCCAACAAAAATCCAAGACCACATAACTTCACAGGTGAAGTTTACCAAACATCTAAAGAGTTAATACCTATCCTTCTCAAATTATTCCAAAAAATAGGAAAGAAGGCTTCCAAATTCATTCTGTGAGGCCAGCATTATCCTGATACCAAATAAGAGAAAGACACTATTAACAACAACAACAAAAAAACCTACAGGCCACTATCTCTGATGAATATAGATTTGAAAATCCTCAACAAAATATTAGCAAAAGAAATTCAACAATATATTAAAAGGATCATTCACCACAATCAAGTGGTATTTATTCCAGGGATGCAAGCATGGTTCAATATTTGCAAAGCAATCATTATGACACATCACATTAACAAGAGGAAGGATAAAAACCATATCAGCATTTCAATAGATGCAGAAAAAGCATTTGACAAAATACAACATCCACTGATTAAAAACTCCCAACAAAATGAGTTTATAGTAAACATGCCTCAACATAAGAAAGGTTATTTATGACAGACCCACAGCTAATATCATACTTAATGGCAAAAACTGAGAGCTTTTCCTCTAAGAGCAGGAACAAAGTAAGGATGTCCACTCTCACCACTTTTATTCAACATAGTACTCTAAGTTCTAACCACAGCAGTCAGACAGGAAAAAAAAAAGGCATCCAAATTGCTAAGGAAGAAGTGAAATGTTCACTATTTGCAGATGACATGATACTATATATAGAAAACCCTACAGGCTCCACCAAAACACTATTAAAACTGATAACTGAATGCAGTAAAGTTATACATTACAAAAATTAATATTCAGAAATCAGTTGCATTTCTATACACTAATAATAAAGGAGCAGAAAGAGAAATGATGAAAACAATCATATTTACAATTGCACCAAAAAGAATAAAATACCTAGGAATAAGTTTAACCAAGGAGGTGAAAGACATATACTCAGAAAACTAGAAGACATTCATGAAAGAAACTGAAAATGACAGACATATATGAAGGGTATACCATGGTCATGAATTAGAGAATTATTATTGTTAAAATGTCCATATTATTCAAAGCAATCTACAGATTCGATGCAATCCCTATTAAAAAACCAGTAGCATTTTTCATAGAACTAGAACAAATAATTCTAAAACTTGTATGGAACTACCAAAGACCCCCAATAGCCAAAGCAGCCTTGAGAAAGAAGAACAAAACTGAGCTATCATAATTCCAGATTTCATATACACTACAAAGCTATTATAATCAAAACAGTGTAGTTAATACTGGCACAACAATAGACACATAGATCAATGGAACAGAATAGAGCGCCCAGAAAGAAACCAATGCATATATGGTCAATTAATCTACAACAAAGGAGGCAAGAATATACAATGGAGAAAATACAGTTTCTTCAATAAATGTTGGTAGGAAAACTAGACAGCTACATACAAAGGAATGAAACTGAAACACTTTCTTACACCATACATTAAAAAAAAAAAATGTATTAAAGATCTAACTGTGAGACCTGAAACCATAAAACTCCTAAGAGAAAACATAGGTAGTAATCTCTTAGACATCAGCCTGGATAACATATTTATGGATAGGTCTCCCCAGGCTATGGAAACAAAGGCAAAAGTAAACTATCAGAACTATACCAAAGTAAAAAGCTTTTGCACAGCAAAGGAAACCATCAACAAAACAAAAAGGCAACCTAGTGGATGGGGGAAGATATTTGCAAATGATATATCTGACAAAGGGTTAAAACCAAACTATATAAAGAACTTAAATAACTCAACACCAAAACAAACGACCCCCCCAAAAAAAACCAAACAAACAACAAAAAAAGCATGCTAATTAAAAAATGTGCAGAGGACAAGAATAGACATTTTTCCACAGAAGACCTACAGATGGCCCACAAGCACATGAAAATATGTACAACATCACTAATCAGGGAAATGCAAATCAAAACCACAATGGGACTATCACCTTCAGAATAGCTAGTATTAAAAAGAAAAGAATTTGCAACAATGTGGATGAAACTAGCGTGTATTATGCTAAGTGAAATAAGTGAATCAGAAAAAGATAAATATATGATTTTACTCAATTTAAGAAAGCAAACAGATGAACATAGGGAAGGGAAGGAAAAATAAAATAAGATAGGAGGAAAGCAAACCATAAGAGTCTCTTAAATATAGAGAACAAACTGAGGGTTACTGGAGGGGAGTTGGGTAGGGGGATGGGCTAACTGGGTGATGGCATTAAAGAGGGCACTTGTTAGGATGAACACCGGTGTTATATATAAGTGATGAATCACTAAATTCTATTCCTGATACCATCACTACACTATATGTTAACTAACATGGATTAAAAAAAAAAAGGCCAATAACAAGTGTTAGTGAGGATGTGGGAAAAAAAGGAACTCTTGTGTACTGTTGGTGAGAATGTAAATTGGTGCAACCATTATGGAAAACAGTGTGGAGTTTCTTCAAAAAATTAATAATAGAATTACCATATGACTTGTAATTGCACTATTGGATATTTACCCAAATAAAATGGAAACACTAATTTGAAAAAATCTATGCACTCCTATGTTTATGGCAGCATTATTTACAATTGCCAAAATATGGATATGGATGCAACCTAAGTGTCCATCTATAGATGAATGGATAAAGGTGTGTGTGTATATATATATGTACAATGAAATATTACTCAGCAATAAAAAAAATGAAATTTTGCCATTTGCAACAACCTGGACAAACCTAGAGGGTATTATGCTAAATGAAATGAGTCAGAACACAGAAAAACAAATACCACATGATTTCCCTTATATGTGGAATCTAAACAAAACAAATAAAAACAGACTTTTTTGCCTTGAATTGTTTTTTTTAATTGGTTTTCATTTACAGTGTCTTTATCACATTGCTAAGAATTTGTTTGTTACATTAATTCCAGTTAGTTAACATACTGTTATATTTAAAGTGTAGGATATGGTGATTCAGCAATTCCACACAATATCCAGTGCTCATCAAGACAAGTGCCCACCTTAATCTCCATCACCTATCTCACCCATTTCTCCTAACCCCTTCCCCTCTGTTAACCATCAGTTCCTTTGCTATAGCTAAGAGTCTGTTTCTTGCTCTCTCGCTCTCTCTCTCTCCCTCCTTTTCCTCCTCTCCTCCTCCCTCCCTCTCTGTCCCTTGCTCAAAAACAAACAGATTCTTAAGTACAGAGAACACACTGGTGGTTGCCTGAGGGGAAGTGGGGATGGAGGAGGGCAAAACAGATGGTGATTAAGATGTGAAAATTTCCAGTCATAAAATAAACAAGTCACAGAGATGGAAAGTATACCATAGGGAATATAGTCAATAATATTGTAATAACAACAACATGACAGATGGTGACTACACTTACCATGGAGAGCACTAAATAATGCCTAGAATTGTTGAATCAATATGTTATACTCCTGAAACTAATATAACACTGTATATTAATTATACTTTAATAATAAAAATAAAAGCTAGGCAGCTATAAAAGTAGTTTATCATAGGTTTATTTCTGGACTTTTAATTCTATTTGATTGATACATATGTCTATCCTTATGCCAGTACCACACTGTCTTAATTACTGTTGCTTTGTAAAAAGTTTTGAAATCAGAAAATACAAGTCC